>NC_091263.1:27593257-27896287 GCF_042477335.2 Ovis canadensis
AAAGGATTTTCACAAGATCTGTAAAGCTTTTGGTGGATGAAGATCACTGTGGCTGGTGCTGAGGAAACAAAAGTAAACAAAGATCCTCCGATTAAAAATAAAATTAAAAAAAGATGTAGTCTTAATTTCCAGTATTTTGACTAAATCATGGATAAATTTTCTAGAAAAATAAGAGACAAAAACATTTGACAGAAGAGACAAATAACTTCAAAGCTGTAAACAGTGTTCAACTCACCACACACAAAATAAATATAAGCTGTCTGTGAAGTCACTCAGTCGTGTCCAGCTCTTTGTGACCCCATGGACTGTAGCCTACGAGGCTCCTCTGTCCATGGGAAATATAAGTTAAAACAGAAAAAAAAAAAAGTGAACACAGGAGTTCACAGTCCAGTGGGAAGGCAAAAGTCAGGCAAAGCAGCACAGAAGGAAGTGTAAAATTCCAACTGTGGCACAGGTTATGGAGGGGAAAGGTCATTATGCTGCTTAAGACCGGTTCTCTAGAAGCAGAGCCCGAGGCAGGGATTTCAGGGCCCATGATTTGTTGGGGGGAAGGGGTGCTCTTGGAAGAAGCCGATGTCCAGCTCAGGCTGAGGCATGGAAGAGTGAGGACTCAGCTGGACTGGGTGTCAGCCTGATCCCATGGGGGCTCTGGGGCATGAGTCGTACCAGAGTTGCCTCACTTTAAGGCACAAGGCTGGCATCTTGCAATCTCCTCGACCTCATGCTAGTCAGATATGAACCAGGGTCTGACCTGTGTTCAGTGAGTATGGCTCCTGGGCAAAGGGACTTCTGTAAGGCCAAGGGCAATGTTCCAGAGAAGAAAGGCAGTAACTAGAATGAGTACGTTGAGTCATGGGCGGGGGGCTGGGGGCACTACAGATTCTGAGAGAACATATGTTCTTCTTTGTTCAGAACCCACTGGTGGCCTCCCATTGCAAGCAGAAAATCTCCTGACAAAGACTCTCAAGGCCCGTGGGCGCTGGTGCCCGCTCTGACCTCACCTCATGAATGTCCTTGAGTCAATACTTGTTGTTCGACATGATACTCACTGTTACCCTAGTTAACCTGGCTCTGGCTGGCTTTTTGGTTATTCTTTTTTAAAAAATTAATTTATTTATTTTAATTGGAAGCTAATTACAATATTGTGGTGATTTTTGCCATACATTGACATGAATCAGCCACAGGTGTTGAAACAGCAATGTATATTTGGGGCATTACTTTGCACTTCATTACTGTGTATTGAGGCTCCCAGGTGGGTGGTCATACATTTTTATTTCAAAGACTATAAGTGCCCTAGAATTTTAAGTTAAAACTTTTAATATACAATATGGCTTTTCTGGCTCCAGAAAAATCTCTTCTCCTAAACCAAACATGATCACATTACTATCTCCGTTTGAAATCAGCCCAGGATTGAGGCTAGAAAAATAGAGAATCTTTAAGGTCAAATTCTGTGTATACACATGGTGGGGGGCGGTGGGAAGGGGTATCTTAGTTCCCCAACCAGGGAGTGAACCTGGGCCTCTCACAGTGAAAGTGTCAAGTCCTAACCCCTGGACCTTCGGGGAGTTTCCTCAAAACTTGCTTTTGATTTCACACAAAACGATGACTGGATACCGTGGGATTCCTATCCTGGGACCTAACTTCTGCCTTTGTTTGTCTCTAACATTCTGCTGTCTTGGCTGCTTTCAGAACCTTTCCCAACATTCATACTTTATCATTTGGTATCAGTTTTTTCCTCCTTGCATCCTTCACTTTTCTGAGTTCTATTTTTAGTTTCCATAATCAAGGGAGGTTTGGGGAACCTGGTTCTTTGTCAAAATAAGATGCTGCCTCCTAGCTGTTTCTGTTGTTGGGGTCAGGGTGCAGAGAGGCCTCTCTTGATGACACTGTGATCTGATCCTCTCTTTGAGATGTTTTGAATCATTTTCAGGAACAGCCCAGAGGCTAGGTCTGAAACACTGCCAAGTTCCTGAAGAGACGAGTTTATCTGACTATCTTTCCTCAGTCACAGGAATGTATATTGCTTACAAGACATACATCTAATGACTGATTTGACACTGGAGGCCACCACGTATCAGCAAATGGATGTGTTCTACTTGTGGGACCCAGTATCTGCCAGCCAGGGGCTGGGGTAGAAGACTTTGGCACATATGAGGAGCTTGGGGAAAATATACCTAGGTTGACTAAAAGTAGCTAGGGTGGAGAACACAAGGATTAAAAAAAACACACGATTATAATTACATACTTTAGTTAACTCACCTATAAACTAGGGGCCAGACCTATCTTTGGAGAGTGTTAAATGAAAGGTTGCGTATAAAATGCTTAACAGAACGACAGGCTTAATGGTATCAGAACACTACTTAGTAAAGTTACATACAGCACAGGGTGAAAGTAATCAGTTCTGTAGAGAGTAGTGTGGACAAGAGTATCTGAGAAAACTTAGTAGGTTGGTCTTGAGAATTGAACCAGATTTTGTGGGTCTGTCACGTCCATCACTATCTGTCTTGGCAGCAACACCCATGCCTGTTGGTGGTGTCATATATGTTTGTGTAGGACGAGAAAGTGGACCCTGGACCCTATACATAGGCTTGGGGCTTCCCAGATGACTCAGTGGGTAAAGAATCTGCCTGCAGTGCGGGAGATGCAAGTTTGATCCCTGGGTTGGGAAGGCCCCCCTGGAAGAGAGCATGGCAGCCCATTCTAGTTTTCTTGCCTGGAGAATCCCATGGACAGAAGAGCCTGGTGGGCTACAGTCCCTGGGGTTGCCAAGAGCCAGACACGACTGAACGACTGAGCTCACAGATAGGTTTGATCCCCTAATATTGCTTGACATTGTTGTGAATCGAATGGTCATGTTTATTACCAAAGGAAAGTATGAAAGGAGCCACTTACAGCTTCAGTTAAGTACTATTTACAAACACTCGATGGCCTCTATTGTGGTAAACAACAATAATTGCTAACGATCGCATTTCAGAAGTCCAGGCACTGCCAAGTCTCTTGGGAATGCCACAAAATATTTTCATGAAAATTTAGTAATTTCAACATCATAAAATATCTACTGGTGACATATAACCAGTAAACATTATTAATCTTTAAACCTATATATTTTAAAGAAAGAGAGGTGTCTTTTTAGGATCTGCTCTAGAGACTACATTTTTCCAGTTTTTCAGTAACTTCAGCTCCACTTTTTTGTTGCTTAAATGATGATCCTAATGACTAGACCTTGTTTCCTCTGAAAATGGAATCTTAAAACCATTTCCTAGCTTTTGAAGGAAAAATATAAAGTGGTATTTTGGCAAAAACTCCTCAGGATTACTTACCCAGTAACGTCAAACTCATAGTTCCATTTTGCATAAGTCTGAGTCGTCTAGAGTAGTATGGAAGAGCGCTTATTGTGATGATGAATGGGTAGCAAGTGTTTAACCAAAGATTAGAAATATTTAAAATCTAAAGCAATCATAGAAACTTGTTTCTTCAGCAATCCTTTTGAAATTTTACTTCAGACAAGGCTTAATCCATAACCAAATAACATTGCTAAATATAAACCTGAAATACAGGTTTCTGATATTTGAAAAGGTGGGCCTGGATTACATTTCAGTCTTCCCATGATCCGGTTTCTTTATCCCTCCCAGTGCCCATGCAGTATATGGTGCCCTTAGCTAAACATCGTCAGGAAAATGTGAAATAGTCCTGCAATAGAAGAAAATCTAAAACAAAGAAAAGGTAGTATTGGTTTCCTTGGTCAAAAATGCCTCCTTCGGCATATGTGTATATGTATAGTCTTCTTTGCTGTATAACATGGATTTTAATCCTAAAGTTTAAGTAACATGAGTTACTGATTAGGAATATTTTCTGTCACAAATTATTCAGTTTATAATGCTTGACTATTTTGACTCTACTAATTTTAGTTCCTGAGGCCTCTCCTGCTATGATCACCATGACGCTTGACTTATTCCAATTATCTATTTATTCAACAAATAGCCAACAGCCTGCTACTGGACTCTGTAGGAGGGCTGGGCCCTGCCCTTCTGGAGGTTATGTTCTAGTGGGGCCGACAATTAGCAAGTAAACACAGGAATAGATACGTAAAGTCATTTGTTACAGATTGTGATAAAGGGTGCGAGAGAAAGAAATAGAGCTCCCTAATGGACATGAATGAGGACATGTTCTTTACAAAATGTTTGAGGACAGAACCTTTATGTCCCTTGATTCCCCAATATAAACAACCTATGAGAAATTTAATTTAGAATTAGGTGCCAGGAAATGCTGCCTTCTGGTATGTCTATGATGTAAGGCCATATCCTGTGACCAAAGAAACGTTGAAAAGCTGAAACATTGCTGAACGCTTTCAGAGTGTCTTGTTATTCATTCTGATGGTTCTAGTCATCATGGCCCAGTAGGTGACACAGTCAGATTGCTAGGTGACAGACCTTTTCCCAGTTCTAAGTGCAGGGCTGCCCTCTAGTGGACTCTGAGTAAATGTCGCTGCTGCTGCTGCTGCTGCTGCTGCTGCTGCTGCTGCTGCTGCTGCTGCTGCTACTGCTGAGTCGCTTCAGTCTGTCCAACTCTGGCAGCCCACCAGGCTCCCCCGTCCCTGGGATTCTCCAGGCAAGAACACTGGAATGGGTTACCATTTCCTTCTCCAAAGCATGAAAGTAAAAAGTGAAAGGGAAGTCGCTCAGTTGTGTCTGACCCTCAGCAACCCCATGGACTGCAGCCTACCAGGCTCCTCCATCCATGGGATTTTCCAGGCAAGAGTACTGGAGTGGGGTGCCATTTTTGAGGATAATAGGTTATAAAATACAAAACTTGCAGCCAAATGGCAAACTGTATGAAGACTGGTCTGTCTAAGCTTCAGTCTCAGCAAGCTTCTAAAGACAAACTCCTATAACCAGTTGTCCTCAGGATATATGTCCCTGTTACCTTGAGGCTTAGGTTTTAGAACCAGATGGAAACTTAGTTCTCTGCTCCTACTTCCCATTTCTAGAGAAGAAACTCAGAATTCAGAGAGGTAAGATGACTTGGTCACTGTCCCAAGGTGAATGAGAACTGAACTGCGAACGTGATTCTTTCTCTGTAAATCTCTTGTTTATTGAGAAAATTTATCGAACTATTTTTGCTATCTTCCTACCTCTCTCCCCTTCACTCACTTTTCCCTAGGCACCTTGTTCTCTTGTTGTTCCTCCAGCACACCGGGCAAGGCTTCCCACACTCAGATCAGGCCCTGGTGCTCCCTCTGCCTGCCATGTTCCTCCCTGTACTGCCTTCAAGTCGTTGCTCGGATGTCACCTTCTCACTCTGACCACCTATTTAATACACAGGCTCCCACCAGCACCCCTGGTCTACTTTTTTCCCATAGTAATTATCACCATCTGTCTATAACTTATGTATTCATCATGTAATATAAGGAACGTAAGTGCCTGTCAGCGGAAATCTTTGTCTCTTTTGCTCTTCTGTCACGTGGACATAGTCCACGTGCCTAGGATAGTGTGAGGCACACAAAAGGGGCTTAGTAAACGTGTGTCAGGTTAACCTTCCAAAGTGAATGTCACCTAATGGAAGGGCCACTCACTCCAGCAGGGAAGTTCGGCTCTACACGGCGGCTGGGAGAAGCTGAGCAAATTTCCTATGCCTCATGAAAGACCAGGCCATTGTTGCCTAACCGCACCTACCACCCACCGTTGCCATCACGGTTAGCCCAAGAGACCAGTTTAGACCTTCTGATTCTCTCTCCCCAAAGAGGTCTCCAGGACCCATCCCATCAAGCCTCTTATCATCCTGCATCTGCCTCATGTTCATGTCCATGTTCATGTGCAAAGCCTCCTCGGTCTGTGGAATTTCCCCCCATGCAGTGCAGTGCAGTCTCTTTTCTGCCTCCGCCTCTACCACCCCAGCCCTGTCCCCATCATCAGCAGAGCCAGCCTGTCCCTCAGCCTCTGAAAGCTGCCATGGCTCTTGCCCTGAAGTCTGCCCCTCCCCCAGAGACCCCGCTACCCCAGAGCTTTTTTCACATTGTGGCTGTTGCTTCCCTTCCCCATTGTAATTCTGGGACTGCTCCAGACCAGAACCTTGGGTCCTTTGAAGCACTTCCATGTGAATGTAATACCCACCACCCATCCTTGTTCCAGCCATCTATCAGCAGTATGCCAGTCCCCCTCATTCTCACTACCTTTTATTACCTGGACATCCGTCTTAGTCTCACTCAATACTCCCGTGACCCTTCTACTTCTCTTTGCTGATTTCAGCTCCCCTTCAGTGACCCAGACAGCATCTTAGTCTCTCAGTTCTCTGCCTTCCATTATCTTCCCGTCCCTGGCCCTTCTCTAGTCCTCATCATCCTCATCATTGCCCAGACTTTGAACTCTTGACCTCAAGCATCCTAGTCTCCAATCACTGCTTTCTGTCTTGTCGTGACCCCTTGTCCATAATTCTTCATCCCTGGCATCTAGTGACTTTTGTTTTTTCACTGTTGAGGCCCCCTCCTGTCCTGACTTCACCTTTACTTAGCTCGGACTCCATGAGTCAATCCTTTTCTTTGCATTCACCTTCAGCTCTTTGGCTCTTGTTCCTTCACCTGTTCTCACCTGGGAGACTCCAGTCTCCCTCTGAACCTCCCCTTGCACCTGAGCAGCTGGGAGTGGGTGGAGGGAAAGGCGCCACGATGCTCTTATTCTTCCATCACTTTCCTAGCCAGTCTCCACTCTCCACGAAGCCAATTATTCCTGCCTCGTCCTCACTCTACAGCCCTCTTCACCCATCACCTCCTCACTCTCAGCAAATTAAACCTTTTCTTTTTTGGTCTTATGACAAACATTATTTATGTATTTTGAACTAAGAAATAAAGTTGATGTTTTATTAATAGAGGAGCCCCATCCTCCCAGACATAGTTGCTTCTGCTGCTGCTGCTGCTGCTGAGTCGCTTCAGTCGTGTCTGACTCTGTGCGACCCCATAGACAGCAGCCCACCAGGCTCCCCCGTCCCTGGGATTCTCCAGGCAAGAACACTGGAGTGGCTTGCCATTTCCTTCTCCAGTGCATGAAAGTGAAAAGTGAAAGTGAGGTCGCTCAGTCGTGTCCGACTCTTAGCGACCCCATGGACTGCAGCCTACCAGGCTCCTCCATCCATTGGATTTTTCAGGCAAGAGTACTGGAGTGGGGTGCCATTGCCTTCTCCCCAGACATGGTTACTTATTAATAATGAACCAATAATTGAAATTTCAACTGGAAGTAAATTGGCCGTAAGAGAAAAGTCAGCCAGCCACCACTCAAAGTTTTCCTCCTTTACTGATTGTTTTAATAGAGAAATTAAGGCTAAGTCACATTAGTCTAATCTTTGCCCCTCTTTGGAGATGAGCAACTTCCACTTTAAAGAGAGTAAGGGCTACTTGCTAGCTAAAGAAAAACACTTAACATTTTGATCTCTGTTATTCTAATGGCTTTTTAAAATTAAGTCTTTTCTTAATCCAGTAAGAAAACAGAAACAATTGAGAGCAAACGACTTCGTCTTTCCACCAAATCTGCTCTGTCTTCCCACTAAGAGCAGATGAGCAGACAGTGAGTATGGGGGACAATAAAGCATCTGTAGGCAGATGCAGTTACCCCAGCATTTCAGGGCACGAGAGGGGTGGGTGCAACAGGCCTGGCCCTTTGGGTTATAAGATTTTTATTCCACTTAGTGCTAATTAACTTAGTCTTCAAAGACTGTCAACCTTCCAGTTACTCCCTTTACCATGATTTCAGTTAAATTATGACATCATCTTGGGTACTGGGAAAAGTGGACAGCTACATGTAAAAAAAGAATAAAATTAGAACATTCTTTAATATCAGACACCAAAATAAACTCAAAATGGATTAAAGACCTAAATGTAAGATCTGATACTATAAAACTCTTAGAGTAAAACATAAGCAGAATACTCTGACATAAATTGCAGCAATATCTTTTTCGATCCATCTCCTAAAGTAATAGAACTGAAAACAAAAATAAACAAATAAGACCCAATTAAACTCAAAAGCCTTTGCACAGCAAAGGAAACCATAGACAAAATGAAAAGACAACCTACAGAATGAGAGAAAATATTTGCAAATGATGAGACTGACAAGGGATTAATTTTCAAAGTTTGCAAACAGCTCATGCAACTCAATATAAAAAAAAAAACCCAATCAAAAAAAAAAAAAAGAAAACAAGCTGAAGAACTAAATAGACATTTCAACAAAGAAGACATACAGATGGTCAAGAGCACATGCAAAGATGCTCAACATTGCTATTAGAGAAATGCAAATAAAAACTTCCATGAAATATCACTTAACATCAGTCAGAATGGCCAGCATCGAAAGTATAATAAATGCTGGAGAGGATGTGGAGAAGAGGGAATCCGCCTACATTGCTGGTGGGGATGTAAATTGGTATAGCCACTATGAAGAATGGTATGGAGTTTCTTAAGAAGAATTGGACTAGCGTATGACTGAGCAATCTCACTTCTGTACATAAACTGATACATGCATCCTAATGTTCACTGCAATAGTCAAGACATGGAAGCAGTCTTAAATGTCCATCAACAGATTGAATAAAGATGTGGTGCATATATACAATGGAATATTATTCAGCCATTAAAAAGAAGGAAAGCGCCATGGATGGACCGAGAGATTATCCTACTAAGAGAAGTGAGTCAGAGAAAAATGAATGTCCGGTGACATAGGACAGTACATTCTGCTTATACACAGAATCTAAAAAAAAAAAAAAAAAGTGATACAAATGAGGTTCTTTACAAAACAGAGACAGACTCACAGACTTAGGAAACAAACTTATGGTGACCAAAGGGGAAAGGCGGAAGGGATAAATTGGGAATTTGGGGTTGACATATATACATTACTTTATTTAAAGTAGATAACCAACAAGGACCTACTGTATAGCACAGGGAACTCTGCTCACTATTCTGTAACAATCTGAAAACCAGTAGATGTGTGTATATGCATAACTGAAGCACTTTGCTGTACTCCTGAAACTAATACAATATTGTTTATCAATTGTACTCCAATATAAAATAATAATGACATAATTTTGAATCCTGAATCTGCTTGCTTTTAACTTAATAATTGAAAAGATGATTTTGAGTATAACTTAAAGCGTAAACACTTCTTTTATATCAGTGTTTTTAACAAAGTATAAATTTAACTAACTTGACTTCAAGTGTAAACAAAGTGGAATGTCAAAGACACAGAATTTTAAAAAGCAAAAAGAACTTACAGGTGTAAACTTATAAATGTTCTAAATAACTGTGTACCACTTGCTTACTGCAATCTGAAATATTATCACCCATAACGATGATTCTGAGTGTTTCCAAGTAAGTTGCTATTGACATTTCCCTGTAGAAGCTATGCCACAAACAACATCTGCGCATCCCAGAAAAGGCTCCTTCCTTCCCAGGGCATGGCTGACTTGTGTCTTAAGTTCCAAAGTCAGAGAGTCAAGTAGAAAACCCGTGCAGATGGCCCCTGGATCTCTCCAATCATGCATGAAACTGGTCCCAAGGCCATGTCACTGGTCCCCAGGGCAGTCTCAGTGTATCCTTACACACACTCTCACCCTGGAGATACCTGTGGGACTTGACTTGATGGTTTGTGTGTTGCTTTCTTTTCCTTCCTTAATTTTTTGTGAGTCTTCATTTTGTGAGGTGAAAACCAGATTATAAACCAAGAAACTGATAAGACCGTCATACTGTCTCCCTCGTGTGGCCGGTCACCCCCACAGATGGCCGTGCGCAGGCTGCAGCCGTGATGGGAGGTATCCTGCAAGGTTTTCCAGGTAGACATGATATATGCTGGTTCATTTTTTCTAACAGTGCTCTAGGTTAGAAACATGGAAGGTTACCTTCTCCTTCCTCCTACCCTGGTTCTGAATGTCTGGGACACATGAGAAGCTTCTGCATTTCAGTCATGTTTTCCATAAATTTCTTGTAGGAGCGTTTCCCAAAGTACATAGCGTGTGGACTGTGTCTGGTAGTCCAGATGAATGTGGGTGGTGCGGGACTAAACACTGTTTCTATTAATAGTTATGTTTTTGTTTTAATATATATTATAAAAAAATTAAAATACATATCTAGTCCAGGATTTCATGGATATGAAGGCTGAGAATTAGTCAAAATGATGATATTTAAGATTTTGTAGGTGAGGTGCTTAAAAGAAAAATATTAAATAGATAGTAATAAGGTTGATACAGACTTTTGGTAAAAATTGTGAAAGTGCTTGCCTGTAGACTCACAATGAGAAAGTGATGTATGCTTAATGCACAGAGGCCTTCAGACACAGTTTCTTAAATGGTAAAGGATGTGGAAACTCTTTGAGACAGTTCCATAAAACAATAATAACTTGGCATAATCCCATATTGAGAGATTTTCTTCTCACTCAAGTTTCTCCCTCTGGAAAAGTGCAGCTACCAGTGATATTATCCACTTAGAGTGGAGGTTACTTTGCTTTTCTTACTGGGTTCTTGTCTCATAAAGAAATGGTAGGAAACATTGAGTGCTTTCACATTCAGAGTGAGAGAATAACCTCATGATAACTACAGCTGAAGTCAGTCATTTAACAAACACTGCTCAACACCTTCTTGTGGCAGGCTCTGGGCCAGGTGCTGGGTTTAGGAGTGAGAAGGCCAGACATCATAAGATTTTAAGGCTGGAGGTGACTTATCATATCAGCATATCTGAAAGATCATCCTGGCTGTCCCCATGACAGGCAGCAGAGCTGGCGTAGACTGACAAGAGGTGACTGCAGTAGGTGACTTGGACCAGCATTTTGGCTGTGGCAATGGAGAGAAATGAGCAGATTCAAGAGGTATTCCAGGGCAGATCCAAAAGGCGATAGTGACTGATTGGACATCATGGATCAGAGAAAGAGAGGAGTTGGGGAGAACGCTAGGTTTTTGGCTTCGGGAGTCCCATGGCAGGTGATCCCAGGTCCTCGGAGCTCACACAGCATGCACTGCTGGGGGTGCAGTAATAAACCATCTAGGAAATCCTGCAGCCTGTGGCTAGTGTACGTGTTCCTCCTCACGGGGACAAATGGCACCTTATTCTTCTGGCATGAGGCCAAGCATGTCAAAAGGCATTTGATCAGTGTTGACAAAAGCTGAGAATCTGCAGCACGGAAACACAAGGGTGGTTGACCTACGGCGGAGAGTGCTCCCCTCCGCCCATTTCAAATTTCATTCTAAGGAGATGATTTTGAAACTGGACTCCATTATTATCCTTCCACTCTAAGGGCCTATAAGCAAAAGCAACAGAAGCCATACCCTTCTGCCTCAGGGACATAAGAATGTGCTTCATGACAGGCGGAGATGAGACCAGATGAGCGGAAGGAGTGTGTGTGCGTGTGTGTGCGTGTGTGTGTGTGTGTGTGTCACTCGGTCATGTCCAACTCTGCGACCCCATGGACTGTGTGTAGCCTGCCAGGCTCCTCTGCCCATGGGATTCTCCAGGCAAGAATGCTGTAGTGAGTTGCCATTTCCTTCTCCAGATCATCCTTACCCAGCAGCTGAACCCCTGTCTTCTGAGTTGCAGGCAGACTCTTAACCATCTGAGCCACCAGGGAAGCCCACAGAGGGAAATTAAAGCCATTCCAGGCCATATATTAAAGCCAATCAATAGCCATAAACTATTAGAAGAAATATCTATATTTACATGTATATATGTATTTATATCCATATATCAATGCAAGCTCAGTCAGTTGTGTCCAACTCTTTGTGACCTTATGGACTGTAGCCTGCCAGGCTCCTCTGTCCATGGAATTTTCCAGGCAAGAATACTGAAATGGGTTGCCATTCCCTTCTCCAGGGGATCTTCCTGACCCAAGGATTGAACCCAGGTTTCCTCCACTGCAGGCAGATTTTTACCACCTGAGCCACCAGGGAAGACCTTTAGATAGGTATTTCTTTCATGAGCACCATGAAACTAAACTAGCAATTACTAGCTGATAAAATGTCACCTCTGTTTTTCAGTTAATCCATGTAAGTCATCCAGCTGACTTACTTAACTGATACATAGTTAGTTCGGGCAGGTAAATGGCATTTGGAAGCTAAAGAAGGTGCAGCAAGAGTAGAATCAGAAAGAAGATGACAAACTGGAACAAGGCAGAGAAGGTGAGAAAAAAACAACGTTCAAAGTAACAGTGGAGAACAACCCATTCGGAAGAAATAAGGCAGCAACCTGTCCCCGCATGTTTGTCTTGCTCTGCATGGAAGCTGGTGATCTCTCTCTTGAGTGGCAGCCCGTGAGGCGCCTTCAAGAACTGTGCGGAGTGTGGACATCTCCAGGTGACAGCGGGACCAAAGGAAGAAAACAGGCTTATGAGTGAGAACCTCCTGGGGCATCCCCAGAAATGATAGGGTCACTGAAGACCTGCTTGTGCACAGGTTGAAACTCTGGACTCCGGGTTTCACTGATTCAGAACAGCTTTAGAGCTGGAGACCAGGCTTAAGAAATTGGTCTGCTTGAAGCATTGAATATTTAACACACTGACTTACAATGATCGCTGTGGAGAAAGCATGGCGGCCTGGCTTTCCTAATGCACTTTTCTCCATTCTAACACTGTTTGGAGATTCTATACCTTTGTGGCTTGCTCTTACATGCTCTTCCTCCTCACATCTTTGGCATACCCTGATGTGAATGAAGATGCCTCCTCCACCAAGACAGTTCAGTTCAGTCGCTCAGTCATGTCTGACTCTTTGCGACCCCATGAACTGCAGCACGTCAGGCCTCCCTGTCCATCACCAACTCCCAGAGTTTACTCAAACTCATGTCCATCGAGTCGGTGATGCCATCCAGCCATCTCATCCTCGGTCGTCCCCTTCTCCTCCTGCCCCCAATCCCTCCCAGCATCAGGGTCTTTTCCAATGAGTCAACTCTTCGCATGAGGTGGCCAAAGTATTGGAGTTTCAGCTTCAGCATCAGTCCTTCCAATGAACACCTAGGACTGATCTCCTTTAGGATGGACTGGTTGGATCGCCTTGCAGTCCAAGAGACTCTCAAGAGTCTTCTCCAACACCACAGTTCAAAAGCATCAATTCTTCGGTGCTCAGCTTTCTTTATAGTCCAGCTCTCACATCCATACATGACCACTGGAAAAACCACTGCCTTGACTAGATGGACCTTTGTTGGCAAAGTAATGTCTCTGCTTTTGAATATGCTACCTAGGTTGGTCATAACTTTTCTTCCAAGGAGTAAGCATCCTTTAGTTTCATGGCTGCAGTCACCATCTGCTGTGATTCTGGAGCCCACCAAGATAGGACCGCACTAGTTTAGTACTGAGAGTCTTGTATTCTTCTGTTTCTGAAAAGCTCACACCTCTGGCCACATGGTACAATTCATACTGCTCTTCTGACCCTCCACCACAACTAAGGCTTGAAGGGGTTTATACTTGAATAATTCGCCCAGGGCCAGGTAAGTGCGGCATAGCTGATGCAGCTGAAGTCTGACTGTGACGTCTATGAACTCCCTCCTCTTCCCATCTGCCATCTTTCCCTTTGGACATGTTTTATTATCATGCAAAAATTCCCAGACAATGTCAGAGAGCTTACACCTGTCCTAGAGCTCTGCCTCTTGAAACCCCTTAGGTGTCCATGAGCATGATTCAGCTCAGTGGATTTCAGAGCAGGCGTGTCTGGCTCTGAGTTCCTAAACTTTCTCTTCTCTTCTGAACTCTTAAAGTACTATCCTCTTTAACCTTTACCTGAGGGTCTGACACTAATCAAAGGAACCATCGAAATGTTAAAAAGTGTCTATTTGATAGAACTTTGAGCTGCAAAGCAGGAGCCTTGCCAGAAAGAAATCTGCAATGCCCCGGAAGGGTTTCCAACCTCTGTCCATAATGCTGGGACAAGATGAAAGGGGTCTGTGCTATAGGGCAATGGTCTCCAACCTTTTTTGGCACCAGGACCAGTTTCACGGAAGATAATTTTTCCATGACCGGGGGTGGGGGAGATGGTTTCAGGCTCAATAAATGTAATGTGCTTGAGTCATCCTGAAACCATCTCCCCCACTTTACTCCTAATCTAATGCCACCGCTGATCTGACAGCAAGTACCAGTTTGCAGCCTGGAGGCAGGGGACCCCTGCTGGAGGGTTAGAGCTCCACTGTGGGCTATCCGCCTTGTGCTGGGCTCAAGCCAGGTCATCCACATCCTGCTTCTTCCTGCTCCCCGTCTTGTTTTGGGTCTTCCCAGTTCATCTGCTCCTGTACATCGCAGGCTCCTTCTTACTGAGGCACCTCTGTGACCCACAGTACCTGACACGATGCTATGAGAAAGTCAGTACCATGTCAATACTTATTCAATGCATGAAATAACACTTGTTTATATCTGAGACCTCATTTGATCATCAGGTGTTATTTCTATAATTAAGCATGTTTATTCTCTGGCCTCATTGGCCAGTACACCCTCTCTTTGCTCATGGCTCCAATGTCAAAGCAGATGCATGAAATTAATAAGTCAGAACAATCATGGTTTTCAAAATGATACAGATGAGAGTATTAAAATGTAGAAAACAGGCTTCATAGGCAAGCGATTTGAAACAATATGATTTGACTTCATGGGCATCAAAATGAAATATTTTGTGATGGGAGCATAGCAGTGTAGCTCCTCATGCCTAAGGGCCCAGGTTTGAGCATGCCGCTTGTGTTGGACACATGTCGTGCTCATCTGCTGAGTATCTCCACCATATTTTGCAACACAGTATGTGTAATATCATGCAATACTTTGCAAATCTCCTTTGCAATTGAGTCTATAGTGGTGAAACAAACCAAATACACGAAAATATAATGCACATACATATTTATAATTAGAAATTGTGAAACGTCTGTCAAGGAGAAAAGTGCTATGAGAGAGAATTACAATAAGACTTAGCTCACTCTGAAGGATAAGGGAAGGCCTTCAGTGGGGAAACGGCGAAGAGTGAATGGACTTGGGCTGAGTGAACACTGACTAGAGGAGCTTTCAGGATGAGAGATCATATGGAAAAGCCTCAGAAAAGGCAAGACCAAGGCATTTTCAAAGAACAGCCAGAAACTGAACAGGTGGTGTGTTTAGAGCATCAGGGGAGGGGGTGTGTTTGGAGGCACACAGGCCATGTGGGCTCCTAGTATATCTTGAGAAAAACTGAAATCTGTGAACATATGTTAAGCAGGTGGGTGACCCAATCAGATTTTCATTTTTAAAGGGTCCTCCTTTGCTGTAGTTTAGAGATGGAAGTTGGGAAGATTAGAAAGTGTCTTCAGTTCAGAAAGAAGCTGTTGCCCTGGTCCCAGGGGAGATGAGACTGGATTGGACTGGGCGTGGGTGGTGACAGCAAAGATGGAGACAAGAAGATAGATGTCAGATTATTTTCTGCTTAGGATCACAAATGTATAGAACCTGGGCTGACTGCTACGTAAGGAGGAGCCAGATCAAGAAGATCTCTGTGGCTTTAGCAGCTGGGAAAGATGGAGGAGACCTTCACTGAGCTCAGCAAGCCTGGCGTGAGAGCAGCTTTGCAGGGACAGAGCAACAATCTGAAATAGGTTAAATCTGAGGCCCCCATGAGATGACATCCACGAATTCACCTGAGGGAGATGTGACTGAGCACCCACCCTTCCTAGGTTTCCTGTTAAACATGAATCACACTACCCCATCAGTTTCAAGACTAACAGGGTAACCCCAGAATGTTGCACATGTGCAGCAGGCACTGTCTAGCATCTGCAGTCACTGTGGGTTCTATCTGAGTCATGAGAACAGCTGTGTGGTTGAGTGGAAAATCACCACGGTGGTCTCCCTTACGTATGAGTGGAGTGGGGAATGTGTACATGGGACAGCCAGTTTCTCCTCTGCGTGTGTGTACGGCCTCAGCACATGTTTCAGGAAAATCTGTTTGCTTTGGAGAAATAACTCATATTGGTGTACCCTTCTGGGTCACTTGGAGACAGCGGCAGCCTCTATTTTTGGCAGAATTCTGTCTCAAGCTAATGCATCCAGCCATGGAGAAAGCAGTTTCAAAACAGACCTGATCAGCTGTCAGGGGACAATTCATCTTGAGATAATAGCCCTGAGGCCTTGGCCAGCCAGCGTTCCTCTATGAGCTGCTGAGCAGGCTGTCCTCTGATTCTGCGTTTGTTTACATGTTTCAAAAACATTCATAGAGAGCCATTTTTAAAACAGGGGACCCTCAAGGGAGGCAAGGGATAGAGAGGCAAAGGTACAGGAATCCTCCCAGCCTAGCCTAGGTGTCCTGTTCCCTTTAGTGCTCCTGACCTGGGTTCAAACCCTCTCTCAATCCCTCATTGACTCTGAGACGAGAGAAGGTTAAGTTCAACCTGCACGGACCTTGATTTCTCCTTCTGCTCATGCTGGTAAGGTGCATAGGAAGCCTAACATGACTCCTTGCCATAGGAGGACAGGTTCTCCAGAGGAACAGGACCAGAATGATGTGTAGTGTGTGTGTGTGTGTAGAGAAAGAGAGATTTTAAGGAAGAGACTCACATAACTATAGGGGCTTGGTAAATAGAAAATCTGCAGGGTGGGCTGCAGATTTGGAATGTGAAGTCAAGTGGGCCTTAGAAAGCATCACTACAAACAAAGCTAGTGGAGGTGATGGAATTCCAATTGAGCTGTTTCAAATCCTGAAAGATGATGCTGTGAAAGTGCTGCACTCAATATGTCAGCAAATTTGGAAGACTCAGCAGTGGCCACAGGACTGGAAGAGGTCAGTTTTCATTCCAATTCCAAAGAAAGGCAATGCTGAAGAATGCTCAAACTACCGCACAATTGCACTCATCTCACGTGCTAGTAAAGTAATGCTCAAAATTCCCCAAGCCAGGCTTCAGCAATACGTGAACCGTGAACTCCCTGATGTTCAAGCTGGTTTTCGAAAAGGCAGAGGAACCAGAGATCAAATTGTCAACATCCACTGGATCATGGAAAAAGCAAGAGAGTTCCAGAACAACATCTATTTCTGCTTTATCGACTATGCCAAGCCTTTGACTGTGTGGATCACAATAAACTGTGGAAAGTTCTGAAAGAGATGGGAATACCAGACCACCTGGCCTGCCTCTTGAGAAACCTATATGCAGGTCAGGAAGCAACAGTTAGAACTGGACATGGAACAACAGACTGGTTCCAAATAGGAAAAGGAGTATGTCAAAGCTGTATATTGTCACCCTGCTTATTTAACTTCTATGCAGAGTACATCATGAGAAACGCTGGACTGAAAGAAACACAAGCTGGAATCAAGATAGCCGGGAGATATATCAATAACCTCAGCTATGCAGATGACACCACCCTTATGGCAGAAAGTGAAGAGGAACTAAAAAGCCTCTTGATGAAAGTGAAAGAGGAGAGTGAAAAAGTTGGCTTAAAGCTCAACATTCAGAAAACGAAGATCATGGCATCTGGTCCCATCACTTCAATGGGAAATAGATGGGGAAACAGTGGAAACAGTGTCAGACTTTATTTTGGGGGGCTCCAAAATCACTGCAGATGGTGACTGCAGCCATGAAATTAAAAGACGCTTACTCCTGGGAAGAAAAGTTATGACCAACCTAGATAGTATATTCAAAAGCAGAGACCTTTGCTGACTAAGGTCTGTCTAGTCAAGGCTATGGTTTTTCCAGTAGTCGTGTATGGATGTGAGAGTTGGACTGTGAAGAAGGCTGAGCAATGAAGAATTGATGCTTTTGACCTGTAGTGTTGGAGAAGACTCTTGAGAGTCCCTTGGACTGCAAGGAGATCCAACCAGTCCATTCTGAAGGAGATCAACCCTGGGATTTCTTTGGAAGGAATGATGATAAAGCTGAAACTCCACTACTTTGGCCACCTCATTTGAAGAGTTGATTCATTGGAAAAGACTCTGATGCTGGGAGGGATTGTGGGCAGGAGGAGAAGGGGACGACCGAGGATGAGATGGCTGGATGGCATCACTGACTCGATGGACGTGAGTCTGAGTGAACTCCGGGAGATGGTGATGGACAGGGAGGCCTGGTGTGCTGCGATTCATGGGGTCGCAAAGAGTCGGATGCAACTGAGCGACTGAACTGAACTGAGCTGAGCTGCAGCGTGGGCTGGCAGGCTGGAGACCCAGGGAAGCGTCACAGCTCAACTCCAAAGGCAGTCTACTAGCAGAACCCCCTCTCCTTCATGGAAGGTCAGTCTTTTTGTTAAAAAATCCAACTGATTAATGTAGACACACTTATTATACATAAAACAGATAATCAACAAGGACCTACTGATTGGCACAGGGAACTCTATTCAATACTCTGTAATATATAAGGGAATGATATATAAGGGAAAAGAATCTGAAGAATAGATATATGTATATGAATAACTGAATCACTTTGCTGGACAACTGAAACTAACACAACATTTTAAATCAACTATACCCCAATGTAAAATAAAAATTAAAAATAAACCCAACTAATTGGATGAGGCCTACTCCCCCTACACTATGGAATCTACATTACCTAAAGGCTACTGATTCAGATGTTCTAAAAAGTACTTTGATAGTGACATCAAGATGTGTTTTACCAAGTATCTGGGTACCCTGTGACCAGCAAGTTGCCATCTAAGATTAACCATCACACAGGTCCTCAAAAATGCCATTTTAGACTTTTCCAGTTCTCCTTGCTGTTTCACCCTCAGAAGGGCCTTCACGTAGAGCTCTCTTGCTCCCTATTAAATACCTCATGACTCTCTCCTTTTATGTCTGAATCACCTTGCATTTAGGATATTATATGGCACCAGGTAGCATCTCCATGTATGCGTAATAAAGGGCCATATAAATTATGTAAGATTCATTTACAAAAGCAAAGGATGGAAATGTCAACAGGGGAGGGCTTATTCGGTAAAAATGTGAAAGTAATGGATAAATTTAGACATAGGCCTCAGGACACACGTTTTATCCTATTACTGAAACAGAAATGTGTACCTGAAGGCTCTGCAGGCCATGAAACTCACACTGTCCTTCTTTCCCAAGTGGTCTTTTGTGTGTTCAGTTTCAGACCCTGCTCTCTGGCTTAGCCAGGCTTTGAGTCCCCACTTCGGCCCCCGTTTTCTCTGTAGATAATCAGGGGAGTGCAGTAGGAAGGGGGGTTGGGTAGGGAATGGACTGTCGCTGTGACTCCAGAATGAAGAGATGGCTCAGGCACAAAGGCACATGGGTTGGAAGCAGAGCTGGGAAGAGAGCTCTTCAGCGGTGTTGGTAATTACAGCCGGACCCTGCAGGACAGCTGACATCACAGCTCTCCACACGAACGCTCAACCTCAGGAGGTCTGACAGTTCCACAGCCAGAAAACACTCTTATTCCAATCAACACCCGCCCCCCGCAGTATTATTAAGGGAGTGAGCAGTGGAGAGAATTTCAGATTCTCTGTGGTCGGTTTTGCCTCTCATCTTCTCATTTCCCTGTGCTCAGAGAGGAGCTGGCGGCCTGCAGGGATGCAGACGTGGGCAGATGTTTCCAGCGGAGACTCCGCCCAGTCAGTCTGCTTCCTGAGCCTTTTCTGTCTCCTTGCTGGAAGCTCCTGCTGCCAGCCCTGGTCCCAGAACTGGGAGTGGGGTGGCAGGACTCACTGTAGGGAAGCCAAGGGGATGGAAGGGGAAGAAATAGCAACACAGGGGCTCCTTGCTGGGGTGAGGCTTCCAGCAGGGTCACGAGCTGTGGTGTCACACAGATGGGAGCTCAGAGCTGCACAGCCCCCGTGTGGAGCCAGCTGGACCCTTGTCCTGTGCAAGGTCACCATGGTGGAGGATGGCCCAGGGCTTCCTGAGTAGCCCTGCTGAGACACAACCTGAGATGGGCTTCCAGGGGACATAGGTCTTCTGGATCGACAGGACTGTCTCCTGAGATCAGAAATCCTTCACATGACCGGAGATGCCATGTCCTAGAAAAACTGCCTTTCTCAGGTGTCCCATTAAGAGGTCATACTGATGCTACAAATATCATTACAGTGATTTTAAAAAATGGCAAGTGATTTTATCACATGCCCATGATGTACAGGTGCTATGAATGTGTATTTCTAGACCTTGCAACAATTCTGTGAGGTGGACATTATTGGCCCCACGTTACAGAGGAGTAAAACTGAGGTCAGAAAGCTGAAATACTGGCTCAGGATTCTCTCCTGGGCTTCCTGATGCCAGGCCTGTGCTCTTCACACGGCACTTTCTCAATAAAGATGATTCTCCTTTCTTCATCTAAGGGAGGATGAGTATAGGAAAGGGAACATTATCCTGGAAACTAGGAAGCAAAGGAGAAGAGTCTGGGAAGATTGCCAGCCATTTAAGGGCAAACCAGTCAAGGGAGCTGTATGTCCAGGCAGGGAAAGGCACAGTGTTGGTTGTTTTGAAGAACAGACATGGGGGTTTCTGGGAATTCTGCTGGACAGCAAGGCCAAGGGAAAAAAGGAGTGCAAAGATGTGAGGAGTTTGGCCACCAGGGACTCGCGGGAAGCTGGCCTCAGGAAGTGGCCGCCAAGGTGATGGTGGAAATACCTCTGGCACCCAGTGCCTGGAGGGGAGGAGAATCAGGGCAGAGGAACCCTGGCCACCCTGCACATTCTAGAAGGAGTGAGTCAGAGAGGTGACAAGGAGCAATGACCAGTGACAGACCCCAGAGGCCTGTGAAGTGATGGTGCTGATGGACAGGCCGCCATGCTTCCCTCTGGCTCCAGGCGGAGGACAGAGCAGCCCCTTGTGAACGGTGAGCTAGGAGGTATCAGAGGCTCTTGCAAACAAAGCTGCCCGTCTGTCTGGGTCACTTTTAGACCATCCTCACAGCCAGCCCCACGCGGTGGTGGGTTTGGCCTGTTTCTACATACAACACTGAGCTTTGTCTTGGGTCCCCAGCCCAGTGGGGTGACTTCAAGCTGACATCCTTCCCCTGGGCCTGCCACCACCTTGGCGATGCGTGGTCTTTGCTCTGGACTTGCGTCATCCTGCTTTCCTTTTCCTCCTGACCCGCCCAGAGTCCTGCCACTCTCAGCCTCATCACTCAGCCTCCCCTCCCTGTTCTTACTTGGCCCTCACTCTGCTTGACACCTGGCCCTGCCCTCCTTTCTCAGAGTCAGGTCAATCTGCCTATAAGGGAAAAACCCAAAAGACCAATAGATACACAGTGCTGAAACAGGGTGTTTCTTTCTCACATAGAAGAAATGCAGGGGTGGGGTCAGAACCAGTGTGGTGGCCCCCCCCACATCATGAGGACCCAGGAGCCTTTGTTTTTGATCCACATAGGTTCCCACGATCAAATCACAGATGGAGTTGGCGGCTAGAGCTTATGCCACCATGAACACAGAGTGAGATGGGGAGGAATCGCAGAAAACCACAGAGACCCCTCCTGGCTGAGTGAGCTCCTCTGAGCACCCTGTGTACCACATGTCCTTCCAGTTTTATCTCATGGGCCAGAACTTAGTCACACAGCCCCATGTAGCCGCTAGGGGTGCTGGGAAGCCCGGTCTTGATTCTAGGAGGCAGTGGCTCAGCTCAAAGCCAGTGTTCGGTCAGCGAGGAAGGACAGAAGAGTGGTTATCTTCCCTTACCTCCTTCTGTCCCTCCTTCTCTGCAATTCCACGCTTGCTATCAATCATGGTTTGGGTTTGTTTGTTTTTTTTTTTTCTGGGTTTAGTGTCTTAGACTTCTGAGAATGGGAGAAAATTAACACATGTCTGACCTTAATGTAGCCCCAAGATCATAGCCAGGCCGTGAGCTTACCCCGTCCTCCCGCTCCTTGCAGAGACAGTGTCACCCCCACCGTGTGTGCCCAGGCCTCCTGTGATTACGCTCAGGGGAGGCAAAGCGCCGCAGCAGCTGAAGGCTTTTGCAGTTTCTGTCTAGAGTGCTCTCCCTTTTTTGTTTAATGAACCAACCTTTACTGACAGAACTAAAAGCAAGAAAGTAGACATTCTGGGGCATGGGGAAGATAAACAATCCCCACTCCAATGTTAGAGCGCTTTTAGGCAAAAAAACAATTAAATACATAAAATGAGAACTCTCAAAAGCTACAGCCTTAAGGCATCCTCGTGCAGCGACTTAAAATCTAAGTAAAGGGAACCATCTGAAAAATAAAACCTCAGGCTAGTTCCTAACATGTAAAGATATAAAAGTGGTTTTTTATTTCCATAAACTTACTTCACATTCAGATGTATAAATACTTACTTATGAAGCCCGTGAGTTAATGAAATGAAGCCATATTAATGAGTGAAACTATCTGAAATCAGGACTTATAGATGTGGTCTAGTAATGATGCTACCAGCCTCTTTACTTTGTATATATTTTCTCATACATATTTCATGACATGGTGAGATCTGGAGGTACATGGATTAGCACTTCCACATGGTCACCCCATTTCCGGTCTGTCTCACTTCAGTTACGCTCCTCTGCCCAGTGTACACAGCAGGCGCAGCTATCTTGTGAATCTGCCCAGCACACAATGGTCAGTGAGCCTGGATAGGTCAGGTTAACCTACTAATGGCTTCAAAAATATCAAAATATAGTACATACTGTTACCAAACATGGAATTCAACAACTTACCACTCAAAAGCCAGGAAAGAGCCCAAGTTGTTGGAAAGGGAAGTTTGCTTTCTTTTGGAGGCCAGCGAACGGGTTGGCGGGGGGGTTGGGCCAGGGTGCAGACTCAAGCGGCAGCTTATGCCGTGGCTACAGGCTGGTCATCATGTACTTAATGTCCTCCACCTGGTGGGGGTTTCAGTATCCACAGTACAGCTCAAAGGATATGACTTAGATACACATCTATAGCCTTTGAGAAGGAACTAAAGGTTCCTAACTTTGCTTAATGACTAAACTATTAGTATTGAATCTTGACTGCTTTGCTTTGGTTTTGCATTTTCTCACTTCTCTGATTAAACTTATTCTTTGGCTTAGTTTTTCCATAGACAAAAAGCAAACAGAGAACATGGAGGGGAAGGACCATAGGGTCCCGCTCCATTTCAAATCCACCTTTTCTTTGATACTCCTTAGTGTTGAGGAGGGACAGGTGCAGAACCAGAAAGGGAATAAAGTGTTGGATAGAGAGGTTAATCATAAACTTTGCAGAGGAACTTGGTGTTCGTTCCATGACTGTTCCAAGTTTTCCCCAAATCTTTGAGGGAATAGGGCAACAACTGCGGTGGATCCTTCCTGCCAAAGTGGGGCATAGTCCTGCCTAATTTGGGGAATGGACACAGAGTTGGAAATAATCTTGAGTTTCAAGCTTAGCATCAGTATTTTGTATTATGAAAACACCTCTCTCTCTGATTACTTTGTCATAGTACCTGGACAAACATGTGAAAATTAGTAGACATATTACAATGAGGATAATAATCAAGATGCAGTTTTGGATTATTCTCTCAATGTGTTATTTCCCCCAGAATGGTTAAAGCAGATAAACAATTTATGTTTCAGTTCAGTTCAGTCGCTCAGTCGTGTCCGACTCTTTGCGACCCCATGAATCACAGCATGCCAGGCCTTCCTGTCCCTCACAACTCCCGGAGTTCACTCAGACTCACGTCCATCGAGTTGGTGATGCCTTCCAGCCATCTCATCCTCTGTTGTCCCCTTCTCCTTCTGCCCCCAATTCCTCCCAGCATCAGGGACTTTTCCAATGAGTCAACTCTTCGCATGAGGTGGCCAAAGTATTGGAGTTTCAGCTTCAGCATCAATCCTTCCAATGAACACCCAGAACTGATCTCCTTTAGAATGGACTGGTTGGATCTCCTTGCAGTCCAGGGGACTCTCAAGAGTCTTCTCCAACACCACAGTTCAAAAGCATCAATTCTTCAGTGCTCAGCCTTCTTCACAGTCCAACTCTCACATCCATACATGACCACAGGAAAAACCATAGCCTTGACTAGATGGACCTTTGTTGGCAAAGTAATGTCTCTGCTTTTCAATATGCTGTCTAGGTTGGTCATAACTTTTCTTCCAAGGAGTAAGCGTCTTTTAATTTCATGGCTGCAGTCACCATCTGCAGTGATTTTGGAGCCCAAAAAAATAAAGTCTGACACTGTTTCCACTGTTTCCCCATCTATTTCCCATGAAGTGATGGGACCAGATGCCATGATCTTCGTTTTCTGAATGTTGAGCTTTAAGCCAACTTTTTCACTCTCCTCTTTCACTTTCATCAAGAGGCTTTTTAGTTCCTCTTCACTTTCTGCCATAAGGGTGGTGTCATCTGCATAGCTGAGGTTATTGATATTTCTCCTGGCAATCTTGATTCCAGCTTGTGCTTCTTCCAGCCCAGCGTTTCTCATGATGTACTCTGCATATAAGTTAAATAAGCAGGGTGACAATATACAGCTTTGACATACTCCTTTTCCTATTTGGAACCAGTCTGTTGTTCCATGTCCAGTTCGAACTGTTGCTTCCTGACCTGCATATAGGTTTCTCAATAGGCAGGTCAGGTGGTCTGGTATTCCCATGTCTTTCAGAACTTTACAGTTTATTGTGATCCACACAGTCAAAGGCTTTGGCATAGTCAATAAAGCAGAAATAGATGTTTTTCTAATAGGCCACAAACAGCCTGTTTTGGTTAGCCTAAATGTCACATTAAATCATATATAAGCCAGGATGACTTCCCCGTGCCTCAATATGTGAAAATTTATTTCATCATTTTCCCCTTTTAATAGCACACCTTTCCATAGAAAGCACTGATAATCAATATATTTTTTCAACATGGCCAGAGTGCTTCAGTTGCCTGCTCTGGGTCTTTCATGTCCCTCGGTGCTAGGCTTACTGCTTGTTTATATTATGTATTGACTTGGTTAATCACATTGGGAGAAAACTGATCAGATGTAACAAACCAGTACAGAGGTATGCTGATGGGGAAACATTTGATAGCCTATACGTTTTATCAATTATACCCCATTGTCACACACACGTTGTACGTGTGTTTCAAGCATCAGACTTAAAGCCAACAGTGCCACACATCATAAGTGGCTAAGTTATACTCCATGACAGCTTCACAATTTGCAACTAGAAATACGACTGACAACATCATACCAGAACATAGTCTAACTTTAGAAACACCGTAGAACTTCTAGAACATTTATATTAATGATATTTACCCATACAATAAAACTTAAGAATGTTTATCATTTGACCATGTTTTCCATATAATTCAATATACCAAATAATCCTCATTCATTTAGAAAACCTTTGTTCTCTTAACAGAGAGAAACCCAAACTCAGTCTTATATCAATTTAGTAATAGCAAAATTGATTTGTCTAATTAAATTCAATCTATCTTTATCTTAAAGTGCAAAGTTCTTTTCTGTTTCTTTTTTTATATATAAATCTTTTATCGCTTTCTCCATATTAACTTGTCCCTTTTATCTCATCCAGAACCAGCTGAAGCTAAAATTATTGTTTATTCCTTAGCAAAAATACGTTAGTTTTTTTATACCTTCTCTCACCAACACATAGCCTACTTGCTTTACACACTAAAATGCTTCCCTTATCATTTTTACGTATTACAATTTTTAACCTTTAAAATATCTTAACAAAACCAAGAAACAAGTCATTGAACTATGTGTTATATCGGCATTCTCTGATAGGCAAACTTAAGAACATACTCCATAACCTATAACATACATTTTTCTCATAACACAATTTCTCAATGTGGTATAAAATGTGGGTATATTACCCAGACATCTTTCAAAGTTCTACTAATTAACCCAAGACTGAAGTCTTGGGAAGAGTGGGCTGTGTCTGTTATCTCAAGCACATGTTAAGAGTTAACGTCAAACATTCTCCTAGCCATATTTTTGTTCTCTCGGGTCAGAATTCTGAAAACAATATTTTATCAAACTAGCTGTCTCTAACTACATATGCAAAAAGAACCAGTTTGGGAGTTTCAAAAGAGTTTTATCTTAACCAGTTTTCTCTGGAGTCTGAAGAATACTGCTGGCCACACAATGTTTTTATTTGTTTGCTTGTTTTAAATCTTTCTTTTTCTTAGTCATAGTTGTGTAGGTAAACTTTTCTTAATGAGTTGAACCTGAATTTCCCAGTTTACAAAAGGGAACGAGAATACTAGTCACACAAATGGAACACACACACACACACACACACACACACACACACACACACCAGAAGACAGGACTGTCGTAAATCCCCCCAAACAATGACCAATGTGGAGTCCCAAATAAACGCTTCCCCAACACAAAGGGTCCTCTAGGTAGACATGTCAGAACTGACTCACAAAAACACCCAGACAGCATCTCATAGTCACAAACCAGGGGTAGACACAAGTCAGAACCGATGGGCAGAAGGCCCAGATAGCAACCCGTCCTCACAATGGCCCTCAACATCAAAAGCATGTCAGAACCAATGGCAGAAATGCTCAAAGGACACTCAGTGCTCATAAACAGGCTTCAACATCAGACACACGTCGGAACCAGTTGGCAGAAAGCCCAAATAGCACTTCATGCTCAAAAAAGAAGTTAGCCAGGAGGACACCGGTGGACTTACTTGGTCTTGGAGCTCGTCAGCTCGTCCAGAGGCGTCTTTCCGTCCCTCCAAGGATAAGCTCACATGCCATTGGCATTCAGTGTCCAGCATAGAAGAAACAGGGAGAATCCCTGAACTGGTTTCAGCCGCTGCTGGGAATGTCCCTCTAAATCCTTCTCCTGGGGTCAGCGAACCACGAGCAGGGGGCTTCTCACGGCGATCCCAGGGCATCATGATGGCAACAACTCTACTAAGGAAAACTCCCGGGAGCCAGATATCACGAGAGCGTAGCCTCACTTTGGGAGCCAAACTCTGTTAGCGAAAGTGGGCCCAGGTGGCTCTAAAGCCAATAAAGAGGCAAGTTTGGTGGAAAGGAGAGCTTGCTTTATTTTCTATTATTTATTTTGTATTAATATCTAGAACATTGTCTCTCAGCCTCCCTGATTCTCAGCCCTTGCACCACCATTCTTCCTGGGCTACAGCTTGAGAGAAGTCATTCATAGCTATTAATCGGAGGGTCTTCTGTTTCATGCACTAAGGCTGATTCGAGGAGGTGGAAAGTATGATTGCCCTCCCTACTTTCCTGAGTTGTGTAGATAATGAGTGAAAAACTGGCTCTGTGAAGACGCAGGAGGGTCCTGCCGCAAGTCATCATGAGGTTTAGGAGGGCAGACACAGCTGGGGCTGTTTGGAGGTGAGGGGACGATCCTGGAATGTAAGTGAGCTGGGTCAGTAAGCAGCTTCAGGTGGGGATGTTTCTCCCAGACATTTCCCATCTGATCTGACAAGCCTACCACCATGGAGGTGAGACCCTCTTGCAAGCTGGATGCCCTTTGGCTTTCCTTTTTCACATGCTCCCAGCCAGCCTGGGTTTGTAATGAAACTCTGATATGCTGTGATATTGATGTTAGTCCAGAGCGTGAAGGTCTCAGCTTCTCTGGTGACCTGGCCATTCTTCTTTTTGAGAAAAGAATTATAATGCCCCCAGGGTGCCTTCGTTTATTTTTCAATAACTCTATCTGCTCAAGGTCAGGACGGATGTGTCTGATTTCACCATCTTCCCTCCAGATTGCAAATGAAAGTCCGTAAGCATCTTCCATAGTCTATTTTGAAACTAGGGGGATGTGGGAATTCCCTCATTTTATGAAACATAGAGCTTACTGTCTGTTTCCATTCTTTTAACTTACGTTAGTGGATTCCACAGAGATGGTTTATATAAATGTACATTCATTTTACATTTTTTTCTGAATTGTGATGGTAAATTCCTTCATAGATTATAGGCTAAAGATGTTAAATATAAACTATGACTCTTTTCAGTAACCCCACATTTTTCAATATCATTATTTTTTTTTAATATGGTGATGGTAACCAGCAAAAATGTGTCAAGATACAGGAAGGTTTTAACCATCCCAACCCTCACCTCCTTGGGAAACAAAAAATAATTAAAAATCATTAGTTCTTTTTAAAAGTGACTAGAGACATTAATCTTTTGTCTAAACCATTTCAGTCAAATTATCTAGTTTCCTGACCTGGTACGGGCTAGCTGATTTCTGACAAATGACCTTTATTCAAATATTCAGGAAGATGGGACTTCCTTGGGGTCCAGTGGCTAAGACTCTGCCCTTCCAAATGCAGGAGGCCGGGTTCGATCCCTGGTCAGGAAACTAGATCCTACATGCCACAACTAAAGATACTGAATGCTGCAATTAAAAAAAAGAAAGAAAGAAAGAACCTGAGAGCTGCAACTAAAACCAGGTGCAACCAAATAAATATTTTAAAAAAAAAGAAGAAGAAGAAGAAGATCCAGTGGAGAAGTGGGAGCCTTTTCTAAGCACCTGCTGTGGGGCAGAAGCTTAGCTGGTTTGAACTGAAATAATACCAGACTTCTGTGGAGTCACATTTACTTTTTAGGCACCTACTGGTCAACTCAGTTACATTTTTCTCATTAACTTCTGCAACAGACATTTCAGGATACTGCTGCTATCCTTCTTTGACAAAGAAGAAAGAAAGAAAGAGGTTTAGAAGAGCTGAGTATCTTGTAGCCATTAGGAAAAGAGGCAACACACCTCAGCACCCCCAACAGCCACCGTTTACTAAGCTGCCTGCAGAAATTCAGGTTGATGGGGCTCCCACAACTCCTTACAGACAATGCTTATATGAAACCTGATGCTCTGGTTTATGGGGCTAAAGGGACCATTGAAAGTTCTGGTTTAAAATGGTCTGCTTCCTTGCAGAGCTGGTAATCACCATGTACCTGGTGTGTGTCTATTAACTCTACCGTCCAGAGGGAATCTTTTAAGTGTTTATTTTCTGTACTGCGATATGCTGAACTCTATTAACCTTGAATGAATTTTGATAACACCGTCAGGGGGCAGCAGAATGATTCTGCCTGAAATTACACAGTGAGAGGGAGATTACCCATGACATATTAAAAGCAAAACATACTTTTAAATGACCATGACTGTTATTATCCTATCAATTGGGTTCACCCTCTGGAGCCTGGCTCTTAAAAGCATTTATGCCATTACTGGCAGAGGTACTCAGTGACTGATTCACTGCTTCACCTCCTGTTCACTCTGCAGCCCATGACAGCGACTCCTGCCCCACCCCCCAACCCCCACCCCCCCACCCCCGCCCCGCAGTGGAACTGCTTTTGTCGGGGCCCCCCTTGACCTCCATGTTCCCAGATCCGGTGGACCCTCCTCTACCCTCATGGCAGACACAGCCAGTCATTCCCTCTCTGAAACATCTTCCTTTGGTGTCTTTCTCAGTCTCTTTGTCTGGCTTCACCTTGTCAATGTTTCAGCCTGAATTTAAACATTTGGGGTATCCCTGGCTTGTTTCTAGGCCCTCTTGTTTTCTGCTTGATGCCCTGTCTCCCGTAGGGTGGCTCATCCATTCCCGTATTTATGGAGATGTGTGTGAAGATGATTCCCAAACTTACACAGCTGGCCCAGATCCATCCTCTGAGATGCACAAATACCTATTAGTTTTCCACGTGGCAAATCCCCTTAAATGCCTCACAGTTTTCACTAAAACATGCTTCCATCATCGTCATCTCCCCTTGATCCATAAGTGGCTTCACTTGCTGCAAAAGCTGGAAAGCTGAGACTGGTTCTTGGTTCATCCTTTCCCTCCACCTCTGTATCGGATCCTTCAGCAGGTGTGCCATGCCTCTGCCCAACCCTCTCTGTCTCCTATCCTGGCCCAGACCTCACCCATCTACCTAGATGACTGCACTGCCCTCCAGGCTTCCTCGCATAGCTGTCGAAAAGTCCACCTTAGGATAACAGCAGCTGCTCTTACAATGAAGAGTGGATCCTGCTCTGTTCCTGCTCACCACCCTCATTAACCTCCCACTGCACGCAGGATAAAATCCAGACACTCTTCCAGGGGCTGTGTCTTATCTTCCCTCCCCTTTCTCCAACATTAAGCTCTTTCCTCTGCTGTTTTTTTCTCTTGGATTAGCCCCTTCTCAACTAAAATGTCACCTCCCCAGAGAGGACGTCTGTCAGCACCCAGTCTAAAGTAGGTTGCCATGTTGTCCTCAGTCCTGCCTATTCTGTTATTGAATATCTTACAACTTATAATTGTTTTATATTTTCTTTAGTTTTTAATCATTTGAATCCCTACTTTAATACATGTTTCATGAAAGGGAGCAACCTATGTCTTTTTATCCCTAGTGCCTAGAACAGTACTATGGGCTTCCCTGGTGGCTGCGCCATTAAGAATCTGCTTGCAATGCAGGAGTCACAGGAGATGCAGGTCCAATCCCTGGGTCGGGAAGATCCCCTGGGATAAAGGCACGGCAACCCACTCCAGGATTCTCACCTGGAGAATCCTATGGACAGAGGAGCCTGGCAGGCTCGAGTCCACAGGGTCACAAAGAGTCGGAAACAGCTGAAGTGACTTGGCCTGCACACATGTCAGGATAGTATTATAGCTACTCAGTGAGTGTGAATTGAGTGGATAGTTGGCAATCCAGATAATAGTGCCTGTAACATGGAGATTTGTGGCTATGGGCAGAATTACTGTCTTTCTGATAGCAAACAAGTGGCGCATATGCCCTCACTTCTCCCTGCTATGCCCACGGTAGATGCTGCTAAGTTATGACACTCTAGCCCCACTGAGCCTGCATGCAGTCTCAGCATGTGGTGAGAGTCAGAAATGGCATGGCAGTGGATCCAGAAACTGTGAAATGTTGACAGCTTTTCATATATCCGTCCCAGAGTGATGTATTAAGAAGAGGCTAGGTACTTCCCTGGCAGTCCTGTGGTTAAGACTCCACGTTTTCACTGCAGGGGATGCGGGTTTGATTCCTAGTTGGGGAACTAAGATCTCAGATGCTAAAAAGTAAAACAAACAAAAAAACCCGAAACCACAGTTAAGATACTACTTCACACGCACACTCAGCGCTCAAGCAACAAACACACATTGAGCCTTCCTGCCCAGATACTGTCACCACGCCTTCTTCACACAGAAGCAAGTGTGAGCAAATGTTACGTGCACTGAGACTACTGCTGATCCAAATGAATAAGCACTATTTGCTTATTGCCGCTTTTCTCATTTGAAATATCCGGCAACTCCATGAAGTAGGAATTACTGTTGCTGCTCAGAAGGTAGAGGCTCAGAAACGTTGGAAGGGTCTTTGGTAGTAACTGAGCTCAGCTCTGCACCCTCGCCTGTGACGAAACCCATCACTGTTTCCAGCGTGGTTGACCATTTGGGAGCCTGCTCCCTCCCAGGACATTTCGGTGCAGATACCTGGTCTTGTGATTCTTGGTTGATCCTGCAGTCAGTCACTGTAGGTTATCCCATACAATTCTCTTTAATTCTTTAATGTATCCCATACAATTCTCTGCCAGGAGGTCCTATAGGGTAGTAGAATCTGAGAAGGGAGAGGTGATCCAGAAGAAGGGCATCCTATTTCCTCCTCCAAGTCTGTGATTAAAAATCCTCGATTTGCTTAGGGACAAACTTTGGAGGAGTTGGTAAATTTTATTATTAGACTCTCAGTGATTTTCTTAAAATGCCATTGGTGTTTTGTATATCAGGAATCAAAACTCATAAAGCTCGAGTGATCTTGTGAGTTGAGTTCACAGAGTTTTTCCCTTTTTTTTTGATCCCCAAAGACTTTCTTTCCTGGATGTTTTATCACATTTAATTTAGTGTCTTTGAAATGTCAATAGAAGAAAGTCAGTTGCTGAGGCTGTTCCTATATTGTTTACAGTGTTGATAACTTAGCTCATCTTCTGTTTTAAATCTGAGGGACCGGATAACAATATCATCATGCCTTAAGGAAAAACCTTCCGTCCTGTTTCCCTGTAAATATTGTATTCAGCCAACTATGCATGCTAAGTCATTTCAGTCGTGTCCGACTCTTTTATGAGCCCATGGACTGTAGCCCACCAGGCTCCTCTGTCCTTGGGATTTTCCAGGCAAGACTATTGGACTGGGTTGCCATGCCCTCCTCCAGGGGATCTTTCCAACTCAGGGCTTGAACCGAGGTCTCCTGCATCTCCTGCATTGGCAGGAGAATGCTTTACCGCTGAGCCACCTGGGAAGCCCCCATTCAGCCAAGTATACTTATATAATATTTTACCCTGTAGAATCATCAGCAGGCCTTATATAGTCTCTCTCCCCTTCCAGTGCTCAAGCTACAAATGGGTATTGGACATTGCAATGCAGAGTAGTAAGCCTGTGCATGTACTGGCAGCTTGTAAGCCAGCCCAGGGCACCTGAAAGCTAAAGCTGTAAATACTCTTTGAAGTTTCATGGAAAGATGTTTACGGTGTTTTGTTGTCAAGTGAAAAATTAGATTATAAAACCATACGTAGATTTCCAATTCTAGTAGCAGCCTGCGATGAGCTAGCGCAGCCCTTCGTTGTACTAAAAACACCTGAAAATCCTAATATAAAAAAGGGAAAATACTTGCAAATCATATATCTGATAAGGGACTTGTATCCAGGATATATAAAGAACTCTTATAACACAGCAATGAAAAAGACAAATATTCTAATTTTAAAATGGGTGAAAGATTTGAATGGACTTTTCTCCAAAGAATATATGCAAGTGGCCAGTAAGTACATGAAAAGATGCTTAATATTATTCCTCATTGGGGAAATACAAATCAGAAGCACAGATACCACTTCAAACCTCCTGGGATGGCTGTCATAAAAAAGGCAGACAGTAACAAGTGTTGATGAGGATGCAGAAAAATCAGAACCCTCATGGGTTGCCAGTAGGATGTAAGGAGGAGTAGCCAAATGACCAAACTGTCTGGTGGTTCCTTGAAAGTTTAATCATTTAACATTACCATTTGACCCAGTAATTGTACTCCTGGGGTTGAAAATATATGTCCACACAAAAACTTGCCCATGAATGTTGATAGCAGCATTATTCAAAATAGGCAAAAAGTAGAAACAACCCCAATGTTTATTAGTCGATGAACAGATAAGTAAAATATGGTACATCTGTAAACAGAATATTCCTTGACAGTAAAAAAGGAATGAAATTCTGATACACACTATAACATGGATGAACTTTGAACACATATGGTATGATTCCATTTATATGAAATAGCCAGAATAGGCAAATTTGTAGAAATAGAAAGTAGATAAGTGGTTGGTAGAGGGTGGGAGAAGTAATAAGCAAGACATAAAATTTAGAAGCCATAGAAGAAAAGACTGCCAGATTTAACTACAGAAAAAGTAAACGCTTCTAAATGATGAGACACACCATATGAAAAGTTGAAAAAACAACTGCAAAATGAAGGAAAATATTTGCTACATACACCATATTTCAGGAGGCGCTAGTAATAGAGAACCTGCCTGCCAATGCAGATATAAGAGACACGGGTTTGATCCCTGGGTCAGGAATATCCCCTGGACGAGGAAATGGCAATCCACTCCAGTATTCTTGCCTGGAGAATCCCATAGACAGAGGAGCTTGAAGGGCTATAGTCTGTGGGGTTGCAAGAGTCAGACATGACTGAAGCAACTTAGCATGATGTACTTACATCATAGATTCATCTGGGATGAACTGTGTGATCACAAAATGGGTATGGAAAAATATAATTATGTTCTGTTCCTGCCTGTGGTGTCCATCTTTGAACAGAAAAAAAAAACAAATTCAAAACCTTTCAAGTCAGAATAACTTGGTTACTTCCGGTCAGGTTTATCCTGGGTATCTCAGTGTGTTTGGGGGATTCCTTATCTTTCAGGGTTCTCCTTTGCTTCTCAGAGTATAGAGAAAACAGTGTGTGCAGCTTTGCATTGCTGCACGCACTGACCAGTTGTGTGCCCAGAGTACCCATGAGCTCTTTGGAAAAAGGGAGTTAACGTTTATCGAGCTCTCGAGTCACCAGTGTTTAGGATTAGCCCATCACCCAGAGAATCTTTATTGACTTACATTGATTTGAAAGCTTTTAAAATCCTCGGTGCTTGTTTTCCAGGGATATTGAGGGCCAGGATTGCATTTATCATATTCCCAGCAGGGCTGTTGTGAGGATTAATGTTTTAACATAAATGATCTTCTGCTCCTTTAAAAAGGCATTAATTAAGCTAAAGGGTTCTTTTTTAATGTGCTTAGTTTTATAATAACTTATATTTCAATCTGGTGTCTGAAATATAAGTAGTAAGGTTTTGTGCTTTCTTATAGAAAATATGACACGTAGAAGAACACACAATTAACCCACCATTAGGGTTCCTCTCTGGATAGTATGTCAAGCCATTGGACTTCCTGAGTTGTACAGTTTTACAGGAAGATCCTACGTGGTTGCTTGGCAGACAGGGGGCCAGGGTGGGGTGCTTTGGGGAGGGAGCCCCTGAGCTGATTGCTGTCTTTCTTCTCCTCATTCCCCCTCCCCGGCCCCTGCCCCCAGCGAGATGAAGCAGAGGCTGGATGAGGAAGGCAGCAAGTGCAGCATCCTCTCCAGGCACCAGAAGTTCCTGGAGCACTGCTGTATACGCTGTTGCTCGCCCTTCACCTTCCTCGTCAACACCAAGCGCCGGTGTGGGGACTGCAAGTTCAACGTCTGCAAGAGTTGCTGCTCCTACCAGAAGCACGAGAAGGTGTGGGTCTGCTGTGTCTGCCAGCAGGCGAGGTGAGTGGCCGAGTGCACCCTCAGGGTCTCAGCTCACGGTGGCACCGTCTTCCTTCAGCCAAGCGGGGCCACCAGTGGTTGAGTGGTCGGCATTTTTTTTTTTTTAAGGAAAGGGAGGGTTACTGAGGAGTTTTCTACATTTGGTGTGTCTGATGCAGATAGAACACACCCAAACTTCTTTAATCAGAGCATGAAGGAAGATGATGTTAGGGAGAAGTTGGGAACTGTGCTGGGTTAATCTTGTGATGATGTCTTGTGGGGATATCTCCAGAAGTCTTGGGATGAATATTGTCCCAAATCAAAAAAGATGGAAAAGTTGAGCTCATTTCCTATTTTTCCATATTATTTAAGTCTATCACTGGAACCAGTCCAGGAAAGAAGTCCAAGATCCATGGGGCAGGTTTTGCTTCTTGAAATTTTTCTAAGGCTCAATTTGATAGAGAAGTCAGAGTGCCTCAGGTGTATATGGCCTGTGGGCTGACAGTCTTTTACATTTTGAAGGTTTCCCTAGAAAAGTTTATTTATGTATCAGCCATTCCAGTACTCTTGCCTGGAAAATCCCATGGACAGAGGAGCCTGGTGGGCTGCAGTCCATGGGGTCACTAAGAGTCGGACATGACTGAGCGACTTCACTTTCACTTTTCACTTTCATGCATTGGAGAAGGAAATGGTAACCCACTCCAGTGTTCTTGCCTGGAGAATCCCAGGGACAGGGGAGCCTGGTGAGCTGATGTCTATGGGTTGCACAGAGTCGGACACAATTGAAGTGACTTAACAGTAACAGTAGTAGTTAACAAGCTGTATAACCCCTCAGCCTGATACAGGATGCACTGCCAAATTCATCACGGGAAACACTTAGGAATATTTTGACTTGAATCAAATGTGAAAAATTTCGGGTAAATGACAGTTTTTAAAATCTGCCCAGTTTCTTGAAACAAAAGCAGTTATTTTACAATGGACTGTTTAGACTTTAAATGCCTGGCAAAAGCCAGCGTCTTGCCGGGAGATGGTGTCTGGGGTCACTTTGTGCTCCATCTGCTTTGACCATCAGCTTCTCTGCCTCTCATGCAATCTGAAATTCATGTCTTGGTTTAGAAATGATTTACTTAGGGTATTACTGGGATATTCTTTCAGCATATTCATAATCAAGCAATTGGATTTTAAAACACTGTATATGTCAAATTACGTGATTAACACCTGTATTTATATTGTGTGAAATCCCAATAAAACAGTGGATAGCAGCTCTGTGAAGCTGTGGCGATGACCACTTTTTAGACCCACAGTTTACTCTCCATTGCCCTTGACATACTTTTTCTTTCCTGTGTAAATTAAGCCCATTTGGGGTGCACTGGTTTGATTTCTAGCTATTTATCCAGTAGCTACCATAGGCATATGGTTCTTGAGATACTACGGAACCATGAATAATTATAATAGTAAAAAGTCCTGCGCTCAGAAAATTAAAGCACGAGGAGTGGAGAGTAGACCTTTGTGTGGTGCTATTAACCAACTGCATGAGAAGCGAGCCACTCCAGCGTCCTTGCCTGGAGAATCCCAGGGACGGGGGAGCCTGGTGGGCTGCCGTCTCTGGGGTCACATAGAGTCAGACACGATTGAAGTGACTTAGCAGCAGTACCAGCAGCAGCATGAGAAGCGAATGGCTGTATCAAGCACCCCAGGCCTGTCCATGGTGTGGTTCTACAGGTGTGACTCGAATTAAAATGTACGTTAGTTTAAAATGTTTAGCTTTGGGAGATTAATAACAATGAATGATGGATTACTTATTTTAGAAGTTATATAGCTAATAGTGTCAGGCGAGTGTATGCTCCTCGGTTCTGTCTCATCACAACAAAGATTTCGAGTGGCGGACGTTAAAGCCCTCGGCGTGTCACAGCTCTCGGGTCTTGAACGGACCATGTTATGGCTCTTAGACAAATCAGTGTTGCAGCTCCATGTTACAGCTCTATTTTATTTAGATAAAAACAGGAAAATCCATCCTCATCCTCGAGGCGTGAGGGCATGTCAATCCAAAGACGCGAAGAGAGGAGAGCCCCAGCGTGCGGGGGTGGGAGTGGGGGGGACAGGGAGAGGGGGAGAGAGCCCTCTGACTCCTCTTTTTATATGTCCCCCTCCCCGCCCCCGGGCCTGCCCTATGTAAACTGGGTTAGCCAGGAATGTTGTCTGTCTTTTCCATATTCTAACTACCTAACAATAGGATACTATGGAATCATTCTCTTTGTCATTTTCTAATTACGTATAAATCTCCCTTCCTGACTATTTACTGCAGAGATGCAGTCAAACGTTATAAATAAGGACATATAGTGGTTGCATTTAACATCCTCTGCAGGGCCTAGAAGCACAGGACTGCCGTTATCATTTGGTGTCGAATTGATTCAGGAATCTCTTTCCTACTTTCCTTGGAAACAAGCTGGCCTCTTAGTTCTTTGCTTCGTTATAAAAAACGCTCCCTCTGATTTTTGTTGTTTTGTGCTATTACCTTTAATGCAGACCAACTGGGGAGATTGTTTTCAGGGAATGAGAGAGAAAAATTACCGTTGGAACTGAAATCAAAACATATGTCCTTATTACCCGTGTGGCATTGGCTTTGGTTTTTCTGAGACAGTTTAAGCCTTCATTTCTTTTCCCCTTCTGTCAAATACCCTTTACTTCTATCTGATCACTTAATGTTTGATGTTCACACAATCCACATGATTCATAAATTAGCATGCTGCCCTTTTAGTATAAACTCCACAGTATGTTTTAGAGATATCCCAGTGGGTTTGCAATATCCCTACAGGAGATAAGATATTAAAAAATTACCACTATGAGATGAGGACATTCGCAGGTTAACAATTATATGGAGAAATGTTGAACCTCACTAGAAAGCAAGGGAATAGACATTTACACTTCAAGTAGCTTTTTTTCTTATTAAATTAATGTTTGTTTTTCTGCATTCTCCTCAGTGTTGACAAGGGTAGATTGAAACAGGCACTCTCATCCATCGCTGCTGAAGTCAAAATGGGCATAACCTTTTACCAACATATATCAATAGCCATTAGCATGTTCAAGTCCTTTTACCCTGTAATTTCTAAAACCTTTACCTAAAGAGGCAATGGAATATTTTTAATACAAAACATTTTTCAGTGAAAAATGAGACATCCTGGATTACTAATAATCTACATGTCCAACAATAGAACAGAAGAAGTAAATTAGGACACATTCTACTTGACAGAACATGAGGAGACATTTAAAATCATGTGTGTTAGCATGGGTAAATTCTTATATTAAAAATTATATATGCGGCGGTTTCTTAGTGAAAGAAGTATTTCCTTTTTTTGAATGGAGAGCATTTATCCTGTATGTACACTTTGTGGAGTATTTGCGACATAGGAACCTGAGTGCAATGGAATAATTATCTGTGTTGGCAGCACTGTGTGCCAATGTTATGTAGTTCATTTTGAATAAGGAGCTCTTGCAATGTCATTACACGCTATGTTGCAGCAAGTCAAAGAAAGTGACTGTGTACTTGGAAAATCCCATCTTAGCCAGGGCTGTTCAGTGGAAAAGTTTTACAATTGACACAGCTCTTGACTAGACTGAAAAAATTAAAGGAAAAAAAAATTGAGGAGTGTTGGTGATTAAGTTCCATTTATGTACTGTGAGAGACAAGTCTACCCTTTGAGATTTCAGAATAAATCTCATCTTGAGGAAACGCAAAAGGCACATGGAGTGGTATTATGCAAAATAACTGGCCTGAAGTCTTCAAAATGTTGATGTCATGAAAGAAAAAAGAAACTGAGGAAATGTTTAAAGACTAACAAGAAATGAAAACCAAGTGGCATGCCTAACCCTTGATCAACTTCTGAGATGAGGAACGTGGCTGTGGAGGACACTGGGACAGTTGACACCGTTTGGATGATGGTGGAATAGTATTGAGTTCATTTTAAACTTCCTGAAATTGATCACTTTACCTGGTTATGTAAGACAGCGTCTCCTTGTTCCTGGAAATGTACACAGACACATAGAGTATTTTGCATTTATTTCTTCCATAAACGCTTACTGGGTTCAGCCCACACAGGAGGCCTGTGCTGAAGCAATCAGCTCTTTACCATCCGTCACTGATTTTCTGGAGCACTGTTTGTTCACCTGTCCACTTTCGATGTTTGTCGTACAACTTTTTGGTACAAGTTCTTGGTATGCCTTTTGTTTGTAACGTCCCTTTTTTCTTTTCTTCCTGAAGCCTCCTTGCGTAAGTTGCAGGACAGTTATTATGGGGAAGAGGCCAGCCTGAAATTTTGATCTTTTGGCATTTTTTTTTTCTTTGTTTTTGACTGCAGCTTGCAGGATCTCAAGTTTCTTGACCAGGGATTAAACCCGGGCCATGATAGGGTAATGAACGTACTGAATCTTAGCCAGAAATTTTTATCTTTCTGAAATTTCTCTGATAAGCAAGCAGAGGCACTGGTTCTTTCCATCAGCAAGCGCCCAGGCCTGTGTTACTGGCCAAGGTTAAAGAGTCACACAGATCTCAGTACTACTTGAGCAGCTGTGAGTGGACAGTGCTCTGCTGGAGGCCATGAGGTCCTCCGAGGGGGACTGTGGTTAGAGCAACAGCAGGACGGGTATCCCAAAGGAAGTGTTGCCTGAGCTGGGTTTTCATGGGGTAGGAGTTTGGCAGGGGAGGACAAGGAAGCAAAGGCAGGCTGGACAAAGGAAAGGGTGAGCAGTGGGCAGACGGGAAAGCTTGGGCAAGGTAAGGCTGAATCTAGGCTGCAGGCAGTAGAGAGTGGATTTCCAGAAAAGAACGTTAATTAGATGCCAGCACTCTCCCCTGTATGGTCCTGCGAGGTGAATAGCACCTCCTGTTAAAGTTGTAGATGCTGAGCTTACCAAGGCATCTTACTGTTCCAATAGGGGTGGGAGCAGGATCCAGAACCAAATCTTTGACTCCAGGGTATGCATTCTTTACAGGACTATGTCCCCCCAACCATGAGGGAAGAAGGAACCTTGCTCTTTTTATTTTTAAAGCACAGATATGCATACAGTACATACGCAAGCCCCGGAAGAGCCTGCACGCTCCTTCAGTCGTGTGTGACTCTTTACAACCCCATGGACCCATCCTCTGTTCACGGGATTTTTCAGACAAGAATACTGGAGCGGGTCGCCATTTCCTCTTTCAGGGGATCTTCCCTACCCAGGGATCTATCTTCCCCACCTACTCCTGCATCTCCTGCATTGGCAGATGGATTCTTTAGCACTGAGCTACCTGGAAAGCCCAGGATAAGACTAGTGGTTAAACATTGGAAGTTCCCTCAGAACAGTCCACAGAAAGTCAGTTTAAGAAATGAAAAGAAGGGTCTGACAGTGCAGCATAAGAGAGGGACAGACAGTGAAGAACATCTGTTTCACTTGGTAGAGACCTGACAAAATGTAAGCTCTTCGAAAGATCCTGGAAAATTAAGCCCTAAAACTTGGACAAAGCAGTATTCAGTATGAAGACAGTTAAGTTTAGCAGGAACCAATATAGCAGATGATGCTGTATTCATTTCTGAAGACTACAAACAGCTCTTAAAATCAAGACCAAAAGGGACTGCTGCTAAATTTCTTGAGTTCTCATTTGAGAGCAGGAACAAGTGGCCTAAGGAAGGCAAACTAATTCAGCATCGCCTGATGGGAGGGCCAACGCATTTACCATATAAATGGGCTGCTTCGCCCTGGAAGGTATAAGCTGTACTGTCAGAAGGATTCTTAGGAATCCCGCCTGAGGTGTGAATTGCTCTCGAAATCACTGTAAAAGCATCAGAGAATATTATGGTCTCTGTAATTCAATGGCAGCCCTGTCAGGGGAGTATTTAGGAATTCACTGGTAAGGAAAGAACTGGAGAGGCTTATAGTTTACACCCCTAGAAGTAGGATGTGAGACAATTAAAAAAAGAGGATTTCTTTTTTTTTTCCCTAAAGAATTGTTCTGGGGGCAGCATCCCCCAGTTCCCCAATTAAGTAGCTTCCAAAGCCTCATCAGAATTAAACCCCATAAAGACATCTGCATTTTCTGGGACTGTGTCCTTCAGGTGATTTGCTTAACCTCTAAACTGAGATTCTTCAAGAGACATCTAGGAATGAATGGCCTTGTACACTGAGGAACTGTAACGAATTCTAAATAAACTGAATACCTTTAAGAAATCTTTGTCAGCTGTGCCTTTTAGTTACAATCTTAAAGCGCTAACAGTTTTGCATTGCTTCTAATCAATTTAGCTCTTATGTCTTAACTTTTGGGAAAAGACTATACCATTCAGTAGGTAGCCTATGTCACGGTCATTAGGTCATTATCAAATGGAAGTAATTTGTTTCTCACCTTTTAAAAATGCCCTGTGTATTAAATTGTGTCCTGTATGTTTAAAAATTGCCTTCAGCACAAAACAAAATTTGTTGTATATTCTCATATAAATACAGTGTGTGTATAGTAGGTTTATTTATTTAGAATTTATGTCCCCATCAATTTACAATTCTGTTAGCTTGCCAGAAAGAAAAAAGGAAGGCTTCATTTAAGCAGGGATTTGAAAGAAGGATGGAATTTGGCAGAGAGGAAGGGTAAAGCACTGAAGGGTCGTGAAACAGTATGTCTTTGGGGACAGCAGAACGGGTATGGCTGAGGCAGGAAGGGCATTATTTTGGTCAAGTAGGGTAGTCGGTGGTTGATGCTGGGAATCTGAATGTGTAAAGCAACAGAGTGTGAAATGATAAAAAGTGTGCGGAGGTATGAGGGTGTACGTGTCTCCTGAAGAGGTAAAACTGATCCCCTCTCACCTCACTTCCAAGGTTTCAGCGGGAAGGAATTGTCAGGCGAGTGGATGCTCCTCGGTTCTTTGTCTCGTCACAATGAAGATTTGGAGTGACGGACATTAAAGCCCTCGGCATGTCACAGCTCTGGGGTCTTGGACAGACCGTGTTATAGCTCTCAGGTCTCGAACGGACCGTGTTATAGCTCGTAGACAAATCAGTGTTACAGCTCTATTTTATGGGGGGAGGGCAGAGAGAGCGAGCCCTTTGGCTCCTCCTCTTTTTATATGTTTTTTTCTTCTCCCGGGCCTGCCCTATGCAAATTGGGCTTAGTCAGGAGTGCTGTTCTCCCTGAAGTCCCCACTCAGGTCCTCGGACCTTCCTTTGACCTTCCTCTGTTCTCTTTTCGTGGGCTTTTCCCTTCCTTGTCTTTTAGCCACCGCCATTTTGGACTCCTTTTCCCTATTCTACCTACCGAACAGAATCAAAAACTGCTTGGAGAGAACTTTACAAATTTGCTCAGAGAAGTCAGTAAGATTCTTCCTTCCTGAATCACCTATGGCTTAAAATAAGGGAAGCATAATTTCTATAGCGAAAGCAAACAAACAAAATAGAACAGAATGGCAACTTCCTGCCACGTGATAGAACTGGGGCAAGGGGTGTCTCCGTTGACTTTGGGAGAGTATGTCCAGAAAACACGTGCACAAAGATACAGCAGCTTTCTTTGTAATGCCTCCAAACTAGAAACCACCCCAAAGTCTATCAGCAGAGAATGAATATAAAAATTGTGATGTAGTCATATAATAAAATACTACACAGCAATGAAGAAGAGGAGCCTATTGATACCTGCAGCACCATGGGTGAACACCATGTGATGTTGAGCCAAGGAAGACAGATACAGGTGGCACACACTGGATGATCCCATTCATGGAGAGTTCTGAAATGGCCAGACTGACCTATGATGGTGATGGCCCCTGGGGGCTGAATGGGAGCCATCCGGAGTGATTATTAATCACCCAGCAAGCCATCTGGAGTGATTATTAATACAATGCTCTTGACTAAGTGGTCTTATGCATGTACACACATGTAAACATTCTCTGTGACACTTAAGATCAGTATACTTTACTGCAGGTAAGCCATGCTGCCTAAAATAATTTTTAAAATTTATTGGCACATTTACACTGGCTCTGGCACTTAACAGCTGTGTGGCTATCAGCCAGGTGCTATTAGCATCTTTGAGCATCATTTTCCTCATCTGAAAAATGGGAATTTATGACACTGGGCAGGTTGCTAAAGGATTAGAGAGAAGAAGATTTGTGCCCACCATGGTGCCTGTCCCATGGTTAGGAAACTTTAAATTGTTTTCCCTATAACCATCTGCGGCCCACAGCCCCTAGCTCTAATGGCTCCGGCTCTGGTGGTTCAGCGGGGAAGACATGCTGAGCCCCGGCGGGTGTGCCAGAGAACGGCGCCTCCTGTGACGAGGCCATCACTTCTCACCACACTCATAAAAGTATTCCAGCTACACTCTTTATTGCAGGAGAGGATTTTTGTAAGCATGAGTGGAGAAAATTAGAAGCTGCTGGATAAGGCTTGTGGGTAGTACTCAAGGGAAATAAAAACCAAATAAATTCACTGGCTGATTTTGAGGAGAAAAGGTCGTTCTCTGAGAATATTGCCAGACGATGTCCTTGAAGCCCCGAAAAATAAACACACGACTTGGAAACCCAAATACATTCAGATCCACACCAGGACACATAAAAATCAAACTTTTCAAAACTAAAGAAAAAATTTAAGATCTTGAAAGCAGCCAGACATAATATATTTTTTATAAGGGAAGATCGATTCAGGTGACAACAGATTTCTCAATGGAAACCATGGAGGTCAGAAATTTTTAAAATAAAAATTAAAAAGGTCCAATCAAACTAGGGTGTCCACCACAACTCAGAAGGGATGAATGTGTTTCCCCAGTTACCTGAACTGGGCTTCCCAGGTGGTGCTAGTGGTAAAGAGCCTGCCTGCCAATGTATGAGGCTTAAGAGACACAGGTTCCATCATCCTTGGGTCGGGAAGATCCCCTGAGGTCACAGCAACCCACTCTAGTATTCTTGCCTGGAGAGTCCCATGGACAGAGGAGCCTGGAGGGCTATAGTGCATGGGGCTGCAAACAGTTGGACATCTTAGTGCACACACACAGTCACCTGAACTGCCCTTAACTTAGCGACCACCTTTACGCAGAGTTAACCACTTGCTTTTCACTGAGTGGAGGCCACCTTTCGAGGGATGAGAACTACGTGGCCGGGGGGATTTCATGCCCTGGGCAGGCCCTCCCCAGCCCCGGAGGGGATATAGCTCAACCCACAGTATGGTCCCACTCACCAGGCCCTGAGACAGGAAAAGAAGCTGCAGGGCCCGCCTAGAGGGTTATCAGGGCAGGGCCTGCTGCTCTGTGGGCCAGGGGCTGGGAGATGGCAGTGGAAATTGAATCCCCTGGCCACCCAGAAGCCTGTCCCCTGCCTTACGCTCAGGATCTCTGGTGTTATGGAAAGAATGCCAGCCCTAGGGCTTCCCTGTTGGTCTTCCCAGTGGCTAAGACTCCTCGCTCCCAATGCAGGGGCCTGGGTTCGATCCCTGGTCAGGGAACTCAACCCTACATGCCACAACGAAGAGTCTGAATGTCACAACACAACTAAAGATCTCACATGCCACCAGGGGGGCTCACGTGCCACAACTAAGACCCGACACAGCCAAACAAATAAATAAAATATATGTTTTTAAATGCCATCGTGCACGCCTGACTGAAACTCTGGCTTGGCCCCTTCTTAGCTCTCCATTCCCTGGTCTGCTATCCATCAAATCAAGCTTTTGCGGGTGTAGGGAAGTGCTGGGAGTAATAGACAAGGCAGCCCTATGCCCCCTGCAGTGGACCCCCAGTGAATGTTCCCAAGGCCAGGTTCAGAGAAGCGATGTGGACAGCTGTGGCCCCTGGGAGCCTCAATCCAAAAGGAAGAATGTAGCAGGGTGGGCTCTGAGGCTGGTTGACATTCAGAGGCCCCCCTACGGTGGGGACCAGGGAGCCAGCCCCAGTCCCCCAGCCAGGGATGAAACTGGGGGCTATTAGGGAAATCATAAGGGGCCTCAGAGCTTAATCAACAAGATCTCTTCATATCATTGCCACGTGGGTGAAAATAGAACCACAGTGACTAGGGCTGGACACGCACAGAGATGTGACCGTGGGGAGAGGGGCCACGGGAAGGTAGCAGGGCGAGTGACCCAGCATGGCTGTGATCGGGGCGGGGGACGTGGACAAGTTGGCTTGGGATCTGATGTTGGCTCCACCTGCCCATGGACAAGGCTCCAAAGCCTCGCTTTCCTCCTGGGTCAGATGAGTGTAACATAGTGCCAGCCTCACAGCCCCGTGGACAGGACTCACTGAGAGGCATCTGCCAGCAGCCAGCCCAGAGTAAGTCCCAGTAGATGTTAGCTCTGATTACAGTGGTTATTGCTGCCATCACTGGGGAACAGGCCAGGCAAGTAGATCATAGAACTGAGAGTACATAGGTTTCAAGAAGGGAGGGTGTAGGGACTTCCCTGGTGCTCCGGTGGCTAAGAATCCGTGTCTCCAATGTAGGGGGCCAAGGTTCAATCCCTGGTCAGGGAACTAGATCCCACATGCTGCAACTAAGACCTGATGCAGCCAAATAAATAAATACTCTTTTTTTTTTAAAGGGAGGGTGTCATGACACACTAGATTTTGGTTCTGTTGTGGAGAGTGTTTGTCCAGCATGAATGTGTCAGGTTAAAAGGATGAGGCAAGAGCACTGGCTAGGGGTCAGTAGTATCCTGGTAAGTTTTTGACAGGTGGCTCTCCAGGGATAAAAAGAAAAAGAGCTTGATTTGTAGCACTTGTCAATTTCCATAGTGTAAATATCCCCACCATATGTGTCGTTGAGCTACCAACAGATTATCGCTGAATACTTAGTGAGGGAGAGGTGCCCACAGTCAGCTGCCCCCAGCTGGAACAAGCCTGCCCAGCATAGCACTGGCTGGAGTGTAGAAGGCTGTCTCCAAGAACAACAGGAAGAGGCCCCTGCCCTGTAGGAGCTCAGAGTCTAACACAGAAGACAGGAAGGTCCCAACCATAACCGTACAGAGTTGGGACTGGGGCTGAGAGAGCACCCAGAGGCAGTGCGTGGCCCTGAGGTGTGAGCCGGGGGACCAGAGAGCATCCTGTGGCTCATCCTGTGGCTGAGAGCATCTCGATGCCTGAACCCAAACTAGAGTCTAGGTCATCAAGAAGGATGCAGCCAGGCTTATTAAATTTAAGAAGCATTTTTTGCTTGTTTTAACCTCTCAGCCACCCATGAGGTATGTGGAGCCAATATTCCAATTTCATAGCTGAAGAAACTAATGTTTACAGAAGTTGTTACGACATCGTCCTTTTTCTTTGGAAGCTCAGTGAAAGCCATCTTTGAGCTTAGTAGCTTTCTGTGCAGGTTCTTAAGACTCGGAGATGCTCCTGGGCCTGAGACTGGGTGTATTCACATAGCAGGAAAATTTTGGTCTTCGTTATCCTAGTACATGCGTGCTTAGTTGCTCAGTTGTGTCCGACTCTTTGCGACCTCATGGACTGCAGCCCTCTAGGTTCCTCTGCCCTGGAGATTCTCTGGCAAGAATACTAGAGTGGGTAACCATTCCCTTCTCCAGGGGATCTTCCTGACCCAGGGATCAAACCCAGGTCCTCTGCATTGCAGGCCAATTCTTTATCATCTGAACCACCAGGGAAGCCGTTTGATATACTAGGAGTATGCCAAAATACTAGATGTGGTTATTAGACTTGTTTGTGACTAAAAAAAAAAAAAAAAAATCAACTCTAACAAGAGCTAAAGACAAACAAACTAAAAGGAGTTGTGAGACAGAATTTTTATGAGAGTCTCAGGAATGTATGTAATCATAAAGCTTTTATACCTTAGTTCCAAAGGAAATGCTTCTCTCTTTGTTGGATGTTTCTGGGCTTATTGTATTATAGAGGCCTTGGCAGCATTTATGCAGACTTGCACTTGCTTTGCTAAAAACCACTTTCTCTCAATTTCTATTTTCCTCTCTAAAATTACATTCAGGATCTTCAGTCCAAGGAGTGTGTGAGAGCCTGTGAATCTGTTTCCACGGGACAAGGTCAAGGAAAGTCACTTCCGATACCGTATGCACCTCTGATGATAATATTAAAGTGCTCTCTCCACGCTTTTATTTTTGACCTTGGGACAATCTTTCTCTCTCTCTCTCGGCTTTATTAATAACTACCTCGTATGGTGTTACTGGATGCTGAAAAACGTGCCCTGAATGTTGTTGCATTCAAAACTTCATCAAGAAAAATCAATATACTCAGCTTTATTTCTAATCAGACTGTTTTCTTGCTTGGCAAGCTTTGAAACCTTGTGCAAAATCCCTGACCTTTTCTGGGCCCCTCCTGAGAGGTTGACAGGGATTCAGGACCTCTGCAACACTTCCTCAGAGTGCCCAGGGGTGGGCCAGTGAGGAGCTGACCAGATGCTCAGTGCTGAAATTTGCTAGTATAGTGAAGGACGGTGATTCAGGCAGCGTCTTGAGCCTGGACTCAGAGAGCAGTATAACTCCCCAAGATGGTTGGGGGAAAGAGGAATCTGCCTTTGCATATGACAAGTCCATACCTGGGTGGGGCATGAGGCTGAAGGTGGTGGAGCGAGCCCATTCTTCTTACAGACCAGCCAGACTTGTCCTGTCACCATATCTGCTGAAGAGGGGTTTCTAGTCTCCAAGAGCAAGCCATCTATAAGTATTACAGTGTAGGCTTTCAAGTTTAGGAGATGAAAATCTAACTCAGCTGACCAGCTTCATTCATTTTTAACTCATCATCTACCAAACCTGCCAGCGTACACACTTCTCTGCCCAGAGCCATTTCAGAAATGAAAGGCCACAGGGTGACATCTATGTGGCACCTACGCCATCCACTGCTTTGTGGCAGCGTCCCACCTCCCTTATGCAGGCTTCCTGTCTGATGTCTGTGGAGGACATGCAGTGTTGAGTTGTATTCTAGCATGGCGGGTCTCTGGAGGTTTACATAGGTGCCATGTCAATGCTCAGACACTCAGGTGGAGAAGAGACAAGCCTTCTGGAAGCACTAAAGAGGGCTCCTCTTTTTCCTTTCAGTCATGGCTTCCCAGGTGTGAAGCTCAGGTAAGCCGGTGGGCTCCCAGGTAAGCTAGTGCGTGTGGCACCTGCCCTGTGGAGTTGGGTGGATCTTCACTGGAGCTGATCCAGTCGAAGGTCCCCTCTGTGTTCACCTCCCCTTTGCAGCTCTGGAGCCTTCATCCAGGTCTTGGTGAGGCCCTCCAGCCAGGTCTCCAAGGGCTCTCCCCAACTGGGCCAATGAAGGGGACAGCCACCAACAAGAGGCCAGGTTAGAGTAGGGTCTGTCTATTAAGGTGAGACCCCGGAGTTCAGGCTTCCCAGTCCAGATGCTTCATTGTGGTAAAATCTTTCCTTCCGGTGCAAGCACTTTTTTTTTTTTGTTTTTGACTGTGCTGGGTCTTCATCAAGCACGTGGGTTTTCTCTAGTTGTGGTGTATGCGGTTCTCACTGTGGTACATGGGCTTCTCTGCTTACAATGTACAGGCTTAGTTACCCTGCAGCATGTGGGATCTTAGTTCCCCCACCAGGGATCGAACTCATGTCTCCTGTGTTGGAAAGCAGATTCTTAATCACTGGACCACCACGGAAGCCCCCCCCAACCCATTTTAGAGGGAAAGCATATAGTATTTCTCTGCAACTGTGGTTTTCATAGCCATGTGACAATTCAAGGACAGCCCAGGCCTCCCCATGTTTGATTTAAGTCACTAGGAGTGTATTTTCGCAGACAGTCGCTAAGTGTGTTCTTAGTGAGCATGTATTTTCTCTGAAATAATAGACAGGGATGGTTTAATGAGTATTAGCATCATGGCGCGGGGCATTTCGGTTGTCACTTCTAATTCTCACATCCAATAACACGCTTGATCTACAAATTAGACTGCAGGATTCTGAGCGGCACCGAGGGCTGAGTAGAGGAGAGGGAGTTCAGACAAGATGAAGGCTCTGCTTGATTGCTTCTCCTCTTCCCAGAAGCTCCCAGAAGGAAGATTGCATGCTGACATTGCCCAGGGAACGCTGTACCTTCCAGTCTCACCCTGGTAACAGGCCAAGGATTGAATTTGCCTGGAAAGAGATGGCGTTGCACAGAGACACAGTCAAATGCATTTGCAAAGCTATCAGTGGCTCATCTGAGACTCTGTAGGCCTTGACGTGGACTCTGTTCTTGCCGTGTCTCTTGTGCCCTGTTCACGCTGCCTCCCCCACCTGCTACTCTCTGCTGTTCTCAGGACGCGGCACGGCCACGGACGGCCGCACAGAGGGGCCGGGGCACCAGGTCTCCTTTCCTTGAAGTTTTGAAACTACCGCTAACGCTTCTGCTGTTGCAGTTGTTGTCTTTATTGATTTATTTACGTATTGTTATTGAACCCCTGATAACCGATTTACAATACTGTGTTAATTTCAGGTGTACCACAAAGTGATTCGGTCATACATATACGTATGCAGTGTTCAGATTCTCTTCCATTATACATTATTACAAGATGCTGAATAAAGTTCCCTGTGCTATACAGTAGGTCCTTGTTGTTTATCTATTTTATAGATAGTAACGTGTATCTTTTTACCACATGAGCCACCAGGGAAGCTCCTATATATATATATATACACACATGTATTTGTTGTTGCTTAGTCACTCAGTCATGTTCAACTTTTTTGCGACCCAATGGACTGTAGCCCACCGGGCTCCTCCGTCCAAAGGATTGTCCAGGCAAGAAAACTGGAGTGGGTAGCCATTTCCTTCTCCAGGGGATCTTCCAGACCCAGGGATCGAACAGTGTCTCCTGCGTTGGCAGGCAGATTCTTTATCACTGAGCCACCAGGGAAGCCCACATACACAGGTATGTGTGTGTGTATTCAAAGTAAAAAATCACACACACACACACATATACAATGTTTCGGGGCTTCCTAGGTGGTGCAGTGGACTTGCCAGTGCAGAAGATACAGGAGACGTGGGTTCAGTCCCGGAGTCAGGGAGACCCCTTGGAACAGGAAATGGCAGCCCACTCCAGTATTGTTGCCTGGAGAATCCCATGGACAGAGGAGCCTGGCGAGCTACAGTCCATGGGGTCACAAAGGGTTGGACGCGGCTGAGCAAGCATGCATGGTGTTATCTTTTAATCTCCAAATCCTAAATCATCTCTCCCCCACCTCCCCTTTGGTAACCAGAAGTTTGTTTTCTAAGTCTGTTTCTGTTTTACAAATAAGTTCATAGTATCATTTCTTAGATTCCACATGCGAGTGATATCATATGATGCTTGTCTTTCTCCGTCTGACTCACCCCTCTTAGATGATCACCTCTAGGTCCCTCCATGTTGCTGCAAATGCTCATGGCCACTAACTGTTGATTCAGAGACCCTGAATGGGGCCTTTGCTGCCCAGCCATGTTCAGCACTCCCAAAGCCTCCAAAAGTGTCCTCCCCACCTAGAGGCTTTGCACCCCTCCTGGGCTCTCCTTTGTCTCCCCCTTGATCACAGCCAGCTTCCAGGAAAGACTGTGAAAGGAGTTCACCACGTGCCATCTGGGGTGGGCATAGCTCCTGACCCCTCTCCCAGGGGAGTTTTATTTACATAGGTAAGTCCTTATGGCAGCTCAGACGTTCTACCCTGGGATGCTTCCAGCAGTGCCTGCGGCAGTCCTGGATCTGTCTTGTCACATGTGGCTCAGGCTGGTCACCCAGAACCCCAAGAAGGACTGGAGAAGAGAAGTGAAAGTCATGACCCACTTCCTGAGCAGGAGGCATGTTGTCTGCCTTAAATTCACAAATCCCCAGAAGCCTCCAAGGCAAGCCTTAGCCTCAGTTTCCAGGGTAGGAGGGACTTCCCTTGTGGCTAAGACTCCACGCTCCCAACACAGGGGGCTCAGGTTCAGTCCTTGGTCAGGGAAATAGATCTTACGTGCTAACTAAGAGTGTATATGCTGCAACTAAAGATCTCTCATGCCAAAATGAAGATAGAAGGTCCCAGGTGCTGCAGCTGACACTTGGCATAGCCAAGTAAATAATGAAAATAAAGATCCTTTTTTAAAGAAGTCTACACAGGGTAGGAGATGGGCTGAGAGACCTGCTCAAAGTCATGTGATTGACAAGGCACTGAGCCTGGATTGGGAACCCAGCTTATTTTATTTTGAAGCCCAGCATCTTTCCACTGTCCCACTCTGCTTACCTGGGAGCAGAGGACACCACCTCCAGCTCCCAGAGGCAAGTCTGGGCATCCAAGGATGCGCCGGCAGGAAGCTTAGTCTGCTTAACGGGCTTCGTGTCCCAGGAGGTCCGGGCCCCTTGATGCATCAGCTTTGTAGTTAGTGATGACTCCCCAGCATGGAATGGAGTCCTGAGCCTGGGCCCTCTGGCCCTCCCGGGGGACAGTGGAAGCAAGTCTGCAGTTCCTCGCTGGCAGCTCCTGCCCAGGCTGGGGATAACACTGCTGTTGCTCCCTCCCTTGCTGTCACAACACTGATTTAATGCAGGCGAGATGCCCTGAGCTTAGCACAGGTTGCTTCTCTCCTAATCTGTCTTCTCAGCTTGGCCGTAACAGCATTGCGTGCGTGTGAGCTCAGTCACTTCAGTTGTGCCCTATGGACTGCAGCCCGCCAGGCTCCTCTGTCCATGGGATTCTCCAGGCAAGAATACTGGAGTGGGTTGCTGTGCTCTCTCCCATCCCTTCTTGACCCAGGAATCGAACCCACGCCTCTTACGTCTCTTGCATTGGCAGGAGGGTTCTTTACCACTAGCGCCACCTGGGAAGCCCAACGACATTGCAGGTGAACGCAAAACCAGTGCAGTAATTTGCTTTGAACTCCTAATTATCCAGAAGCAACCCATCCATGTTTTCTTTTGTTCTTAAGATAAAGACAAAACCAAGCATCCCACAGAGGCCCACAGGGTTGGTGCCACCTGCCCTCCCACCTCCCACCTCCTTCCCTCCCTCTTTCTTCGTAATGGGGGTCTCGCTCCACCTGGAATGCTGCCCTCCTATTCTGCTTCCAGACCTCCCCTCACAGTCCACAGATGGTCGTCAAGAAGCGTTTGTGTTTGTTGATATTCCTGTCCCATCCATGCCCTTCCCTGTCCTGCTCACGCGTTCTAGGCTCTATTGTTTGTTTGTTTTGACTATGCTGGGTCTTCACTGCTGCCTGAACACTTTTGTCTCGAGCTGTAGTAAGCGGGGGCTACTCTTCATTACGGCGCGTGGGCCTCTCATTGCGGTGGCTTCTCTTGTTGCGGGGCACGGGCTCTAGGCTCACAGGCTCAGCAGTTGGTGGCTGCCAGGCTTCGTTGCTCTGCTGCATGTGAGATCTTCCTGGACTAGGGACTGAACTCATGTTCTCTGCATTGGCAGGTGGGTTCTTCACTACTGGACCACCAGGGAAATCTGTAGGCTCTTGTTTGGATGCTTTCCCCACTGGAATATAAGCTCCCTCTCTGTTTGGCACACCATATTGTCCACAGTTTCTGGCACATAATAGGTGCTCAACAAATACGTCTTGCGTGGCTGATTGGCAGGAGTTCTAATTCTTAGGCATGTTCTAATTCTTACAACGAAACTAGGAGATAAGACTCCCCCTTTTGCAGGTGAATAAATGGAGACTTGGAGAGGTGGTATTGGAACTAGGTCTCAGTCCTTCCATCTCTAAAGCTGGTGTTTTTTACCCAGTGACAACCCCATGTCCCGGCTCCTCTGTCCCCCACTGGCCTGCCCATCTCGGCTCTGTATTAAGGCTGTCAGCGCCTCTCCTTGGAGGCACGTGGATATGTGTCGCTGGGGTGCTGGCTTGTCCAGACGTCTGCCTTCCCAAGTGACTGAGTGCCCCTAGGGACAGGAGCCTCGTGCTGCGTCACTTCCTCCCCCAGCACCGGTCACTGTACCTGCCCAGTACATTGTGGATTCTCAGTAGGGGGCTGGGAATCCCATTCCCTTCTGTGTCAGCCATGGGTCACAACCCAACCCAACTCGGCTTCAAGAAAAGGGAATGCATCTGCTATGTAATCAGAGATGTTCAAGGGTAATGTGGCTTCAGGCGCTGCTGGATCCAGAGTCTAAACTGTGCCTTCGGGACTGTCTCTTTCCTTTCCGTCGCTTTCTGCTGGTGGGCTGCAGATTCGCATTTGTCACAATCGCAAGGTGACACCCGGAACTCTAACCCTCTCGTCTCTCAGTCACACATCCTTAGAAATCACCCATCTTGCAAGTGTTGAACAAAGTCCTAGGCATGGCTCGCACTGGCCTGAGGTGTGTTCACCTGTCCCTCCCCGATCTAATCACTGTGGCTGAGGCAGGGGAAGACACCTGATTCAAGCCAGACCCACTCCTGGGGCCAAGGTCAACTCCATGAAAAGGAGTGGGGAGAGGCAGCTCCCCAAATATTTTTGGTACTGTTTTATCAGGAAGAGGATGAATGGATGCCAGACTCTGAAAGGGAGATTTCCACTACGGGCTCTTTTCATGATTTCCCAAACTGACCTCGCACCTCCTCCAAACTGGAGTAGTCCTCACAGGGATAGAGCCTGACTCCTCCTTCCTCACATCCCTTCTGGGATGACGTCACCAGGCCTGGAGCTGTAAACAGAGCTTGGCATCCTCATTCTCTGTGCAGAGAGGGTGAGCTAGCTTCTAGCTGCTGCCTACACAGGCTGTGCTGCTCTGAGGCACCCCAGCACCCAGTGGGGATTGTTTTCCCCAGCACAGAGCCAGACTTTCAGGTACCCAGATCCAGAAATCAGGCCCTGATGAGAGGAGCCGGACCCTGGGGGACCTCCTGATCCTCTGCCCTCAGACTGAGAGAATCCAGCCTTGCTCTGGAGTCAGCTGGAGAAGAGAATTCCCCAAAGACTCCGATAGAGTTTCTCTGGGGAGCGTGGGGAGGTTTTCAAGAACTGTGTAGGCAGGAGCTGTGTGTACAGTCCAGCCACTGATCAAGTTGCCCCCCCCAACACACACCTCTCCTCTCTTCCTTGTTCTCTTTCTCCCCATTCCCTTTTCCTCACATGCACTTGCAGTACGCTCTTGAATTCTTCACAGGCCCTCCTCCTCTTTCCCCGCCCTCTTCTCTCCCCACCTTCCTTCTCTCACACACAGAAGTGACATCCACCGTGTCTCTCCCTGGGCCTCTGACATGCACACTTTCCCCCTTCTCTCTCACACATAAGGGCTGTACAACACAGCACCCCACCCCTCTCCGCCTTCCCAGTCCCCCAACACACACACACAGACTCCAACCCTTGGACAACATCTGTGATCACTGACCCTTCAAAGGTTGGCCTCCACATGTTGTATCCATGTATCCTTTGGATACACCCCACATGGCAGTCAAACCCTAAATGCATGTCCCAGCTTGAAGGTTGGGCTCATGTTCCCATGGAGCGCCTCAGGTAAGAAAACTAATATCAGAGAAGGGACATGATCTGAGCCTGGTCACACGGCCACTGCGTGACAGAGGGGAACAGGGAACCTGGCTCTCTGGACCTCAAGGCTGGTGTCTTTCCCATGTCTCTCTTCTGACTTAAGATGTGCCTCTTAGGCCTGAATCCGCCCAGGAATGAGGGGGACTCTGCTAGTGGTAAAGAACTCACCTCTCAATGCAGGAGATGTAAGAGACGAGGGTTTGACCCCTGGGCTGGGAAGATCCCCTGGAGGAGGGCATGCTAACCCTCGCCAGTATTTTTGCCTGGAGAATCCCATGGACAGAGAAGCCTGGCGGGTGACAGTTCATGAGGTCACAGAGTCCCACACAACTGAAGCATCTTAGCGAGCAGGCAATGTGAGGATGGAGTCACGTTGAGCTCATGACAAAGAGAGCGTGACAAACCAGTGGGAAGGTCTCTGCAAGTGCCTCTGACCCTGTAAGTCCCGCTCCCCTCCAACAAAATCCTCAAAAAGTGCCCAGCAGAACCAAAGAGTGTACCGAGTCTGCGTGACCTCTGGCCACAGGGCTGGCCAGCCCAGCCCAGAATTTCAGTGTGATTTCACGGCAAGAACTGAATAGAGGGCTGTCTGGACCGGCCTGAGGTGAGCTGCTGGGTGTAGGCAGCCTGGGAAGTGGGGTGCAGCCCAGCAGATTCTCCCAGAGCCCCCGCCTCAGTGCAGTCGGGCTGAGAAAACAGGGCAGAAGCCATCAATATCTTTGAAAGGTAAAAGCTCTCTTTGCCAGGCAAAGCGACAACTGTGAGAAAAACCCGGGCGCGCTGGGAGGCGGCATCTGTGCGGCTTGGCAAGGCCCCCTGTGCACTGTTTGGGTAGAGCAAGGCACTCCAGCCATCGTCCTGATTCCCTGTTTTCCGCATGACTGTGACTTGGAGTCAGTGGCCCTGCCAGAACGCGGAGAAAAGGCTCATCTGTTGCCATGGAGGCTCCCAGCTTCTCCAGAGGCTGGGCCTTGAGTCACTGCCTCTGCAAACAGATCCCACAAGCACCACCAAAATAAGCCAGTGGAAAAGGGAAATTATTTTTCTGTATAAGAGCTAGCAGTGAAAGTGAAAGTGAAGTCGCTGAGTCATGTCCGATTCTTTGTGACCCCATGCACTACAGCCTACCACGCTCCTCCCTCCGTGGGATTTTCCAGGCAAGAGTACTGGAGTGGGGTGCCACTGCTTTCTCCAGAGGACCTTCCCAACCCAGGGATCAAATCTGGATCTCCCGCATGGTAGGCAGATGCTTTACCATCTGAACCACTAGGGAAGCATTATTGAGAGCTTATTCTTTCTTTAAAGATTTTTTAAAACTTTTTTTTTGTATTGGTGTATAGCCAGTTAACAATGTTATAGTTTCAGGAGGACAGTGAAGGGACTCAGCCATACATACACATGTGTTCATTCTCCCCCAAACTCCCCTCACATCCAGGTGCCACATAACATTGAGCAGAGTTCCATGTGCTATACAGTAGGTCATTGTTGGTTATCCATTTTAAATAAAGCAGTGTGTACAGGCAAGCATAAGTTCCTTCTCTAAGTCTGTGAGTCTCTTTCTGTTATATTCGTTTATTTGTATCATTTTTTAAAAGATTTTTTTTAATGTGGACCATTTTTTAAAGTGTTTATTGAATTTGTTACAGTATTGTCTCTCTTCCACATCCTTACTTTTTGGCCACGAGACATGTGGCATCCAAGCCCCCAACCAGGGATCAAACCTGCACCCTCTGCACTGGAAGGCAAAGTCCCACCCCCTGGACTGCCAGGGACATCTCCAGAGAGCTTATTCTGTACTGAATTACTGTGCTGAGCACTCAGTTCTCCTTATAACTCCATAAGGCAGATATATTGCACCCATTTTACAGATGTAGAAACAGGGAAAGAGAGGTCAGGGAACTTAGCCAGCACTTGCTAGGAAGTGGAGGAGTCAGGAGTTAAACCAGGCAGGCTGGCTCCACAGGCTGCCTCTGTACTATGATGCTGTCAAGGAACTCAAAAATCTGGTGCATTCTGGGGTGCTTAGTTGAATCCTGGTCAGTGGTTTCAGTTTTGAGGAGCATTTTGTTGAAAGCCCCCTCAAAAGGCAATTTAGGAAATGTATTCACAGCATCTCTGGAGAGATATTTTTGGCTCTTTGCAGACGGAGGAGCTCTGAAGTCCACCATGGTGGATGATGCTAAAATAAAATATCCCCCTCCCCACACCTACACATGCAAGATCTTTGGCCAGGCTCCCACCCTGGAGATGGGGATTGGTAGCAACTGCGCATAATTTCCACTCCTGAAGAATACATCTTGCAGCGTGGCGCCCGGAGCCTCCTGAGTGTCCCTGTCAAGAGAAATGTGCAGAGGCCTGGGCACACCACAGAACCCCCGGGGATGTCCCTTCTGCTCACACTGGGACACCGGAAAGGGGATTAGGGATGCTATCAACAGCATCAACAGTGCGGGTGATGCGGACCTTGTCCAAGAGGAGCTTGACAACTCGAGGAGAAGGGAAATGTGACTGGAGGAACTCAGTCACAATTGTGAGAGAACCCTGCGGTTCCTATCTGCTCTCATCTCTCCCAGCAGCCCTGCCAACTCTGATCTGAGCTCATGATGGTGCTCCCTTCAAGTCGGAGCTCCTCGCACTTTCACCCTGCAACTGACCAGTCTCAACAACTGGCTTGCATCTGGCCCCGTGGGAAACCACTGTATGATTTCAACTTACTTTTCAAGTCAAAGGACAACAGCAGCCTTTTTTTTTTTTTAGATTTACATTTGAATTAACTTGAAGTACATTAACTTCTTTGATTTGCTGAATGTAAATGTGTTTCCATTTTTGTAAGAGGTGGCCATTGATTTTTGCACGAAAAAGAGTGGGTGAGGCTTGTGCCTTTTCAAAGTCTGCATTTATGCGCCCCACGTATGTGGAGAGAACCCATTTCTGATGCAGTTCGTTCCAGGAGAGTGTAAACAGAATTTTGTGCACCTGCATTTGTCTGGAAGGAAGACACACTTCCAGAGGCTGCAGTTATTTGGCAGTGGGCAAAACAGAACCAGTTTCTTCCCTTCCTCAGCACCCTTGGTTTATCTGTAGATCCTTTGCTAAGTAAGTGCTTTATCAAGAATGGTGCGCTGTAAGCAGAGTGCCCTGCGTCCTCATGAATATTCTGGAGCATGCACTCACACACACAGATGGGAGCTGGTATGATGATTTGCCCAATAATCTGCCTACTGCTTCACGGTAAGCGGGTAGCACATCCTTCAAAATCCTGCCTAGACCCATTAGGAGGAAGATTCCCCAGTTTTTTCCTAACAAATATTCTGCTCCCTTCATGTGTGTGTGTGTGTGTGTGTGTGTGTCTGTGTATGAAGGCCATTCTCTGCCACAATGATGTGAAAGCAAATTAGGAACTGTTTTAAATGCCAATCAATTAGGCACAGGTAAAATATGCCTGCTAAGTTGCTTCAGTCGTGTCCAGCTCTGTGCGACCCTATGGACCGTAGCCCGGCAGGCTTCTCTGTCCATGGGGATTCTCCAGGCAAGAATACTGGAGGTATTTCCATGCCCTCCTCCAGGGGATCTCCTTACCCAGGGATCGAACCCAGGTCTCCTGCACTGGCAAGCAGGTTTCTTTACCACTAGCGCCACCTGGAAAGCCCCAAATAAAATAGGGTGAAAGTGAAAGTGACCCCATGGATACACAGTCCATGGAATTCTCCAGGCCAGAATACTGGAGTGGGCAGCCGTTCCCTTCTCCAGGGGATCTTCCAAGCCCAGGGATCAAACCCAGGTCTCCCACATTGCAGGTGGATTCTTTACCACCTGAGCCACAAGGGCAGCCCAAGAATACTGGAGTGGGTAACCTATCCCTTCTCCAGCGGATCTTCCCAGCCCAGGAATCGAACCAGGGTCTCCTGTATTGCAGGCGGTTTCTTTACCAACTGAGCTATCAGGGAAGCCCAAATAAAATATAGTACACCCCGAAACAGGAATAAGGAGGCTTTATGTTTATGATATGGGATGATCACCAGATGTGTTCCTCTGGAACAGTGCAAAGGGGTACTATACTACCATTTGTACAGAGAAAAAGCAGAGGTGAGTATTTTAGGGAGTACTGTCTTGTGTGTGCCTAGGTGACAAGAAACTGATAGCATTGTCTGCCCCTGAACTGGATGGATGGTGATCATGGGTGAGCAGGAGATACATTTTAAACTCTGTGAGACATCTATTAAATTTTTTACTTCAGGAAAATTAACAAGCAAAAAACAAGAGAGCATATTGGCTTCACTGTTGACCAGCTATCTAGCCTTCGTTTTCGCAAAAGAATACTTGTCTCATCATTTAATTTTGAGGACTAAAAAGACCTGGCCCCATGCCAGGTGTGTGGTAGGCTCTCAACAAGTGACGGATCCTGGCAAGTGCAAGGCAGCCCCAGCAACTACAATCTACTGTAAACACACAGTGACGTTTTGCATTATCTTTAACCAGCCACTTAATATAACAAAGTCCTTGCCTCTTCATTTTCATAGTAGTACATTGCATGTTCATTATAGCTAAGTCCAGAATTGGTTAATACAAACAGTAAGCAGATAGATCATCTTCTTGTCCCAACAACCACCTTTGAACTTAAAGACACCTCACTATATGGCATAATGTCACATATGTGGTAAGTCGCTCAGTCGTGTCCTGCTCTTTGTGACCCCATGGACTATAGCCCGCCAAGCTCCTCTGCCCATGGGGATTCTCCAGGCAAGAATACTGGAGTGGGTTGCCAGGCCCTCCTCCAAGGGATCTTCCTGACCCAGGAATCGAACCCAAGTCTCTTGCATCTCCTGCATTGACAGGCAGATTATTTACCACTAGCATCACCTAGGAAGTCCAAAAGAAATGTCATTTCTTTTTTTGGCTTATTCATCAGTTTGAGTAATAGCAACATTTATGTTAACAATAAGCCAAAAAGGAAATTACACACTTTTTTTTAATACAAATCTGAAGATGTTATCAGAGCAAAGCTGGCATACTTCCGTGTGTCAGGATGTGGGAGGTGAAGCGAGACCCAGTGCAACTATGCGTCCCTGAAAGTTTGGCTGAAGGAAGCTGTGATCATTTGTATTCTGAGGGTGCAGGAGGTGAGATGCAGAAAGATAAACGTGTCTCCCAGACCACACATAGAGTGATGTGACTGGGGCAGGAATCCACGTGTGCTGACTGCCTTTTCTCTGCTGTCTTGGTTCCTAGTTCACGCAAAGCAGCACGGGACGGATGTGAAATTTCCCTTCTCGGCCAGCATGGTTCACAGTGCAGATTTCTGTAGCTAGAGCCAGAGCAGTGGCTCCTCAAATAAATGCAGTTAAATTCTCTTACTTCAGGTTGATTCTGACAAGTGAAAGATGTTTAAGTCCCAATCAGCTTTACAATTAAGAGAGCAAAAGAAAAGCCGCATTCCAATGACATTTATTCCTGCCTCCAAACAGCCAACGCTAAAAGAAACCATTTCGTTCTCCATCCCCCAGGCTTAATAACTGCCTGGTTGAGTATCATTCCAACTCGCTGAACCAGAGAGGAATGAATCAAGCGTAAGGGTGGAGCCGAGAGCCACGGAGATGCCAGAGAGATGGAAGAGTGCAGGGCCAGGTCAGTGCCAGGGGCGTCGAGTCTGAGGAGAACTTCCTGAGGGACAGGTAGGGACAGACAGTTGGGAGGCCAGAGAGCCGCTGTGCCCAAGACCTATGAACGATAGCTGGAAAGTCCTGGAGCAACTGAGCCTGCCCTGACACATCTGCCTCCAGACCGTCTCAGAAGCGTCTTCTTATTTAGACCTTCCTGGGCTTCCCTGGTTCGGGTGGTACAGAATCCACCTGCAATATAAGAGACCCGGGTTGGATCCCTGGGTCGGGAAGATCCCCTGGAGAAGGGAATGACTTCAGTATTCTTGCCTGGAGAATTCCATGGACAGAGGAGCCTGGCGGGCTACATTCCATGGGGTTCCAAAGAGTTGGACACGACTGAGCAACTAACACTTACTTTCTTGGGTGATGGGTCTTCATTGGTTTTTATCCCTAATTACTAATGCAGGACCCCAGCCTCCTCCAAAACTCCTCCCCCCACCCCACACCTATGGATTCATGGGAATCTCTTAAGGGCACAAGTCTCAACAACTAGCCCGTGACATCCATGGATGTTTTTCCACTTTCTGCCCAGCGGGTCCTCATCCTTAGTGTATTCTGGGTGCTGTATTCATCACCACACTCCCCTGGGTACCACCACTGTACTCTCCAAGCACCACCCTCTCCTCCTGGGGTCATCTGTATGTGGGGACACAGCTGTGTCCCCTCCTGGCACTCATCTGCCACCACAGAACCTACTGTCAAAGTGCCAACATGGGGCTGCCCTCTCAGGGCCGAGTTAGGGTGCGGCAAGCAAGGCATTCACCTTGGGTGCAAAATTTAAGGGCGTGATCAAAGCCAAGTAATTAAGGTAAATATTTAAATGACAGTATGTTTAAAAAGCAAAATTAATGCAAAAGTTCATAAAGAATAAAATATAAGTGTTTACACTGAAGTATAGTTGATATATAATATGATAGAAGTTACAGGTGTACCATATAGTCATTCACAGTTTTTAAAGGTTATATACCATTTATAGTGGTTATAAATATTTGCTGTCGAAATGCAAAAATTCTGACTAAAGACAGGGTCTATTAATAGTGAATGCCTCTGACTGGAGACTGAGACAAAAGGAAATAATTCTCCCCCTATGTAATATTCTTGTGTATTTTAATGACAATTTTTCTGGCATATTAACATATCTGAAAAAATAGTGAAAAGCTGAAAAGCATGTATGTTACACTCACAGTGTTATTGTAAGTTTATATATTTTATTTAAATAACAAGCACAACTATTTATAATTTTACTTTCCTGGCCTTAATGGAAGAAGCACTCTCACTAATAATATTTTCAAGGTACCACCTCACAGCAGTCGAATGGCCATTGTTTAAAAGTCTAGAGGACTTGTCTGGTGGTACAGTGGACTAGAATCTGCCTGCTCATGCAGGGGCATATGGGTTCAATCCCTGGTTCAGGAAGCTTCCTCATGCCATGGGGCAACTGCGCCTGTATGCCACTTACTGAGCCTGAGGGCCACAGCTACGAAAGCCTGCAGGCCTAAAGCCATGCTCCGAAACGAGAGAAGCCAGTGCATCAGGAAGCCCACGCGTTACAGCAGAGTCGCCCCTGCTCGCCGCAACTAGACGGAGCCCTCAAGCAGCAACAGAGACCCAGTGCACAAAAAGCAAACAAGTAAACAATTTAAAAACAAGCAGCAACAGAGACCCAGTGCACAAAAACAAACAAGTTAACAATTTTTAAAAAAGGCTGCAGTTAACAAATGCCGGAGAGGGTGTGGAGAAAAGGGAACCCTCCCACACTGTTGTTGGGAATGTGAGTTGGTGCAGCCAATGAGGAAAACAGTATGGAAGTTCCTCAGAAATCGAAAAATAGAATTACCATATGATCCAGCAATCCCACTCCTGGGCACATATTTAGACAAAACTATAAATCAAAACCATACATGCACCCCTACGTTCATAGCAGCACTGTTCACAATACCCAGGACATGAAACCAGCCTTCATGTCCATCGACTGAGGCATGGATGAGGAAGATGTGGTACAAATGCGCAGTGGAATACTATTCTGCCTTAAGAGAGAATGAGACAATGCCATTTGCAGCGACATGGATGCAACTATAGATTACGATGCTAAATGAGGTAAGTCAGAAAGAGAAAGACAGCGCTTCCTCGGTGGCTCATTGGTGAAGAATTCTTGTCTGCCAATGCAGGAGACACAGGTTTGATCCCTGATCCGGGAAGATCCCACATGCCGAGGAGCAACCAAGCCCGTGCCCCGTAACTATTGAGCCTCTGCTCTAGAGCCTGGGAGCTGCAGCTACTGAAGGCTGAGCCTCCTAGAGCCTGTGCTCCACAACAAGGGGAGCCCCTGCAATGAGAAGCCCGTGAACCACACCTACAGAGCAGCCCCCGATCACCACAGCTAGACTCAGCACAGCCACAAATAAATAAAAAAAAAAAATAGAGACAAATACCATGTGGTATCACCTACACGTGGGACCTAAAATACAACACAAGTGAATGCATTTACAAAACAGAAACAGACTCACAGAGACTTGTGGCCGCTAAAGGGAAAGCACTGGGGGAGGGATGGAGTGGGATATTGGGGTTATCAGATGTAAGCTTTTGTGTATAGAATGGATAAAGAGCAAGGCCCTGCTTCAAAGCACAGAGAACTATATTCAATATCTTATGATAAGCCATAATGGAAAAGAATATTTTAAAAAAAGAATGTATATAAATGGATCACTGAATTACTTTGCAGAAACTAACACAACATTGTAAGTCAACTATACTTCAATAAAAAATATTAAAACTGAAAAAAAAATCTTCAAAATCCACCCCTTTATTCTCTCCTTCAGCCCATTTCCTCGTCCATCTCCTGTTAGCCACTGTGCGACCTGGAGGAGTTGTGCAGAGAGGGCCCAGGAGCAGCTGTGGGGGCGTCACACACAGACACGCTCCCTCACTGCTCTCCCAGGCTTTCCCTGCTGCTGTCTGTCGCCTCCAGCTCCCCACCCTTAGCGGGACACTTCACGTTAATGGCAACTGGCAGGTATCAACTGAGCATGACACTTGCAGCCTCCTGGCCATGACTGTCTGCAGATTCCCAGTGACACGCTCAGGGTTCCCAGTGTGAGGGCCGTTCTCCACCGAGTCTCTCAGCGTCTCTTGACTTCTTGAAACTGACTGCTCTGACTCCATGCTCAAGGGCCTTCGTGCTGTCAGGGTTGAAGGAGTCTTATTTTCCAAACACCTGCCTGTCATTCTGTTGTTTTCCCCACGGCTCGGAATCAGTAATATCGTCCTGTGTTCTTCACAACAGGCCAGATCTATCCTCAGGCTCAGTGACTCTCAATGTGTGGACCTCGGAACAGCAGTCTCGCGTCACCTGCACGTCGTCAGGGATGCTCATAGTGGGGGCCCCCCAGACCAAACAAATCAGAACCTCTGAAGTCAGGCCCAGCAAGCTAGGTTTTAAGTTTAAGAACTGCTAACGGTTAAGAACCACCCTAACCCCTAAGTCTAACCTTTTGCTTAAGATGAAATGTAAAAATTGAACACATTTCCTAACAAATATACTTTTACTCTTTATCTATTGATTATACTCATATCCTGCCCCCCCCCAAAAAAAGATGCAGAGGGCTTAAAAGAAAATAATAATATTGATGATAATAAAAAAAAAATAGCACATCCTGAAGATTTACACTGGGCAGGATACTGTGCTGGGTGCCTCCCATGTATTATATCATTTAATCTTTAGAAAAATCTGATGAAATATTTATTATCTCCTCTGCATCTGGGAGGGGAAAAAAACTTCTGTTAGGTAAAATAGCCAAGGATCAGATTTAGGGGAGAAAAAAGGTTTGCTTGTTCAGTGCGGGTTTTTGTTTGGCTTTTCTAGTAATTTGAGTGATCATACTTTGAATTTATTTTAGTGACATTGTATCCCAGGAGTTTACTTAGAAATCATGATTCCTAAGAGTTGAGTCTCACTCAGCAGAGGAGAGGGGCTTCCCCACAGGAGACCCGGGTTTGATCCCTGGGTTGAGAATATCACCCGGAGAAGGGGAACGGCCGCCCTCTCCAGTATTCTTGCCTAGAGAATCCTACGGACCAAGGAGCCTGGCGGTCTACAGTTCATGGGGACGTAAAGAGTTGGACATGACTGAGCGACACACACGCAGCAGAGGAGATCTGAGTGATTCTGGCGGCAAGACTTTCTCTTGTCCTTTCCTCAAGTGCTCCCTGGGGGCAGCTACCATCAGCAGGGTGGCAGACCTGGCCGCAAAGTTCTGGGCTCCCCGGGCCTCCACGGGCAGGAGTAAGAGTGCACACTGTCACGCAGGGACGTCTGTCCCTGGACAGCTGCAGTCTTAGAAGACATGTGACAAGCCGCCGAGGTCCACGTTGATGTCAGTTACTGGTCCTGATCCTATATTGTGGTCTACATAGGAGCAGGGCTGGCTCTTTGATTTTTACTTTCTTAGAGTTTTCTCTAATGGTCTTTTTATAATAGAACTTAGTTTAATGACTATTTCCTCACTCCCTGAAAGGAGTGAAGGAAGTGGGAGGAAGAGGGAAATGGTGCATCAGTGTCTCTGCCTCGGGCAGCATCTCTGCAGCAGCCGCATCTCCTTTGTGGCCCCACCTCCTGGCTCCAGGATGCTCCTCCCAGCAATCCCACCTCTCCCCTGGCCCTTCTGGCCCAGGGGTGGTGGCAGCTTCGCCGCTGCTAGCCTCTGGCATGCCTCACCATCCTCTCTTGGGAGTCTCAGTGGTTTCGTCATCTATGTAATCAGTTGCCTGTATTAGAGTCTGTCTGTTTGAAAGACCTAGAGTTTTCTCTCTTTTATGTCCACTCAGAGTGTTGTTGGTGCTGAATCTTCTCAGTCTGTATTCTGTGAGGCACAGCTCACAGATCATGGTTGTGCCTACAGATTTTAGGAGAGATGCTTTGTTATCCACACATCATCAGGGTCCTCTTGAGTTGGTAATGGGTTTTAATTGCTGTGCTTCTTAATTCTTACCCACAAAGTAATGTTAGCTCATCATTATCAATTTAGACTGTTATAGTTTGTTTGGGCAACTTTGCTTTATATAATGATTTGAACTTGGCTCATCAGTATTTCTGGCGTTTTATTTATTTCTGTAGTGAAAGCACCTGAAATTGGGAGTACCATTGTAATTATTCTATTCCTCTTCCAAACTTTGTATCACCCAGTTCAGTTCTTTTTCCTTGGAAAGCAGGAAAAGCAAGTGAAAGCGTTAGTCACTCAGTCATGTCTGACTCTTTGAGATCCCATGGACTGTAACCCACCAGGTTCCTCTGTCCATGGAATTCTCCAGGCAAGAATACTGGGGTGGGTTGCCTTGCCTTCCTCCAGGGGATCTTCCCAACTCCGGGATCAAACCTGGGTCTCTTGCATTGCAGGTGGATTCTTTACTGTCTGAACCACCAGGGAAGCTCAGGAAAATAGGAAGGAGGGAGGCAAGTCAGCTGTTGAGAGAGACAGCTTGTCCTACCTAAGTGGATTGTGGTCAAGAGTAACAACAAAAAAAAAACCATATGTGGACTCAGAAAACACCCAGCTAATTTCACTGGGCCAGTGCTTATTAAGCTTTGGTGGACCTAGTAACCACCTGGGAATCTTGCTAAAGTGCCGTTTGATTCCAGAGGGCTGGGATTGCCATTTTTATCGAGGCTCTGTACGGTGCCCACACAGCTGGTCTGAGGACTGCACAGGAGGTAGGGGGATCCATAGACCCTCCCCCATCGGTGTGCACGGCACCTGCCCAGCAGGACCTGAAGGCCAGGGCGGCCTGGCTTCATCACCCGCAGCAGGATCCCAGCAGTTCTGGCGTAGGCAGTTCCTTCCTCTTCACAATCCTGTTATTTTGTCTAATGAGCTGAAATCAGTCTGGCATTCCTGGGGTTGTAATTTCAGTGCTGCTCTTGTGATGTAATTTCCAGTCTGTCTTCTGATGAGAATGCACCATGTGTATAAGTTTATTCATGTCACAGAAAAAAATTAGCAAACTGCTTATACAAACAAGTGACTTGAAGTGTTTAGTATCCACAGAATGATAAGTAGGTTGTTTTGTGGCGGTGGGGGGGGGGAATGATACAATGATTTTACATTTCTGTCTGAATTCTTGATCCCTGGAGCTTCCTATTTGCTTAAACTTTGAAGCAAAAGCCATCATTTGCAGTAAGAATGCTAACTAGAGGTTCTGGAAGGAAAATAAGCCAAGCAGATGTCAAGGCTCTGACCCAATAATGAGGTCTGCAGTCTGTTCCCGGATTTGCTCTTAGTTCAGTCAGTGACTAGCAAGTTACTTGTTTCCATTTTCTCTGTAAAATAGAGATAGTGATTATTTATACCTCCCTTAACCCCAAGTTTTGGTTTCAGTGCTGCCTGTGGACCAAAGACTACCAAATCCATTGTTCTAGTCCAGATTCCCATCTACAGACCAGCACACCCAGTGAGCACCAGGCACTGCCACCTGGGGATGGGGGCACCCCACATATAGGTGTCCCGACCGAACTCACCATCTTCCCCCAAACCTGACCCTCTTCCTGCATCCTGGGTGACCATCATTTTACAGACAAACCAACTGCAGTTCCAAGGACTAAATGTCATCAATTCCCACTATGTTGTGATTGGTGAATTTTGAAGGCTTGGCTGTTGACATTTTTAAAGCTTTAGTGTTGAGAGGGGAGAAGGCAATGGCAACCCACTCCAGTACTCTTGCCTGGAAAATCCCATGGACAGAGGAGCCTGGTAGGCTGCAGTCCATGGGGTCGGTAAGAGTCGGGCACGACTGAGCGACTTCACTTTCACTTTTCACTTTCATGCATTGGAGAAAGAAATGGCAACCCAGTCCAGTATTCTTGCCTGGAGAATTCCAGGGACAGAGGAGCCTAGTGGGCTGCCGTCTATGGGGTCACACAGAGTAGGACACGACTGAAGTGACTTAGCAGCAGCAGCAGTGTTGAGAGAAATTATCAGGGTTAGATTGTGAAACTGCCCAGGACTAAGAACTTTTGTATGGTCATCCTTAGGGACAAATTGGGATCATTTAAAAAATAAGCCAGGGAAATAAAGCAGGGTCCCTCTGTACAGTTCCAGCTTGGAAAGTTTTTCACCACAAGTCTCATCATCAGCACTATGGCTCCCTGTCCTTCCTAAGGCACCTCTCCTGTGTTTACTGCAGTGAGAAGGGGCAGTTTGGGGGTCATTAAAGGAAATGCCTGGTATATCTGGAAAAGATGAAAACTCCAATTCAAAAAGATACATGCAGCCCAGTGTTCATAGCAGCCCTATCCACAATAGGCAAGACATGGAAGCAACCTAAATGCCCATCAACAGATGTACGGATAAAAAAGATGTGGTCTGTGTCGGAAGGTGTGGAACAATGGAATACTGCTTAGTCATAAAAAAGAACGAAGCAAGTCCATCAGGAGCAACATGCATGGACCTAGAGATTATCATACGAGGTGAAGTAAGTCAGGCAGAGCAAGAAAACTATCACATGATATAGCTTACGTGTGGAATCTAAAATGTGATACAAAAGAACTTATTTACAAAACAGAAACAGACTCATAGAAAGCAAACTTACGGCTACCAAAGGGGAAAGGAGAGGGAGCGGACTATATTAGGAATTTGGGATTAACAGATACTCACTAATACACATAAAACAGATAACAAGGATCTACTGTATAGCACAGGGAACTGCTCTGAATATTTTGTAATAAATCATAGTGAACAAGAATCTTAAAAATAATATACATATATATTTATATGTGTGCATGTGTTTACCACTGAAACGCTTTGCTGTACATCTGAAATTAACACACTGTTATTCATCAACTATACGTCAGTGTTTTAAGTTCAGAAAATAACGCCTGAGCCATAAAGCAGGACAGACTCTGTTCTCACACCTCTGCGGGAATGACACAGAACCCAGTGCCTGTCAGCCATTCTGGAGATGCCTGTGGCTTGCCTCTTGGTCCCATGGCATGGTGCCTCTGGCACTCACTGAAGAGTCTAGTCTGACGGCACTGCTGGGTACGAGCTTCATCGGTTTTGTCACTTCCCACACCTGGCAGCATATGGCAGCCTCGTGCCTGCGCGCAGAGCACTCATAAGCAGTGAGGAATGAAAGAACAAGCGAGTGGACACATGAAGGAACTCGTGCACAGACGCGTCTTGTCCCAGTGGGACCTGACACCGGGCTCTTCCCTTCTCATCTGCGCTTGCCTGAAGCTGCCTCTGTTCAGGAGGCAGCTGGAGATGTGAGAGTGGGCTGGGACCCTGTAGCACTCAGCCGGTCCATCCTGGGTGTGGGTGTCCCCACAGCCTTCTCCCCACGCCTCTGCCCCATGAACCGTGCGTATCCTGTGAGTTTCCTCTGAGCCGTGAATTTTAAAATAAGTGAAATAAAAGCAGTAATAGCAAATGAAGGTAATCATGACTGAGCATTCCCTGGGGCTTCCAGAGAAGCTCTCCACATTAACTCGAAGTCAAAACATAATCTAAAATGCATCGGTTCTATGGAAAAGCTTTCTCGTCTCCAAATGAGGCTGTAGGTTTGCTGGTCATTCTCTTGAGCAAGCAAGCAGAGGCATTCCAGTTTCTGTCTCATCAAAGTGTTTCTAAATGCTATACAGTTTTGGTATAACCAGGGAACGGAGAGCTCATCCTATGATGCACTTGAAGTACAGTAAATCCCCTATGTAAGAACAAGTTCCATTCTGAGAGTGTGATCGTAAGTCCAGTTTGCTCCAACAAAGTTAGCCTAGGTACAGCTAACACAATTGGCTCTAATAGTACTGTACTGTAATAGGTTTATAATACTTTTCACACAAGGGACTTCCCTGCTGGGCCAATGGTTAAGAATCTGCCTTGCAATGCAGGGCACTCAGGTTTGATCCCTGGTCTGGGGACTAAGATCCCATGTGCCATGAAGCAACAAAGCCTGCATGCCACAACCACTGAGCCTGCGTGCCACAACCACTGAGCCTGTGCACCACAACTAGAGAGTCTATGCACTGCAATGAGAGATCTTCCAGGATGCAATGAAGACCTCACATGCTGCAACTAAGTCCCAATGCAGCCAAATACATTTTTAATCAAAAAAGAAAAAAAAATACTTTTAATACAAATAATGCATTTAAAAAAATGAGCACAGAAAATATTGTTAGTATTACCATATAGGGCATCGCCAACTCAACGGACATGAGTTTGTGCAAACTCTGGGAGATAGTGAAGGACAGGGAAGCCTGGCACACTGCAGTCCATGGGGTCACAAAGAGTCAAACACAACTGAATGACAACAACCACCTTGAAAAGTACAGTAGTACAGGACAACAGCTGGCAGACAGGGGCTGGCATCCAGCAAACAGGCAAGAAGTTACTGACTGGAGCAGGGAGAGGTGGGAGATGGTGGAGCTGAAGGATCCCATGAGGCTTAGGGGATTAAGTAATTTGTTTATAACCAATGGGCAATAAATGTCAGGGTCTGGGCCAATAGCGCCCATGAAGATTTCATAGTGATTCAAGGGAAGCTTTTGGCACGGTGCCCAACATAGAGCAAGCGCTCACATAATGGTGTTCATTTTGTTAATAGTAATGATACTGATGATATAGTGCAGTTTTATGTAAAAGGATGACACCTTTGGTACATTCTGCCATTTACAGCTGCCTCCCTCCCTCGGGGAAGACGAGCCTCTGTTTGCCATCTTGTCTACCAAGCCAGAGTGGAGGCGATGATGCTTGTTCTCTGCCCTTTTGTCTTGCTTCCTGTGCTTTACTTGGGGTTCAGACATGGGCTTTTCCATGGAAAAACTGGCCACTCCTTCGGGGGTTTCTTGGGGTTCACACCTCACCCCAATTTGAGGACTTCGAAATCTCACACTGCAGATGAAGAGTGACATTGGTACAAGCTTTCTGAAAGACCGACATGTTTGAACCCAGCAATTCTACTTCGAGAACCCACAACTGTAGACATGTTGATCATTTAGCTGCCAACATATGCATCACAGAATTGCTTTTGATAGCAAATGAAACGGGCAAATTCAATGTCCAGAGACAAGAGACTAGTGACTTAAAACCTGCTATGTTCATACTGTGGTGAATTCTGGGGCTACTAAAAATGCTGTGGGGAAGACTCTTCAATAACATTAAAGTCCATCAGGAATATTAAGTGGAAAAATAGATTTGAAACTGTCCCTCCGTCACAGGATTTTATTGAGTGTCTATTATGTACTCTGCAGTGGGAAAAAAGCCCATTTTCCATGAGCATATGTTCTGCTGGAAATAGAAAATAGATAATGAACAATTTTATAATTATTAATTAGCATATTAATATACTGATTGTCTTATAAATAATAATTATCCCTGGTGGCTCAGAGGTTAAAGCATCTGCCTCCAATGTGGGAGACCTGGGTTCAATCCCTGGGTCAGGAAGATCCCCTGGAATGGCAACCCACTCCAGTATTCTTGCCTGGAGAATCCCATGGATGGAGGAGCCCAGTAGGCTACAGTCCACAGGGTCGCAAAGAGTCGGACACGACTGAGCGAGTTCACCTTCAAACATCAGGTACAGAGACGCACCCTAGAAATTTGGGGAGAGAAAATGGGAGGAAGAGGATAGACGTGTTGACACGGTGGTGGTGGTTTTTAGGGGGGTCAGGGAGGGCCTCCCAAGGAGGGGACATTGGTGCAGAGAGCTCCGAGTTTGTGGAGCTGGCAGGCTTGGCTCTGGGGTACCTGGATGGTGTCTGGTAGGCTGGCAGGTGGGGCTCCCCCAGTGCTGAACAAGGAGGGCTTTACTGCCAGGTGGTAACCCCCTCAAGCAGATTGTTCCGTTTTATTAGAGAACCGCTTTCCATTTTTGACTAGAGCCAAGCGTCTTTCGACCAACTGTCAGTCTGGGAACAAGGATGGAGGCCCAGAGCCCTCACCATCAAAACAGCAACTAGACTAGCTTTGTGAGAGCTGTCTCATCATCCAGTCCTGCTCTCTGCACCAACCAACTTTGTTTTTTCTCTGAGTCAGCTAGCTTCTTTTTAGTTTTATTCACTATTTGATTGTCTTTTTTTTTGCTTCCACCTGTAAGTGATACCATACAGCATTTGTCTTTCTCTGTCTGACTCGTTTCCCTCAGCATGGTGCCCTCCCAGGCCACCCATATTGCTGTGTGCATGTGGGTTCAGTCACTCAGTCTTGTCTGACGCTTTGTGACCATATGAACTGTAGTCTGCCGGGCTCCTCTGTCCATGGGATTCCCCAAGCAAGAATACTGGAGTGGGTCGCCATGCCCTCCTCCAGGGGATCTTCCTGACCCAGGGATCGAACTCGCGTCTCTTATGTCTCCTGTATTGGCAGGCCATATTGTGCAGATTCCATTCTTTTTTACCAATGAGTATTCACCAATCAACATTAAATCTGACCTCGCGGTCTGTGAGTCCCAGTCCTTCTGACTGTTATGCAGGACAACATTCTCTGTTCCCTTTATGCTATCGCTCACTTAGAACTTTCCAGAAATCTGTCAGAATCTCTGATTCTCCTCCATGCTCCACTCTTCATTTCTACAAATCTCTTTCCCTTTGGACATCTTCTCACATTTCACTGGCATCTGGGGAAGAAGGGCAGCTAAACAGTGCTTGTTCCTCCACTGAATTAGAAGCATTTATATTCATCTTGCTTCTCTGAGCTTTTAAAATGAGTTTATGCATTATTTCCATTCATAATAAGAAAAATAACAAAAGCTATTCTTAAAATGGGAGGGGTTCAGCAACTTGTTCTCGTCAGGCAATAAAGAGAAGAATCGCGTCAGCTTTTTATACCAAGTGTGATAGCTCTGACCAGGAAACCTCTTTCCCGCGGTGCTTCAGGCTGAATGAGTAAGAGGCTGCAGAATTTTGCCATAGAGCCCAGGGTCTCACTTGCGCTCTTTTATCTTCCCAAGCTGAACTAGAAATGTTGTTAATGCAGTAAGAATACCAAATATAAAGCCTGCTAGCTACTAAACAGATGTGTCAGCCAGTGGCTTCAAATAGCAAGTATTTATCAGCTTGCTGTTCGGATGGACTCAGACGCACGGTTCTCCTGCTTGTCTTACTTAGACTCACTCATGCATCTCCAGTCAGCTGGTAGTCAGTGGCCTCGCTCTCCTGTCCAGGCTATTGGCTGGGGCAAGAAGGGTGATCAGGCCGAGTGTCTCTCGTCATCCCAAGGGCTATTTTGGGCTTGTTCACATGGCAGTGAGTTGCAGGGCGGTCCAGGAGCAGCAAGAGAGGAAGCTGGCAGGCTCTGGACTTGCACAGCATCACTTCCACCAGTCTCTGTGGTCAGAGCAAGTCACTGGGCCAGCCCAGATCCATGGAGCAGAGAAAAAAGCTCTGTCTTGACGGAAGGAGCTTGCAAAGTATTGTGGCAGCTTTTGCAATTCCTTGTTTCCTAATTCTCTCCTTTAATTCTGATTTTCTGTGTTATCCTCAGGGTTCTCAGGACCCAGTCTCTGGAATGGTTCTACAATAACGTGAAGAGTCGCTTCAAACGTTTTGGCAGCGCCAAGGTCTTGAAGAACTTGTACAGGAAACACCGGCTGGAGAGCGGAGTCTGCTTTGACATCGTGGGTACGCTGGCTGCCTGCCATCCTAGGGGTCCTTGGGGGGCTGGTGGGATAGAAGGAGGCCTGGCTTGGAGGCCCCATACACTATGACCTACTCACTTGGGACACAGAAAGTGGCTTAAATACCTGACTCTAATAAGGAGTGGAAATATAAGGGCATATACCAAAGATTCTAAGTTTTAAAAAAATATTTATTTACTAAAAAAAAAAAATGTATTTGTTTGACTGAGTCGGTCTTGGTTGTGGCATGCTCTCAGCCCTCATGCTCCGGAGCACATGGACGCATAGTTCAGGCACACGGTGTTCATTCCCCAGCCAGGTATTGAACCCATGTACCCTGCACTGGAAGGTGGATTCTTTTTTTAATTAATAAATTAATTTTAATTGGAGGCTACTTTACAGTATTGTGATGGTTTGGAAGGCTGATTCTTAATCACTGGACCACCTGAGAAGTCCCATAATTTCTAAGTTTTAAGTCTTGTGATTCTGGCATCTCCACTGGGCTGGCTATGTGAGCAGCTGGGAGGACCGAAGGGTTTCTGCACACTGTGAACATTTTCATTCCAAATCCCTAGGAATGCAAGATCCCTGACCATTTTCCCCTAAAGATTAAAACTGGAAAGTCATCTTTGTTTGGTCATGTAGACTAGGTCTGCTCCCTAGCAGAGGATATGTGTCCCGCCCGCTTCCATCCTACCCCAAAATTTTGTACCAACCAGACCCAGAATTTGATGTCATGGGACAGTCAGAAAAGTCTCAGCTTCCTCCCAGGAAGGAGGGACACCTTGGAAGGAAGGATAAATAGGATAAACAGACAGATAGGATTTATTTACTCCTAATAGACCAGCCAGTGGAAAGAAATGGTTATCAGAATATGAACAGCATGTCTTCCCCACAGAAGGCTGTTTTTTCTGTCTTGAAGCAGATTTTTCCATAACTTTGCTGACACAGGTAAACGCTTTTTATCCGTGAGAAAGAGGGAAGAAAAATACCATCTCATTTGGAGCTTTTTCATCATCGTTATTTTACATTGCTGTGCTGTCAATAAAGACTTTGGTCGTGTCTTATCTAAAAATATGCCAGCCACTGAGATGAGCGGGAAATAGAGTGGAAGCATTAAACACGGAGAATCATTAGGGCCTTTGTGGTAGCTGTTACTGTGTCGTTCAAACCACTCAGGAAGCCTGTAGCTGAGAGAGCAGGGCTGAAGACTTCCACATATTATTTTTCATCTTCTCTTTGCTGATTTTTCTAAAAACATTTCTCAAGGAACAAAGACCAAAAGAAAAAAAATGAAGCTTAAAAGTAATCATGTTAACAGTAGGGTTTCAGCCCAAAGAGATATGTCAAGAAAGTTCCAGAGTTGCACTGGCTCATCATTTGCATCCCATTTTTCTTTCTTGTTCATCCTCAGTTCTGCTTCGTGTTCTGTCTTACATGTCACCACATTCAAATCTCAAGGGTGTTCTCTACTGCTTCGTGCAAAATGAGCAGGAGGGGTGGAGCCAACACATTTGGAGAATCCTATAAACAGAGCACAATTGCGATCTTGTCCTGTTTCTCCCTTGGGCCCCACAGATGGAGCTGGGGGACGCGAATTCCAAGTGGGCCAGCCAGAGGCTTTGAAATGTTCAAGTGTTATTTTCAAAGGCAAATCATTTGCTGGGAATAACTCTGCCACTATTGAAGCACGTTTAGGTCCTGGAGCCTCTGTGATTCGCCACTTCTTTCATCTGGGCCTTAATCACCCCACTTACCACATTGCATTCGGGGATGGTTTACAAAGCTGCTCTCCTGCTGGACCTGGCAGAGGCTATAGCTTCCTTTATCTCTGTGTTTCAAAAGTGTGGTCCAGTGGCTGATACCTTTTAGGTCCTCAGTATTGCACAATTCAGGCTTAAAAGCACTTTGTAGGTACCAGGACATTTCATAGAAGTACTGGAATCAGTTACTTTGATTTGATCTGTATCTCCATTTAAACTAAGATTTCCTTTTGATCAATATGAAGACAAGCAGGCAGGAGATAGTTTACGAGATGGTACTCAAATCTGTAAAGTCGTGATCATAAAACGGTGAGGTTGGTTCTACCTACCACCTAGAAAATTGAGTTGCATATACCTCAAGTTTGGAGAAATCTCCCAGTGTGTGAGTGGCTTCCTGGTTATATTAGATGACTGTGGAGTCATCAGCATCAGCTCCTACCTACCACCCAACACCTTAATGTGCTCGTCATCTGCCATCCTCAAGCCTGACTACACTTTAGAATCACCTCGGGAACTGAAAAAGAAACTGGCAGCACCAGAGTCATTTTCCACCCCCAGCCAATTACTTCCAAATCTCTGGAGGTGGGCCCAGTACAGATACTTTTTAAAAAGCTCTCCAGGTTATTTTAAGATGCAGCCAAGCCTTGAGAACCTCAGCTGGAGGTTCTGAATAAGATGGTTCCATCTGCAGCTCCACCTGAGGGTCTCTAGAATATTGACTGTCAAAACATAATCTACAGGGTGTAAGACCAGTGCTCTGTTCCAGGACTCTCAGCAGAAAATTCCTTTTATCTATGGAACGGCTCCACTGCATGGACCAGTATAGTTTGCCATAAAAGCAATCAGTCCATTGAAAATTCATTGAGTTCACAGAATCTTGCAGATCACCCATCACATGCACCCTTGCATGACCAACTGTCCCAAGCCCTGGTGACCAGATTAGGCCTAAATGATGACCCATTTGTTTTATCAGATAAATCCTAGATGTATTCATACTTTCAGTAAACATTTTTAGAAGGCCGCAAGGCATGTGGGACCTAGTTCTCTGACCAGGGATGAAACCTGTGTCTTCTACATTGAAAGCATGGAGTCTTAATCATCAGACCTAAAGGGAAGTCCAGTAAACATTTAGTGAGTGCCTGGTTAAAAACCTGGGGGTGACAAGATGGGCAAAACCTGGCCGTCTCAGAGCCAACTTTGCAGTAGAGAAGTCAGAGAAATAAGTAAATAGATTTATAAAAAATATAATGTCCAATGGGAATGCATGCTCAATGTGATTTACCTGATAGATTGAGCATGACTTTTTCTAAAGTTTTATTTTCATGTGAACCATTTTTAAAGTCTTTATTGAATTTGTTAAAATACTGTTTCTGTTGTTTTGGTTTTTTGGCCATGAGGCATGCGAGGTCTTAGCTCCCCAAACAGGGATCAAACCCGCACCCCCTGCATTGGAAGACAGTCTAACCCACTGGGCCGCCAGGGAGGTCCCTCAGCATGATATCTTTAACATTTATTCTTGAGAGTTCCCCAGTGCATACTCTCACTGCCAAGGAGATCATCCATGCCTAAGATCCTGCATGCTGTGCAACCAAAAGGGGGAAAAAAAACAAAAACAGCTATTGTAAGATGAAAGTAGCCCTTATGAATATACTCAATCCCTAGACAATTTGATAAACATATATGTTTACTGAGTTGTTGTAGTTTAGTTGCTAAGTTGTGTCTGACTCTTTTGTGGCCCCATGGACTATAGCTCACCACGCTCTTCTGTCTGTGGAATTTCCCAGGCAAGAATACTGGAGTGGGTTGCTATTTCCTCCTCCAGGGGATCTTCTTGATCCATGTCTCCTGCGTCTCCTGCACGGGCAGGCAGATTCTTTACCACTGAGCCACCAGGGAAGCTCGTTTATTTAGTTTTAGATAAAATGGGGAAAACAAATCCTACTTCTATTTATTAGTATGATATATCTATTTTTGATATGATTCTGGGAAGGGTCTATGACATCCTTTACCTGGGATTTGACAGACAAACACTGACTCTTAAAAACACTGAGCTGTGTGGAGTCGGAGGTTCCTCCAGCTCATGAAAGCTCTGACTTGGTGTCTGGCTGCTGAGTTCAGGTTCCAGAACAGTTCAGTCGCTTTCTGCCCTTGGAAAATCCCATCATCCTAAACGATACACAGACGCTCCCACCTATGAATGTAAAGGGACCCAGGGAGAGTCATTGTGCGAGAAAGTTTATGATAATGCAAACCCAGAGCCTGTCCTGGTTGGCGCAGTTTCCCAAGGATGTTCTCAGATCGCCCCCTTCCTCACACTCCCCACCGCCCTCCGTGTTGTCTCAGGACACAGCCTCGCCACCTCCTTCACGGGGCAGACCGTGTACCAGTACACCTCCACATCTAGTCTCTGTCACTTTCCACGAAGGGCTCAAGGTCACTCAGCCCTTCCATCTTGCCTTTCAGCCTCTCTCTTAACTGGTTCCTCCCTGTTGATCTGAGATCACGCCATTCTCTCCTGTCTCCTACGCCCTTCCTGGACGGCACATTCTCCTCTGCTTCTGCCCTGCCACCCTCTTTGTCATCACAGGGACACTCCATAGCACGGCTGCACTCCCCACTTCCTCTCTAGACACCCACCCTCTCCCGCTTCCAAGCAGTCCTCACACAGCAGCCGGCGTGCACCTTTACAAGCATACACCTGACCAGATCATACCTCTGCAGCCTTTACTGGCTTCAAGTGGCTTCAAGTTGGGACAAAGATCAGAACACTGATGTTGGCACCATGACCTGCATGGTCTGCCCCTAGCCCATCTCACCCAGCCTGCCACACAGCCTCTGCTTCAGCTCTTCAGGTGCACCCTGCTGTCCCCACCGCCTGTCCCCATGCGAGCTGTTTGCTCTGCCCTGGAGCTCCTCCCCCCCTCACACCCCTTTGACCGGTCAGTCTTCCCTGCTGAACACTTGTCCTATTGTGTGAACCACCCAGTCATAGCATTCAACATATCTATAGCTTTATGTCTGTTTATATAAATCTTTGGTTATTGAATTCTCATGCGCTACTGGTCAGGGCAGCGAAGTTTTCTGGCTTTGCTCACCAGTCACGCTAACATCCAGCCCAGGGCCAAGCATCTCCTGGGTCCCCATGGAACATTTGCTTGATGAATGAATGAACGCTGGGTAGGTCCCCATGGAACATTTGCTTGATGAATGGATGGACGCTGGATACAGCCAAGCCAAAGTGAGATATCTGCACTTCGCTGTGTAGTCTGAGAACTGAGGTGGTGACTTGTCCTAAAGGCTTATTTTATGAATGAGGAGATAGAGACACGGGAAGATAAAGTCACTTCCGGTGGTCACAGAGCTAGAATAAGTGACTTCGGCTCTTTTGAAAGGCTTGTCAAAAAACACAAACACAGACAATGGTGCATGGTCGGACAGAGCCACTGGCAGGCCACACACTAATGCCCTTTCCCACAGAGGTCACGTCCCACTGCCCCCGCGGCTGGAACCTATGCCAGTCACCCTCAGAGTTTCCACACCAGAGCCCCATGCAGCCCATCCAGGGAAGCACAGGCTGTATTATTCGTATCAAAGATCCACTGCTTAGTTTGACTTGGAATCAATAGCATTTCCCCCTTGTGAGCTAAGACATGTAGACACACGTTTATTCTCTTGCTTCTATCAGTGTTTTCCTCCAGCATCCAATTCAAGAATTTTTTTTGAGCTCCTGCTATCTCCATGCTGTCGTGGGCACTGGGGATACAATACAGTAATTTTAAAAGGAAAGAGCCATGACACAGACCTCACACCTTCAAACGTCTCATTTGATGAGTTAATATGTGAATACAGATGGTAAATCCCCAACTGAAAAAGGGCTTAGCCAACTGCACTTTCCAGCCTGGAACTAAGACACTAGAGTGTGCATTCAACAGACAGAAGACCAGAGAAGAGGCAGTGGGCCTTAAAAGAGCAAATGCTGAGGCTTACTTTGTTTTGCTCTGGGTTTCTTTCCCCTGACTGCTAATGAGAGTTAACTCACTGGCTAAAGGCAACCGTGTGGACTGATGCCATGGACAGTAGCTAAAGGCCAGGCATTCAGTGTCTCCTCACGCATCACGAGGAGAATTCTGTCATTATCACAGTTTTTCTAGTAAGGAGACCAAGTGTTTGAGTGGTTAAGTAACTTGATCAAGGTTACGCAACTAGCCCCTTGCAGATCCAGGAAATGACCTCGTATCTCTCAGACTTCAATCTTTTGTTCCATGTTTGATTCCACACTGCCTCCAAAGAAGGCTCTGGAAGAAAGTTGGGGGGTGGAAGCGATGCTACATGAGGAATTAATATGAGGAAGAAAAAAATGTGACTGGTCAAAATCTATAGCTTATTGTGGAACCCAGTAATTTCCTAAATGTATTGCCTAAAAACCCAGGGATTCCCTAAGCCTATTTGCGAGGCAAGCAATCACAGTGGGTGGTGGTGGTCTGCCGATGCAGTGGCACAGTGCTCCAGGCCCACTGGACACCTTGGGTAATCTCATATCCTCTCTCTCTTTCTCTCTCAGGAGGAAACTTTTTTGAGGCAAACCTGGAGAACGAAGGAAGTGTTTCAGGCAGTGACTCGACATTTTATAGGCAGTCAGAAGGTAAGGCTGCTCATGGGTTTACACCTAATGGGAGGTTGGAGGACTGGAAACGCCTTCAGATCGTCAGGTCCCTCATTGCATTGGGACCACTGATGGAACTCTGTTATTGTGTGTGAGCATCTCCCTGGGTCTTCTTTTATTGCCATCCGTGTGAATCCATCATCAAATAGTTGAATATATCTAAGATGTAACCTAGAGAAGTGCATTCCCTACCAGCCTCAAGATACTTAATGATCAACTAGTGTGTGTTTCTGGCTTCCCCGGTGGCCCAGACAGTAAAGAATCTGCCTGCAATGCAAGAGACCTGAGTTCAGGCCCTGGGTCGGGAAGATCCCATCAAAAAGGGAGTGGCAACCCACCCCAATATTCTTGTCTGGAGAATTCCATGAACAGAAGAGGTTGGCTGGCTACAGTCTGTGGGGGTTGCAAAGAGTTGGACATGACTGAGCAACCTTCACTTCACTTTTAGAGTGTGTTTTTCTGGAGTTAGAATATAACAATCAACAAACTCACTTGTGTGATTCATATTGAAATATTCTTAGAAAGAATGTACCATTTATGGATTGACTTTAACTTTTTATACCAATATAATCGTTCCCTTAGAACAGAGATTAAAAGCAACACCAACTTCTAATTACAAATAAAACCTCCTCCAACACTGCAGCCGCTTCCCAGAAGTGCTGGGTGTTGGGAACCGGTGCCTCCTAGTCCCCCTGGTTCTGTGGTGTGCCCCTCACAGCTTCTGCACTCATCCTATTCTCTCCCTGAGCACCTTCTCATGAAAGTCTGGTCCTCTCTCATCCTTCCTGCTTGAATCTTCTCCCTGGGTTGACACGTGACCGTGGCGCACCTCTGTCTGAATGCCTAACTCTCACTTCAGCCCGAGTTCTAGACTCAGAGTTCTGATGCTTGACCATCAGGAGCTGTAGCTCCTCCAGGGATCCTGAATAGCTGTAGACCTCAGCGTATCCTAATCAAGCTCCTCAGCCAGTTAAGTCCACCATCAAGACTTAACCTTTCCCTCAATCCCTGTCCCCACTTCCACCCAGTCACCCAAGTTCTGTTTGCAATCCTGTTCTTTTCTTTCTGTTCCAAGGTCTAGGGCCTGAGCCCCTTCCTGCCCTCAACATTCGTATATAAATATTAATTTCAGTGACCATTTAAATCAGCCAGGGTTCTCCAGAGTAACAGAACCAATAGGATATGAATACGTACCACACACGCACACATACAAAGACGCTCATTTCAAGGACTTGGGTCACACAGTTGTGGGGCCTGGCAAGCCCCAAATCTATAGAATAGGTCAGCAGCCCAGAAACTGTATTAGGAGTTAATCCTCAAGTCTTAAGGCAGGATTTCTTCTCTGGGAAGCCTCTGTTTTTGCTCTTAAGGCCTTCCAAGTGATGGGATGGGGCCTACTGATATTTTCAAGGGTGATATCCTTTACCTAAAGTCAACTACTGTGACCACAATGTGAACCACACCTACAGAAATCATCATATCAACACCTGGGTTAGTGTTTGATTAAACAGCTGGTGTAAATGGCATCCCACTCCAGTGTTCTTGCCTGGAGAATCCCAGGGACGGGGGAGTCTGGTGGCCTGCCGTCTGTGGGGTTGCAGAGTCAGACATGACTGAAGCGACTTAGCAGCAGCAGCAGCTATAGCTTTACCAAGTTGACACACAGAAGTAACCATCCCTCTGCCTAACTGGTCCTCTAAACTTCGGCCACTCTGCCTCTGCCCTCTTACCCTCCCTCTGTCCTCTTACCCTCCCTCCACACCCCACCAGTTATCTCTAAAACTGACGCAAACCTTCACTTTCGGACCAAGCATCTTCAGCGCTCCACTCCACCTCGTGCCAAAATCTTAAATGTGGCCTCCAGAGCCTAACATCTCCACGCTCCTTCCTTCCAGGGCTCTATGGAAGCTGGTGACTGTCCCCATTATAGGATCTCCACGCCCTTCTGAGCTCTTACATATGTATCTGATCGGAGAGTGTGGACTCAGCTGGTGTTTACTGGGGCATCACTGGGGCCCTCAGAGCCTAGAGCTGGGGAGGTCATGGTGCACTTTGAATCAACAAGAATTTGTAGGGCACCACTTCTGTGAAAAATGCATTGCCTGGTATCTTAAAGAAGAGAGATGGGAGATATGGTGTCTGTCTCCAGGGAGCCCTGAGTGTGGTGACAACTTAACTTTAATACTCTTCTGATAGAAACACTGGGGAAACCGCATCCTCACTCAACCACACTTGAGGGGTGCTGAACCCTAGGCGTGTCTCTGTCAGGACTCACAGCCAGCTTGCAATGTCCTCATCAGCTGCCTGGCTAGACGGCTTTGACTTTAACTGGGTTGGTTTGGGCTTCCCAGGTGGTGCTAGTGGTTAAGAACCTGCCTGCTAACCCAGGAGACATAAGAGATGCTGGTTCGATCCCTGGGTCGGGAAGATGCCCAGGAGTTTAAGGGAATGGCAACCCACTCCAGTACTCTTGCCTGGAGAATCCCACGGACAGAGGAGCCTGGCGGGCTATAGTCTATGGGGTCGCAAAAAGTTGGACACGACTGAAGTGACTTAGTATGCATAGCATATATGTTCGGGTTGGTTTGGGAGATTTATTATGTTTGCCAAATGCCACTTTCTGTCCACATGTGTGTCTTCCGGAGCCTAAGAAGCTTGAATTAAGTATTTTAATTTCAGTTCAGTTCAGTTCATTTCAGTCGCTCAGTCATGTCTGACTCTTTGCAACCCCATGAATCGCAGCACGCCAGGCCTCCCTGTCCATCACCAACTCCCGGAGTTCACTCAGACTCCCATCCATTGAGTCAGTGATGCCATCCAGCCATCTCATCCTCGGTCGTCCCCTTCTCCTCCTGCCCACAATCCCTCCCAGCATCAGGGTCTTTTCCAATGAGTCAACTCTTCAAATGAGGTGGCCAAAGTACTAGAGTTTCAGCTTTAGCATCATTCCTTCCAAAGAAATCCCAGGGCTGATCTCCTTCAGAATGGACTGGTTGGATCTCCTTGCAGTCCAAGGGACTCTCAAGAGTCTTCTCCAACACCACAGTTCAAAAGCATCAATTCTTCAGCGCTCAATCTTCTTCACAGCCCAACTCTCACATCCATACATGACCACAGGAAAAACCATAGCCTTGACTAGACAGACCTTAGTTGGCAAAGTAATGTCTCTGCTTTTGAATATACTGTCTAGGTTGGTCATAACTTTTCTTCCAAGGAGTAAGCGTCTTTTAATTTCATGGCTGCAGTCACCATCTGCAGTGATTTTGGAGCCCAAAAAAATAAAGTCTGACACTGTTTCCACTGTTTCCCCATCTATTTCCCATGGAGTGATGGGACCGGATGCCATGATCTTCGTTTTCTGAATGTTGAGCTTTAAGCTAACTTTTTCACTCTCCTCTTTTACTTTCATCAAGAGGCTTTTTAGTTCCTCTTTACTTTCTGCAATAAGGGTGGTGTCATCTGCATAGCTGAGGTTATTGATATTTCTCCCAGCAATCTTGATTCCAGCTTGTGTTTCTTCCAGTCCAGCGTTTCTCATGATGTACTCTGCACAGAAGTTAAATAAGCAGGGTGACAATACACAGCCTTGGCGTACTCCTTTTCCTATTTGGAACCAGTCTGTTGTTCCATGTCCAGTTCTAACTGTTGCTTCCTGACCTGCATACAGATTTCTCAAGAGGCAGGTCAGGTGGTCTGGTATTCCCATCTCTCTCAGAATTTTCCACAGTTCATTGTGATCCACACAGTCAAAGGCTTTGGCATAGTCAATAAAGCAGAAATAGATCTTTTTCTGGAACTCTCTTGCTTTTTCCATGATCCAGCTTAGGGACTGATTAACTAATGACTTGATATATTTACACCTTATCTCATTCTACAAAGCATCCGAGGCAGCTTTCAGGAGATTTGCACGTGTTCAATAATGCCTGACTAGCAGATTATAGATGGAAACAGGAGGTTGAGAAGGGGAAGAGGAGACGTAGGCAACCAGCCCCTGCAGACCTCTGATCTTATGCCTGGTGTGAGTTGGGCTTCTGGGGTGAACTAAGAGGAATGATAGAAATTCTCACTTTCAAGTAAGAGGTAAAAATCTAGTACCTCCAGGAAGCAGAATGCTTCCAAGAACTTGACTCCAGAGAGAATTCTGTCCCCTGGGGAAGTCCTTTGGTGTAAGGACACTTCCTCCTGTCTGTTGCCATATGCAAAAAATACATTCACTAGATATATGATAGCTTTATTTTTAAAAATCATGTTAGTTTGTATTTATCTCACTTTTGCGGTTAAAAATCACGGGATTTGGAGACAGAGAGTCCTGAATTTGAGTCTCAGCTCTAACAGTGTTATGTGGCAGCCTGGATGGTCTGCGTATGGCTGAGTCCCCTTGCTGTTCATCTGCAACACAACATTGTTAAACCGAGATGCTTGGTCTGTGGCCCAGCAGGTGGTCGAGCTGGGCAAGGTGGGCCAATGCTATTGCTAGTATGGGCTTAGAATCTAAAAAATTCTTTTGTGGATTTTGTATTTGCATTAAACCATGAGCACCGCCCTTATAAGATTTCAGTCTTCCTGCCTATCATTACAAATGATATAGTACACGCACAAAACAAAGCATAATCTTCATCGGAGAAGGTAGGTGAAGAACTGCTGTGTTAATCCCTTTGTCCATCGTCTTTAAGCCTCTTTGTGTGTTTGGAGCTGTCCTTAGTGCCAGGGCACAAGAGGACTATGGCCTAGCCTCGTGCTAGTCAGCTCATGACTTTGACACAAGGACCTTTCACTTGTCCTTGCCTTTTAGAAGTGGTCTCTGCTCTGTTTCCTGTCCAGGACACAGCATGATGGACACATTGGCTGTCGCCCTACGGGTGGCTGAAGAGGCCATCGAGGAAGCCATCTCCAAAGCAGAAGCCTATGGGGACAGCCTGGTATGCCCCCACCCCCCACAGTGTCTGTCTGGAAGGTGGTGTGGGTGGTGTCCTGGCTGCCAAGAGAAAGCGCAGCTTGTGGGGACGCCATCGTCATGTAACCATCCTTGAACTGAGCCCATCCTCCCCCTGCATTTGCGGTCAGGACTCCCAAGAAATCGATTGCCAAGTCCCCCCAACACACCCACAGCTCACAACCTTCTCTTCTTCCCTCTGCAGGACAAGCAGAACGAGGCCAGTTACCTGCGGGACCACAAGGAGGAGCTGACTGAGGAGCTGGCCACAACCATCCTACAGAAGGTAGGTGCGCCCTGGCAACCACACGGCTGCAAAGGGCCACGCTGGTCCAGACCAGGGCCTTCGGTGAGTGGAAGACCCGCGGAGGGTACCGCTGCTGTCTTGGGCACCATTTGTCTTGTTCCTTCTCACTCTTGCCATTGTACTTTGGGGCTAAGGCAGGGGGGTTGCATTGCACTGAGACAAATAAGCAGTGTGAACTTGCTTGCCCTTAGGGATTGAGCTAGGGATTGAGGGGTGAGGAGCCAGGAACCTGGCCCAGAGATCTCTGTACAAATGGACTTATTAAACCCAAGTGGCCGTGCCCAGCATAGCAAGCGGTGCAGACAAACTGAAGCCTTCCTTCATGACACTTGGTATCTGCCCCCTCCTTAGGGCTTTCAGACTCTTCCTAAAGTCAGGGTGTACAGCCGGAGACTCTGGGCTTGAGATCCAGCTCCACTGTTGATGAGCTGTGTGTCCTTAACTGATGACCTCTGAGATAAACTGCATCTGTAAATTAGGGGGAGCTATAGTAGGTTCGGAGAAGGCGGTGGCACCCCACTCCAGTACCCTTGCCTGGAAAATCCCATGGACAGAGGAGCCTGGTAGGCTGCAGTCCGTGGGGTCGCTAAGAGTCAGACATGACTGAGCGACTTCACTTTCACTTTTCACTTTCATGCATTGGAGAAGGAAATGGCAACCCACTCCAGTGTTCTTGCCTGGAGAATCCCAGGGACGGGGGAGCCTGGTGGGCTGCCATCTGTGGGGTCGCACAGAGTCAGACATGACTGAAGTGATTTAGCAGCAGCAGCAGCATAGTAGGTAGCTCTTAGAGTTCTTCTGACAATTAAATGATGTAAAGCATATATGGTGTCAAGCACAGAGCATATATGACGTCAAGCGACCCCATGGACTGCAGCCCGCCAGTCTCCTCTGTCCATGGAACTCTCTAGGCAAGAACATTGGAGTGGGTTTCTATTTCCCTCTCCAGCGGATCTTCCTGACCCAGGGACTGAACCTGCCCTCCTGCACTGCAGGCAGATTCTTTACCATCTGAGCCACCAGGGAAGGCCTTGTACTAACTACATGGTGTCGAGCACAGAGACTGGCACACAGTAGGCCCTTAACAGAAAAGGCTGCCAGCATCATAAGAGAACTGCTTTCAAACTGTAAAGTGCTGTAGAATGTTCAAAGCTTTGGTTGTGCTGTTTTATCACAAGGTGGGTCTGAAACTGGCTGGTATTCCGTTGAAGCTAAGCTTTTCCGTGGCTAAAAATTTCCCAAAGATGATCCCCGTTACACCACATAGCGCTGGAAGTCTCTCCAATAATGTGTCCCCTTTGTCACCTGCCTCCTCCCCAGATCATAAGGAAACAGAAGAGCAAAAGTGAGCAGCGCGTGGAAGACGAGCCGGAGTGGCCGCAGCCCCAGAGCTGCGGTGCAGAGGCAGCTGACACGGGGACCACAGCCGCCCCGCGGGGCCCCCAAGCTTCCGCCACCTTCTGGGTGAGCCCCTATGCCGCCCCGGCCTACCCCTACAGGGACCCTGCTGTGTGCGGCTCAGAACCATTCTCCCTGTAGAAACGGGGCCGCCACGCCTAACATCTGTAGTCAGCACATGTGCCCGCCAGGCAGCAAGGGATGGGGGCCAGGAGGCCTGTTCTCTTACACGTGGAGGTGGGTTTTTACACAGAGACCAGTTTAGGAAAAATAACACTGTCAACAAGCTTTTTACAGTTCATTCTGAAAAGAGCTGCACTGAGTCCCGTGGAGAGAATGGCTTTCCTAGGGCCGTGTGTGTTCTCATAACCTGAGTACTTGCTGTAGGGAAACCGAGGACTGTGAGAGAGTGACCGCTGCCTTCTGAGGCCACAGCGGCCCGTGGATGGGGCATCGGAATGTGGGCAGACCTTTTTGTTCCTTCTCCCCAGTCACGGAGCACAGCGTCTGTCCAGTGACCCAAGGGTCCGGGCCTGTTGCGGCTGGGGAGGGTCACCGAGCCCGTAAAGTCCTTTGGTGTGTGTTCCTCCTTCCCCAGCGAGGGCGCATGTGGGGCAGAGGATAGAGGCTGGGTCCTGGGTGTGGAGATTCAGCAAGAAAAGGAGCAGGGCTGGCCGGCAGGACTTGTGTTCCGTCAGCTGCAGGGACCCAAGTCATAGCATGGGGGAGAGGACCGGGCAACACACAGAGGCAACTTAAAACTGGAAAGGCAGGATAAAGGAGAATGAGATCATGCCATCTGCAGCAGTGGGGATGGTGTGTGTGTGTGTGGGGGGGGCGGGTAGGCAGAGGCTGGGGGCTGAAGGATGACCCTTTCGTGGCATCTTGAGGAGGGACCCTGAGCTGCAGACACGGAGGGCCCTGAGCCACTGGCCTCCTGGCAGTGCTCCCACCTGAGCCACTGGCCTCCTGGTAGTGCTCCCTCCTGTGTCCTCAGGCCTCCTGAGCCCCTGGCCTCCTGGCAGTGCTTCCACCTGAGCCACTGGCCTCCTGAGCCCCTGGCTTCCTGGCAGTGCTCCCTCCTGTGTCCTCAGTCCTCCATAGATGTGGATACTCTGGCTCCGGGGGTAACTATGCAGAACCCCGTAACACTGTAGGACTCCGTCCTCAGGCTTAACTGCAAAACCCAAACTTAATCCATCTCCAGTCAGACAGGACTTCTTATCTGTTCTCTTGAAAGAAAATTCAGTGTGATCGTCCCTCTTTTTAATTTCCTCTCTGATTGTGTGGCTCTCCGCTGGGAAGGGGGTCAGTGCAGTCTTGATTTTCAAAGCCTTAAGATGCAATATCCTAACAGGCACCAGGGCAGGGGTTATCATTCATTTAGCGCCTGTCTCCTTGGGCGCGCGTATGTAAAAAGTCATCTCTGTATTCATATGGTGACCCTAACGGTAACAATGAAGAGGGCAGAGGCTGGGCATGCAGTGTGCCCAGCGACTGAGCTGTGTCTCTGTCTGACTTTCTCTGTCTCTTCTCCGTCCTTTTCTATTTTCTTCACCCATTTCTCTTTGTGGTTTTGTCATTTTCCCCCCTTACATTTTGCTCTGTCCTTTAAATGACTATAGTATAGACCTGAAGATTTTTCATTACTGTTATAATTATTGGATTGAATTTAATGGATGTGCCTGACCCCAGAAATACAAAGCAAAGCTATGTCTCAGCTGTTATTCATTTGAACACTGTCGTTGACCCCTTTGCCCACAAACCCTTGATACTAAAAACTTTCACTCTCTGTTCATCCCTGATATGGGCTCCTTGAAAACAGAGACTATTTGAAGCCCCAGGGAGTCTGCCCTGTTGGTAATGATGATAATCATTGCAGTCATAGCAACCATATACCATCGCAAGAGACATAAGGAAGGCAGGATGCTGCTGCCCACACGGGGGACCAGTGACTGCAGAGGAAGCTTTAACAAAAGTAACTCATGATCACCCTGTGAGTTTTGTCTAAAGCTTCAGAACCAGCTGGATTGGATGGCACGTCCTGCTGGGTTGAGGCTTGTTAGCCAGGAGTGCGTTGTCCCCAGGCTTTCAGGAAAGGGTGTCAGGTGCAGCACCAAGAGGGCAGAGCAGAGCATCACCCTGGAGCCAGACAGACCCAAGGTCAAGCCCTGCCTCTGCCCTTCACCGACCATTTGTGTGGGCAAGTTGGTCCAAGCTGCCGCAGGTCACTCGTGTGTCCCCAGTCAGACAGAGTGAGGGAATGGAGTTGTCCTGGCTCAGTGGCAGAGCTTAATAAATGCTGCTATTGTGACTGATACTTACTGAGTGCACTCTGTGTGCTTGGCATCGCACTGATCCCTGAGGCTTAGAATGAAAGTGAAAGTGTTATCGCTCAGTTGTGTCCAACTCTGTGTGACCCCATGGACTGTAGCCCACCGGGCTCCTCTGTCCATGGAATTCTCCAGGTAAGAATACAGGAGTGGGTTGCCATTTCCTCCTCCAGGGGATCTTCCCGATCCAGGGATCAAACCCAAGTCTCCAGCACTGCAGGCGAATTATTTACCTTCTGAGCCACCAGGGACGCCCAGGAGGAGGAGCTGGCATGAACCCCTTGCCCAACATACTACACTTTCATGCCCCAAGCGTTAAGAGGTGGGGCCCATTTGAAATTCTCAGTCCATCTTTGCAAGGGCTTGCTGTCATGATAACACTCCTCGACCTGTGGACTCCACCCACCATGCAGACACTATAACTCAGGCTGGCCCTTGCTGACATCACCAGCCTTGTTTCTTCCATGGACCCTAGGGTAGGCAAGAGGAAGGAAAACAGACGCCGTGAGTGGGAGTGAAAGGATGGGCACAGAGTGCGCAGCCAGGATAACAGAGCAAATAAATTAACCCATCACTTTCATCTAAGAGCAAGGAGGTTGAACCAACTGGCAAGTAAAAGTGTCGTGGTGGCGCCATCTTCTGGGCCATATGTTTATTGCAATGAAGTTGTGGCAAAACTGGGTCTAGGTCTCAAAACTGGGGCTTTTCCACCCTGGCTGGAGACAGCAGACCAGCAGTGTCCTGAGATGTGCTGGAGGCAGCTCTCTAGGGATTTTCGTGACTGTCAGGGTGTAGTTTTTTTCCCCTAGTGTGAAACAGTGGCTTGCCTGAAATAGATTACGAAAGCCTGGCATCCTTAACTCATGAAAAACATAGATCTCATCTTCCCTCTTGGGACCAGAGAAGGACTTTTCCTGTTTTGATCTTGGCTTTTATAAGTAAGGGAGCATTTTTGTCCTATAGAAGTGGAACCCCGCCACCTCTTACAGACACACACATACAGAAATAAAACATTGTTTGAGCCACTGCAAAATGAAATGCTATCATTTCCTCTCTCTTTTAAACATGTATGTTGTGATTTATAGTGTGAAGTTTGAAGATAGGAAAATAGAGGCCACGGTGTAGAAAACAGCTCAGGGGAGGCTGCAGGAATACTGCACCTGGCAACAGGCCATCATCAGCTCCTTAGAGTCAGACCGTGTTCAGTTCAGTTCAGTTCAGTTGCTCAGTCGTGTCTGACTCTGCAACCCCATGAATTGCAGCACGCCAGACCTTCCTGTCCATCACAAACTCCCGGAGTTCACTCAGATTTGCTTCCTGACCTGCATATAGGTTTCTCAAGAGGCAGGTCAGGTGGTCTGGTATTCCCATCTCTCTCAGAATTTTCCACAGTTTATTGTGATCCACACAGTCAAAGGCTTTGGCATAGTCAATAAAGCAGAAATAGATGTTTTTCTGGAACTCTCTTGCTTTTTCCATGATCCAGTGGATATTGGCAATTTGATCTCTGGTTCCTCTGCCTTTTCTAAAACCAGCTTGAACATCTGGAAGTTCATGGTTCACATATTGTTGAAGCCTGACTTGGAGAATTCTGAGCATTACTTTACTAGGGTGTGAGATGAATGGAATTGTGCAGTAGTTTGAGCATTCTTTGGCATTACCTTTCTTTGGGATTGGAATGAAAACGGACCTTTTCCAGTCCTGTGGCCACTGCTGAGTTTTCCAAATTTGCTGGCATATTGAGTGCAGCACTTTCACAGCATCATCTTTCAGGATCTGAAACAGCTCCACTGGAATTCCATCACCTCCACTAGCTTTGTTTGTAGTAATGCTTTCTTAGGCCCACTTGACTTCACATTCCAGGATGTCTGGCTCTAGGTGAGTGATCACACCATCATGATTATCTGGGTCGTGAAGATTTTTTTTGTACAGTTCTTCTGTGTATTCTTGCCACTTCTTCTTAATATCTTCTGCTTCTGTTAGGTCCATACCATTTCTGTCCTTTATCGAGCCCATCTTTGCATGACATAGTCCCTTGGTATCTCTACTTTTCTTCAAGAGATCTCTAGTCTTTCCCATTCTGTTGTTTTCCTCTATTTCTTTGCATTGATCGCTGAGGAAGGCTTTCTTATCTCTTCTTGCTATTCTTCAAACCGTGTTATAATCCTACAAATTCGGTCACAAACGTGGGACTGAGGGTCACACCCAGAAGGCCACCTTCAAGGCGCTCACAGTCCATGGAAAAGATGACAAGTTGGAATATGACTGGAGCAGAGACAGGAAAATCTGTGTGATTACGCAGAAGAGGGGCAGGGGGTCTTGCCAGTCCAAGGTGGGAGGCATATCAAAGGTATGTCCCACTGGGACCTCCCTGGTCGTCCAGTGGCTAAGACTCCACGCTCCCAGTGCAGGGTACATGGGTTCAATCGCTGGCCAGGGATTTAGATCCTACGTGCCCCAACTAAGACACGGCACAGCCAGATTTTAAAAAGAAGGATGTATCCCCCTGAATAGATGGCAGTTTGACACGGAAGGATCTTTTTGCTTCATTTTTACTAACTTCACCTGTCAACAGACTGTCAGCCTTGATCTCTCCTCTGTGACCGCCCCTCATCATCTGTCAGGGATTTCCCAAAATTATAGATGGCTCCCTGAATACCCAACCCCAAGAAAACCTTTGTTGTTGTCAAGTATCAGAGCAGTTCAGGGCACTAGAGACAGGATCAGTGCTTGCCATGCCCTCGGAATGACGGAACTGACGCTGGGCCAAAAAACCACCTGATGAGTGTTAGCCTGGCTCTCCTCCAAGTAAGACCTCACCCTCCCTGATATAAGTGAGGATGACAGTGGGCTTCTTCTTTGTTTCCCTTGCTCCCCAGTGTCATCCAAGAAGTTAGTAAGATCATCACCATCAACAGGTGCTTCCAAAAACCTACCCCGGAGCCTACCTCAAGTCATTCGCTCCACAGTAAACATTCACTGATTCCCAGTTCTATACCAGTTACTGTGCCAGGAGCTATCACCATTAACTGTCCTTTAACTACCTTCAGTTGCTTGCAGTCTAGTGGGGACACCAGCAGAAAATCAGATGTTGCAATAGAGTGTCATATAACACAGTATTAAAGCAGCAGGGCTCTCAGCCCAGCTTGAGGAACGGGGTTTCAAACCACAGGCCATGGCCTGTTTGAACTCAGTGCACACAGAATCTTGTCCGGTCAGTAAGAGGGGGAGAGCTCCTCCACGCCTGGGCTGCATTAACCTGTGACTGCTGCATAGAACAGCAGGCCTGGAGGCCCGTGGCACTCTCTTCTGTAATCAAAGAGGAGTCAGGTTGTGACCCTTGGTGCACAGCTTGAAAGGCTCTGTATTTGTTCGGCAAATGCCTCTTCCTCCTGGATCAGCCTCAGGGTCTCGTGAGGAGAAGTAAAAGAGGCTTCCTATGACTCTTTCTGGGCCAGAGCTGGCTGCAACACCCTCTCCAGCAGAGTGCAGATGTGCAGTATCTGAGGGCTGTGGGCCCCAGGCTGGCCTGTGATTATGGGGATACTGGGCCCGTCCTCAGCCCTCTTTTCTCAGACTGTTAGCCATCCTTCTGGGTGAGGCTACAGAGTGCATTGTCCTCTCCCCAAACCCTAGTCATGATGCTGTTTTTTCACCCAGATATCCTGCAGCTGGTGTTTGCTATTCTCCTCTGTTATTCTCAAACAGCTTTTTAAAGCTCCCACTTAGTATACGTTTACTGTGCGCAGAGCAAAACTGTGTGTGTGTGTGTGTGTGTGTGTGTGTGCGTGTGTGTGTGCGCGCGCGCATGCACTTAATTGCTCACTTAGTTGTATTCAACTCTTTGCAACCCCGTGGACTGCGGCCCACCAGGCTCCTCTGTCCATGGTATCTTCCAGGCAAGAATACTGGGGTGGGCTGCCATTCCCTTATCCAGGGGATCCTCCCAACGCAAAGATCAAATTCGCATCTCCTACACTGGCAGGTGGATTCTTGACCACTGCACCACCTGGGGAGCTAGAGCCAAGATTAGGTTTCTGCTTCTCAGGAAATTAAGTCACTCAGTCAAGGTGTGGCGCCAGAAGTAATCTCGGATCCCAGGTACAGATGAGTCCCGAGGCCAGCCTCAGCTGCCTGGGGGCCCTGCCCACAACTCTCCAAATACACTCGCCGTTTGTCCCCTACTCTCAGCGTCTGTGGTGGGAGAGGAGGAAAGCCCATTCGTTTCTCCCGAGGAGAGGAGGCAGTGGGCCTGTTAGTGTTGCTGTTGGCCAGCAGGTGGCGCCAAACTGCCTAAGGCCGGAGTCAGAACACTTTGCTTCATACCACAGTCAGAGATGCTTTCTGTGGCTTGGCCCTTTCCTTCCTCCGTTTCACCCATATAAAAAGAGCAAAGTAAATCCCCAAGAGAAGAGAATTCTCTCATTAAATGACAATGGAAAACACTGGTCTCTTTCTGTTTGATGAAATTCCCTGTATAGAACATCTGAGCTACAAATTCTCAAAGTTACGTTTGTAACATAAAATGATACAGTTCTAACATGTTTCTTGCCAGTCATTTGTACCACTTGTCCTTAGGTTAGAGTTCATTTTAACTAAATGGGAATATGTTGCAAAGTCTCTGGGATTGAGGACTGGCCCTCTTGGCTCGCTTACCTATCACCGCACTTACGCTGTACTACAAATTTCTGCATACACTGCTGCAACGCTCAGGTTTGAAGGTCTCTGAAGGGAAAATGCTTTTATTTTCATCACACACAATTGGCCCTGAGAAATCTCAGCTGGAAGAACGACTGGGTAGGTAGGAGCCTTGTAAGAACCAGCTCTGTTGGATTTCATCTCTGATGCTTTCCGGGAGGCCTGACCACTTGTAGTGGAATAAACGGGGAACCATCTGTGCCATTATATGGCATGATGTAGCATCCCTGGTGGCCGAGACGGTCAAGAATCTGCCTGCAATGCAGGAGACCTGGGTTCAATCCCTGGGTCAGAAAGATCCCCTTGAGAAGGACCTGGCTACCCACTCCAGTATTCTTGCCTGGAGAATTCCATGGACAGAGAAGCCTGGCAGGCTACAGTCTATAGGATTGTAGACAGACACAACAGCAGCTAATACTTTCACAGCAGGATGTACTGATGTGAAGCTTCTGAACCTCAAGATGAGAAAAGCCATTACCATCAGCTGCGTCATCTCCATGCGGTGGGGTGCCTACAGATCGGAAGGCAGTCCCCCTGGGAACTGTGCCTGATGAGGTCACCCCTTCCCCTCTTTTCTCTGCACAGCGGTCGCAGTCTGCATTCTCACTCAGCAGAGAAGATGCCCCGAGGACCCCTTCGCTGGAGGCTGCATCAAGGCAGCCGAGGGAGCAGCAGCCGAGGGAGGAGGAGGCGTTGCCCAGCTGGAAGAGCGTGGACAGGCTGGACCAGACAAGTAACCGTTCTGCGGGGTTCAGAAATGCTGTTGGGAGGCTGCTTGGCTGTCGTGAGGTTGCTCAGCCCCTCCTACCATCAGTCTGAGTGGGGGTGTGCCCATCTGGGACGGCGGGGCCACCAAGGTCTCTCACACAGCACACTGTATATAAGGCGGGCATGCTTCCCATGTGGGCAGTTTGCTTGCTGAGACCTGTGAGGCAGGGGGCAGGTGGTTCAGAGCCCACCTAGCTGCACAGCCCCACTTCAGCTGCCTGTTCTGTGTGGACTAGGAGCAGATGTCTTATGATATGCAGGCCAGGAGCACCAGGGCTTCCCAGACAGCTCAGTTGGTAAAGAATCCGCCTGCAAGGCAGGAGACCCCAGTTCAATTCCTGGGTCGGGAAGATCCCCTGGAGTTGGGATAGGCTACCCACTCCAGTATTCTTGGATTTACCTGGTGGCTCAGCTGGAAAAGAATCCACCTGCAATGTGGGAAACCTGGGTACGATCCCTGGGTTGGGAAGATCCCCTGGAGAAGGGAAAGGCTACCCACTCCAGTATTCTGGCCTAGAGAATTCCATGGACTGTATAGTCCATGGGGTCACAATGAGTCGGACATGACTGAGACACTTTCACTTTCCCAGGGACACCAATCCAACCTAGCATTCATTTCAGCGTCCAAGATACCACAGCTAATATGGCCCCCAGGCCCAAGCGTCAGGACTCTTCAATTACTCATGTTAACAAGTGTCTCCACAGCAAACAAACAACAAAGAAAGAGCATTTCAAAATTTAGACTAAGAAACTGACAAACTTAGGAGGTTTCATAAGCACTTCTAGCAGACAGTCCATTTCGCAAAACAGTTCCTGCTGGCTTATGAGCATTCCAAATAAATTTGTAAAGGATCTTGGTTTTCAAAACATGTTTTGTGCATAAATTTCTCTAAACTAAGGCACCTATGTGTACTTTTATCATTGCATTAAAACACAAAATTTAGCTCAACAACACCACACGCAAAAAAAGATTTCACCCGCAGCTCAAAACGCCATGCACCTCTCAGGATGAAGACTTAAAGAACAGAAAGCACTTGCGTAGAAAACAGCTGGTTTTTCTGAGGACCACTCGGCCCTTGACATGCTAAGCTGTCCAGACTAACCCCAGAGGTCTTCAAAGATGTCTGATCTGTTTCGCAGGAAGCAGATTACTCCTTGGGGGCACTGCTCCATCCCAGCAGAGCAGAAATGTACCACAGAGGAGGCACAGAGGTCATCCCAGAAGGTTAATGTCCCTGGACTATTTTCAGAGGTTCTGTTTATGCCTCAGGGAAAGGGCCGGCTCTGGAGCCTGTTGGTCCACGGCTGAGGTCAACTGTAGGGACGCTGAGTAAACCCACCTTCAGTCTTCAGACTTGACAGTGCCTTCGACAAATTCATATCCCCCCAGACACATTCTCACTTCCCAGACCTTGACTGAGCACCTGCCGTATACACACCACGTGTGCTCAGTGTGGGGAAATAAAGATCCGAGGGCAGCCCCTGCTCTTGAGTTTCTCAGTGTGAGTTGGAGACGGGTTTACTCAGCCCACAGCATCCCTACAGCCTTCCCAGCCTCTGCTCTTTCCTCCGCACGAGCTGGCTTTGGGACAGTGCAGGATGACTGAGACCCAGCCCCTGCCACAGGGCCCCCGTCACCAGGGAGGAGCCCTGTGCGTGGTCAGCCAGAAGCCAGGATGGATACTGGAGTGAACCGGAAAGGCTGTCACAGCAACTCAGGGAAGGAGGAGCCCACTCTGGGTGGGGAGACCAGAAAGAGCTCTAGGAAGAGGGGCGCAGAGGAGGAGGGCTGTCTGAGGGGCCCCTCGCTCTGAGGTGCTGACAGTCCTTCTCTGGCTTTTCTCTCCCTCCTGCCCGCAGCTGTGGCCCCAGTTCTGCAGAGCCCTGATGGGAACTGGATGGCCCTGAAGGATGGGGCTCTGCCCCCAACCCGCCTGCTGCCCAAACCTAAGAGCGGCACGTTTCAGGCCCTGGAGGCGGCCTCCAGCGTGGCATCCGCCTACGATGATCTGGGCTCTGACAGCGAGGAGGACTTTGACTGGAGGGAGGCCTTGAGCACGCTGTGCCTGCAGCCCCGGGCTCTGCCCGGGGAACCCCAGACTCAGCCCGCACAGGCTCCGGGCTCAGACCAAGGCCCCTCTGCCTCCTCTGGGCCCTCGCCCAACCCCGAGGCTATGTGGTCTGACTCGGAGACCTCCTCGGTGGGCTCATCCCGGGAAGCTGGGCACCGGGCCAGGCTGTCCTGGTTGCAGAGGAAGGCCCCCCGGAACCCTGCAGCCGAGAAGATGCGCCTACAGGGAGAGCTGGATGTGAACTTCAACCTTCAGGCAGCTGGCAGGGAGACCTCAGACAGCAGCGAGCCTGAGGAGGCCCCCCACGCTGCAGATCGGAGGGCCAGAAGGTGGAGGAGAGCCCGGGGGGGCTCCGAGGAGCTAAGCAAGGAATTGCCTTCCCCCAGTGGCCATCCTCTGGAGCTGGACACACATCAGGTAATAAAGCAGGGTGCACATAAGCACCCACTCATTTTTAAGTAAGCTGTGCCCCTCTCCAAGCAAGAGTGGCATGGAGAGTCCTGGATTCTGAATCCACAGACCCAGCTTCTTATCTTGGTTTTGCCACTGACACAGGTCACAACTCTTGGAGGCATACCCTCCTCTCTGGAGATGAGAGCTTAGAGTTCAAAGTGGGCTTGCAAAGTGTGGCCCCCAGACCAGCCGCAACCATAGCACCTAGGAACTTATTAGAAATGCACATCCTTGGGCCCTGCCCCAGAGCTGCTGAATCCAACATTCTGGGGATGGAGCCCAAGCTGTCTTGGTGATTCTGCTGTGTGTTAAAGTCTGAGGGCCCCTGGCATGGAGTTAAGGGGATGGGATCTAGAATCAGCCTGCCTGTGTTCAAATCCAGCCGTGTGACTTTGGACAAGGCATCTTCTTCGGTCTCAGTTTCCTCATCTGTCAAATGGGGATATTACAACCCACTTCAGAGAATGGCTGTGATGAGTGGATACGTTTGTAAAGAGCTGAGCTCTCTCCTAGAACACAAACAAGGGCACAGTCAGTGTTGTTTTGATCGCATAACTGAGGGTGCAGTTTACTAACATTCTGTGATTCTTGGTTCCCATCATAAGCCATCTCGAGAGTCCTCAGTGCCTCCTCCCTCATGGTTTAGCTCATGAACCCCCTTAGAGAATCTGATTAAAGCTACAGAGTCTCTCTCTAGAAAAACGCTCCTCTTTGCACACACACTCTCTCTCTCTTTTTTTACTTACAGTGTCAGGCAGTTCGTGGACCCGCATCCAGATTAACTTGCTATTCTCTGGAAACACCCCGCTCATCCCCAGCTCTGGGTCTAAGATCATGCTGTGACCTTGCCCTCACCTCTCCCTGGCCATCCATGGTGATCTCTTCCACAGGGATCACCGTGGACTGAGTATTAAACTCTTTGATGCCAACGGAGGCCTCCCCATAGCCATGTTTTCTAAAGTGACACAGGTGAAGCCTGGAAAGTTCACGTGCCCTTTTGAGCCGTTTGGAGCCGCGAGCCTATGGGAGGTCTATTCAGCTGCCTCTGTCTTCTGTAGGCACAGCATCACTGCCACTCACATAACTACCAACGCGGTGTTTTAGGCCCCTAGGGAAACCACACCCACTTTCTGAACAGCATTGCGTCTCCAATAGTACCCAGCTACCGTGTCTTGCATTCTCAGTTGGGGTTCCACAAAAAGCAGGTCTAGGGTTAAAAATCTGGTTGTAGATTTTGAGAGAAGCAATCCCAGGAAACCCAAGAGTGAAACCAGGAAATGAGAAAGGCCGGTGAAGATACAACATAGGCCACTGGGGCCCCATCCCACCAGGGACCTGCTGAGAAGCCACGTGGGTCACAGCTCAGAATTCTGCCCCCAGAAGATGGGCAGCAGTTGCCCAGTCTCCTATCTCCCACCGGTAGAGAGAGGCCCCACCCAGGGTGGGTCTAAACTTCATACACAGGTTTGCATGAATGGTGCCTGAGAAATCCCTCAGATGGAGAGAGAGATTGGATCTGAGGTGGAAAACCATCAGTGGGTCAGAAATTGTCCCCCATAGCTGTGGGCAACTCATGTAGGTCCAAGGGGATACAGCCTGGGACATCACCAGCATCTGCTACAGTAAATGTATTAGCTTCTATAAATGTGTCAGCCAGGTCCCTGATCCCGGGGCCCCCGTTAAGGTAGTCGTGACCTCAGAGGTCTTCAGGTCACAGAATTTAGCATCAGTGCTGCCTGATCTCCTAATATATTACTTAGAAATTTGGTCCAGGCTCTCACTTTCTCCTCTGTGAAATAAGATCATTACAAATCTGCCATGTGAGTTTGTCATGATCATAAATGAAAAATTTATAAAATTCTGTTCAACTATGATTCAGTATCATCTAGCTCAAGTCGAGACAGTTTTCCAGGGACTCTGGGTGACTTCCCTCAAGGGATATCCTTGGAGGTTGTCTGCGAGATTGAAATGCAGGTATAAAACGCCGCCTATCCATCACCTCTAGGTGCCTGAAGTTCCCTATTTATTCTAAGGTGACTTGTAAGTTGTCTTCTGCTGATAAGTCTTAGGAGGCATCAACAGGGAGAAGGCGAGGGCCCGCTGAAAGGACCCAGGACCGATGCTCTCTGCCTCCCTGGCAGTGTCCTCTCCTCCCCACTAGGTGGCGATGGCATTGAACTTCTGGGGACTTCAAAACCCTGGCCCTCCTCTGTCCTCCCTTCTGTTTAATTTACTAAGGCAGTTCTCCCCTTAAAAAAGAAAAGGTATATAAATGTATATTTTTTAACTATTTGTGTACTTATAAGGGCTTCCCAGATGGCATAGTGATAAAGAACCCTCCTGCTGATGCCGGAGACACACGAGACGCAGGTTCGATCCATGAGTTGGGGAGGTCCCCGGAGGAGGGCGTGGCAACCCACTCCAGTATTCTCGCCTGGAGAATCCCCACGGACAGAGGAGCCTGGCGGGCTACAGTCCATGGGGTCGCAGAGTCAGACACGACTGAAGTGACTTAGTACGCACGCACGCACGCATACTTATAAGTATATGTATATATGCAAATATATAAATAACATAGACGTTATTAAAACATACAGATATAGGCGGGCTTCCCTGGCAGCTCAGTCAGGAAGGAATCTGCCTGCAGTGCAGGAGACCCGAGTTCGATCCCTGGGTTGGGAGGATTCCCTGGAGAAGGAAATGGCAACCCACTCCAGTATTCTTGCCTGGAAGATACCATGGACAGAGGAGTGTGGCGGGCTATAGTACATGGGGTTCCAAGAGTGGGACACAACTTAGTGACTAAACCACCACCACAGATATAGTCTGCCTTGACCACAACCCTACATCCCTGCTCTCTCCCACCAAATGGCTACAGTTGTTTTTGCGCATCATATATGTATAGCACATTTGAAATATTATTCTGTAAATGTATCTGTGCTTCAGCAAAATCGGCATCCTACTCCCTCTATTCTTCCACCGCTTCTTCCTAACAGTGAGCGATGGAGAGGTAGGAGCACACAGATCTCTGCATCCCAGTGGTCCCCAGCGGGGAGTGCCGGAGTGGGAGCAATTTGTCCAGGATGCAAGCAATATGGGGGCATTGCCTGATGGGAATTTTAAAACAATAATAAATCAAATCCAAGTCAGTCTTTTTGTTATCACCTTGCACTGCTGCTGCTGCTGCTGCTGCTAAGTCGCTTCAGTCGTGTCCGACTCTGTGCGACCCCATAGACGGCAGCCTGCCAGGCTTCCCTGTCCCTGGGATTCTTCAGGCAAGAACACTGGAGTGGGTTGCCATTTCCTCCTCCAATGCATGAAAGTGAAAAGTGAAAGTGAAGTCGCTCAGTCGTGTCTGACTCTTAGCGACCCCATGGACGGCAGCCCACCAGGCTCCTCCGTCCATGGGATTTTCCAGGCCAGAGGACTGGAGTGGGGTACCGTTGCCTTCTCCGATCACCTTGCACCAGGCACAGATAATTGTAAGTCATGCTGATGACAAAAGAGCTTTACCAGTGTTGCTCCAAACATCCCACCCAACCCCCCCAGTTCCCCAGGGTTCCAAGGCAGGGAGGAGTCCACAATCGATAGTTCCTCTAATGATGGACATTCAAGGCTGTTTCAGTGTTTGGTGTTTTAAACGCTACCGCAGAGAGCACTAGTGTGCAAACCTCTTTATACAAGTACAGGAGCAGACTTGCCGACTGGAGGGAGAAATGGATCTTTAATTTTAATGAGTACTCCCCAAATTAAACTCTCCAAACTTCCCAGCAGTCTGCAGAGCCACACACTGTGGCGCACATTTTTCTCATACTGTCAACAATACTTGGTGTTGTCAGTCTGTTACATTGTTGCCAACTTTATGTGAGGAAAAAAAATGTATTTCTTTTTAGTTGACATAGTTACTACTGAAATTGAATATTTTTTCCTATATTTACAGCTATTTGCATTTTTTTTCTTCTGTGAAAGACACATTTATATGTTTCTTCTATTACTTTGTCAGACTTTTTCTTCTTGATTTTTAGAAATTAGTTTTATTTTCTAAAGCACTGTAGATCTTTGTTCTTTGATGGTTACACACTGAAAATACTCTCCCCTTGTCTATCACTTTCACCTTAACTTTAAGTATATTTTACATGCAAAACATTTTGTTACTAATAACTTATCGGTTATTTTCATTTCCTTTAAATTTTGTGTCTTGTTTGAGAAAGTTTTAAATCGTCAAGGTTTCAAGAATGTTTTCCTGTTTTTTTTCTAATACTTTATAGTTTTGAATTTTACATTTAGCTCTTTAGTCCATCTGTACTTTACTTTGGGGGATAATGGGAGGTGAGAAGTGTTTCTCTGGTGGCTCAGTGGTGAAGAGTCTGCCTGCAAGGCAGGAGACTCAAGAAACGCGCATTTGATCCCCGGGTTGGGAAGATTCCAACATGGAAGTGTCATGTTGGAATGTCACAACATGTCAACCCACTCCAGTGTTTTTGCCTGAAAAATCCCAGAGGAGCCTGGCAGGCTATAGTCCAAAGGGTCGTAAAAGAGTCGGACACGACTTAGCAACTAAGCACAGCGTGCACACAGCATGAGGTAAGATCTAACGTTGTTGTCATCAGATCATTATTGGATAATTAAGCTTATATCTGCAGGAAACTATGAGCAGTTTTCTGAGTCATGGAAGTCATATTAGAATCATAAATCCATTCCTTAAAAGATGCTGCTCCTGGAGCTGAGATCCCAGAGAAATTTATCCCATGGGTCCTTATGGAGAGAACACAGAATAAATACAGCACCCTCCCCATAAACTGCTTCAAATGAACACACACTTTGGAGGCTGCTTCTCATGGTGTCACTCAGTGTGGGCCAGTACATCTCTCTAGGGACAGCTCAGTCAGCTCAGGTCTATGAGGGGCCAAAATAACCTGACTTCTACTGGTCCGAGCTGCTCCTGGATCGGGTTGGGGGATCTGTAAAGGAGTGAATGGCTGCCTCCCCCGAGCCCTGGTTCATGAGTGCTGTACAGCTCTGAATTCAAAGAGAGGCACTCTGAGACATCTTGCAAGACCACGCATGTTGGTTGTGGAGTGACAGCACCCCCCACACCTGTGAACAATGAGCCACCTGTCAGATCCACCTACCTCTGAGGTGTGTTAAGAGAACACTCCCAAGCAAGCCCTTCGGTCTAATTCAAACTGTATCTGAATTTCCTCCAATACACAGACTAAAGGATGAGAGTCCCCACTTCTCCACCCCAATTCTTCACCGTTGATTTTCACAGCTTGTTAGCATGGAACCTTCCTTTACATGAAAACTTAAAGAGCTGCTCTGAGACAAGGCTGCCGGTTCCTCATGCCTCTCACTCCCACCTCCACAGCAGCCTCCGCAAGTACAGATCGTAACTTGGAAACAGTTCAGAGCACTGTATGATCAAATACCCCCTGCAAAGAAGAAAAATCTTAGACAAAGATCTGTCAAGTGATTCCCCTTGTTAGTGAGAATTTCTGGGTGCCTCCATGACTAGGTGGTTGCAGAGAACAAGTCTAGAAAGCAATGAGATATTTACTGTATATAATGGTTTTTCTTTAACGTTCTTGTGTCACAGGCCCTGATGAATTATTAAGTTTCCTCCTCAGTGGGGAAGAGAAATGTGCATGAACACAAGTGCTCAAAGCTTTACATTTTTAACCAGGACTCTGTTGGATATTAAGGAAATGACAACCCACTGCAGTATTCTTGCCTGGAGAATCCCATGGACAGAGGAGCCTGGTGGGCTACAGTCCATGGGGTCGCAAAGAGTTGGACACAACTGAAGGGACTTAGGATGGACGGACCAGAAATGATGACTTTTGTTTTGCTGTAGTTAAATTATGGCCCTACTTTGGGTGGATATTAAATAGCGGGGCTCCCTGTCAGTTAAAGCCTTTACTTCCTTGTGGCAGTAAAGGCGTGCTCACCCCATGAGGGAAATGTTGAGCGCTCTCTAGAGTGGGGACTGCTTCCCAGGTGGCTCAGTGGTAAAAATCTGCTTGCCAGTGCAGGAGACACAAGTTCTATCCCTGGGTCGGGAAGATCCCCTGGAGGAGGGCATGGCAACCCACTCCAGTGTTCTTGCCTAGAGAATCCCATGGACAGAGGAGCCTGGAGGGCTACAGTCTATGGGGTCCCAAAGAGTCAGACGTGATGAGTGACTAAGCATCAACAATACAGCGGGGGCTGGAACCCAGCCCACTCACAGCAGGCAGCAGGTCCTTGGCAATGAAAAGACGGGGATCGGGAACAGCCCTCGGCCCCACTATCCCTGCCCCTGGCCTGAAGTTCAGCACATGGTTCTTTAGGAGCCTCTTTCGTGCCCCTTCTAAGATTCTGACCCTCATGCTGGCACTACTACCCAGGTACTGAATCGCTGTCAAAATCCAAGGATCATGTGACTGAATCTACACCCAGTTCCAATGCTGAGTCAGAGAGAGAGAGAAAAAGATGAAGTTCACTGTTAATGCTGCTTCCTTCCTAAAAGATGTTTCCACAAAGTGACAGGCCAATGTAGTCAGTATGAAAATAACTGTGACTTACATGCCTATTCCTCATATAAACACTGACCTGAGAAGTCCAGGCTAATGGTTTTCTGGGTATTTTGTACGGATTGCCATAATTCCAGGGAGCAAATGGCTGCTATTTCAACAAATGGCGTAGTTAATTCTGCCAGACAGGAGATTCCAGAGGGAAAGCAGACCAGGGGCATGGCCCACCAGTCAGAGGGATTTGGGCACTGGAAGAGGGATCCGGGTCCCAGATTTCATTGAGGTTTCCTGGTGCCTCTGACGGTAAAGAATCCGCCTGTAATGCAGGAGACTCGGGTTCAATCCCTGCATCTGAAAACTCTCCTGGAGGAGGAAATGATGACTCACTCCAGTATTCTTGCCTGGAGAATTCCATGGACAGAGGAGCCTGATGGGCTACAGTCCATGGGGTCACAGAGACAGACACGACTGGATGACTAATACTTTCATTTTTCTGGTTTATTTTTAAGTCAATTTTATAATAAGAAGGACTCAGCTTGGGAATCACACCAGGACAACCGACCTGTAACTATAAAAGTTAAAATTGAGGCTTCCAGCTGACATCCAGGTGCTGAGCTCACATAACCCCCTTCACCAGACTGGTCCCCAAGGCCCGGGCCGCCCTGTGCGGCTCCACTGGCCCAACTCAGACCCTTGCATGGGGAGGAGTGCTCCTCGAGGCAGGCAGATGTATTTCAGTATTAAGTCTGATAAAATTCCAGGTTCCACCTTCCCATTTCCACCCTCTTAAGCTGACCAAGGATTTGACGTATATTTTTGTAGGTATGACTGTTCTTATCACACCAGTTATTTTTTAAAATGCCTTATTCACCAGAGTACAGCATGTGAATAAATCTACTTTGGGCTTAACATCAATACATCGGGAGAGGATAAACCTCCACCTTAAGGCACCAGAGACAGAGCTTTCCCAGGCCCGCAGAAGAAACGGGACATAGGTGGAGTCGGCCAGCCCCAGGCTCTTTCTGCTGTTCTCGAACTCGGGATCACTGTGTATGCCAAGGAATTTGCACGTAGAACCACGGCCATTTGCTGTGTAAAGAGTCTCTAGGGTTAGTTAGCCTGTTGGGGCTTTCCTCTGTAGTTGACTGAAATAATATCTAAAAGCAAGCTGCCGAAATTCTGACTTTTAGGTCAGGGGCTGACGAGGGCCACCAGGACACCCGGGTATATTCAGTGAAGGCTGACGTGTGGACGTGTGACATCTGAGAGTAATCCTTTAGCGGGGCTCCTTTGAAGAAGAGGGAGGAGACCCACAGGCTCCCACCGCCCCACCTCGAGTGACTGACAGTTGAAAGGCAAGCTCTGGGAAAGTGATGCTAGGACTGGGGTTGTCCAGCCTGGAAGACATTGACTTTCCTCCCTTAAAACGTGCGGAGAATCTGGATGATGATGGTGATGAGGCTGAGGTGGAGAAAAACTGCTTTGAACTAAGGCAGGCAGCATTCCAAGGTCTATAAAGACAGACCACTAGGCTGACTGAAGGAAAGGGGACTGAGAAAATCTGAGAGTACCCATCGCCAGAGTGCCGCTAGAAAAAGGATCTCCTCACCCCTTTATAATTTCCCCTTATGAAACAAGAGGTTAAATCCTTTGCATCTCGGGTTCTTCCCCTGCTCTGTGGTTCTGCAATCTGGTCTCCCTCCAAGGAGTGTGGGTTAGTGTGGAGCTTCTAGCTTTATCCTGGAAGAATGCAAAGAGCTTGGCCTTTAGGGTCAGGCCGTCTTCAGCTCAGCCACGCTCTAGCCACATGACCTTGGACAGGCTACTCATGTTAGCGTCCTCAGGGATACAGAGGGAATGACTGGGCCTCTGGAATGAGCTTCTGTGTGTGCAGCACCCGGAGCAGTGTTCACCCACGCCACACGGCCGTGCTCAGCCACAGGAACCCTCCAGTTCCTTCCTCCACCCCTCGCGTCCCCATCGCCTCCATTTATGTCCACCTCTGTGTTTCTCGATCTTGGGAATTCATGGATTACCCAAGAATTGTCAGAGGGTATCCGGTTTGAGGATGGCTGCATTAAAACTTAAATACTGTGAATGTAAGAGACCTGTTAGCGCCACCAGAAGCATAAATCAAAGGAATGGCAATCCCCTGGCAGCACTCGGTGGCAAGGTGGTTACCCCGGTAACCCACAATGTGCTTTTTTTAGGGTATCAATGAAACAAAAACAAAAATTTAAAGATTAGTATAAAGAATTTGCAGACCACAGAGAACCTCTTGGAAAAGAAGGTATGCTAGTCTATCTTAATGAGTATTCTGTCATCAGGTATTTTAAATTTTACCATACAATTGTACTCATTTCACATGCTAGCAAGGTAATGCTCAAAATCTTTCAAGCTGGGCTTAGCACAGGCACCGAGAACTTCTAGACGAACAAGCTGGGTTTGGAAGAGACAGAGATCAAATTGCAAACATTCATTGGATAATAGAAAAAGCAAGAGAGTTCCAGAGAAACATCTACTTCTGCTTCATTGACTACACTTTGACTGTGTGGATCACAACAAGCTGTGGAGAATTCTTAAAGAGATGAGAGTACCAGCCCATCTTCCCTGTCTCCTGAGAAGCCTGTATGCAGGTCAAGAAGCAAGAGTTAGAACCAGACATAGAACAACTGACTCATTCAAAATTGGGAAAGGAGTACAACAAGGCTGTATATTGTCACCCTGCTTATTTAACTTGTATGCAGAGAACATTATGAGAAATGCCAGGCTGGATGAATCACAAGCTGGAATCAAGATTTCCAGGAGAAATATCAATAATCTCAGATATGAAGATGATACCATCTAATGGCAGAAAGTGAAGGGGAACTAAAGAGCCTCTTGATGAGGGTGAAAGAGGAGAATGAAAAGATGGCTTGAAACTCAACATTCAAAACACTAAGATCATGGCATCTGGTCCCATCACTTCACAGCAAATAGAAGGGGAAAATATGGAAGCAATGACAGATTTTCTTTTCTTGGGCTCCAAAATCACTGGGGACAGTGACTGTAGCCACAAAATTAAAAGACGCTTGCTCCTTGGAAGAAAAGCTATGACCAACCTAGACAGCATATTAAAAAGCAGAGACATCACTTTGCCAACAAAGTTCCATACAGTCAAAGCTATGATTTTCCCAGTAGTCATGTACGAAGGTGAGAGTTGGACCAAAAAGAGGGCTGAGTGCTGAAGAACTGATGCTTTTGAATTGTGGTACTGAACAAGACTCTCAAGACTCCCTCGGACTGCAAGGCGATCAAACCAGTGATCAAATATTAAAGGAAATCAACCCCAAATATTTATTGGAAGGACTGATGCTGAAGCTGAAGCTCTGGTACTTTGGCCATTTAATATGAAGAGCCAACTCACTGGAAAAGACCCTGATGCAGGGGAAGACTGATGGCAAAAGGAAAAGGGGATAGCAGAGGATTAGATAACATCACCAACTCAATGGACATAAATTTGAGCCAACTCTGGGAGATAGTGGAGGACAAAGGAACCTGGCTACAGTCCATGAGGTCGAAAAGAGTTAGACACAACTTAGCAACTGAACAGCAATAACATCATCCTTATTTAGCCAGAATCTCCACATTAGGCGGAGAAGGCAATGGCACCCTACTCCAGTACTCTTGCCTGGAAATCCCATGGACGGAGGAGCCTGATGGGTTGCAGTCTGTGGGGTCGTGAAGAGTCAGACATGACTGAGCGACTTCACTTTCACTTTTCACTTTCATGCATTGGAGAAAGAAATGGCAACCCACTCCAGTGTTCTTGCCTGGAGAGTCCCAGGGATGGGGGAGCCTGGTGGGCTACAGAGGATGAGGTCACAAAGCGTCAGACACGACTGAGCATGTACGCATGCACTCCATACACTAAATATAAGTGTGCAAAGAAAAGGCAGCTTTTTCCCTTAAATTTCCTCATCAGTCTCCCCACTCTGAAGAGCCAGGAACGTAAAACCAGCCAATCCAACAGACGCTTAGCTGCTTGCAACTTTCTGTTTAAAGCTGTATTTTTAAAGTAAATAACCAGTCATCCAACCCCTCCACTTTCTCCACCTTCACCATCTTGGGTTGTGAGGGGCCTTCTGGTGTCCTCTGAGAGCCGAGCAGTGTTCCTGGTCATTGCAGATCTCTCAGTGATGGGGCCCCTGTTCATCAAGTCATCCCCTGCACTGCCCCCCCAGCCCGGGCATCCCGCCAGTGTCTAAGGCTCCGCCCCTTGTGTGCTCAGTTAGAACCCTGGATCTCTCCCTCAGGCCCCACCTCGGCTCTCACTTTCACCCACTTCCAACCCTGTCATGCAGCTCCTGGTCAGCTACCTCATTTCTACTCTAGGGAGCTCCTGGGTGCTCACCTTCCAGGAACACCCAAGATCTTCCATGAGCCAGCTTCTGAGTACCCTTGGTGCCACCCAGCAGCCTGGGGAGACCCAAGAGCCCGGAGATACTTGACAGGTAAAGCTCACTCCTTAGACGCCTGCTGTGCTGTGCTAGGTCGCTTCATTTGTGTCCGACTCTGTGAGCCCATGGAGTGTAGCCTGCCAGGCTCCTATGTCCATGGGATTCTCCAGGCAAGAATACTGGAGTGGGTTGCCATGCCCTCCTCCAGGGGATCTTCCCAACCCGGGGATCAAACCCTCATCTCTTACATCTCCTGCACTGGCAGGTGGGTTCTTTACCACTAGCTCTACCTGGCAGACGCTTACTCCTCTGCAGTCTGACCCAGGCCTGTTTTCTCCATACCCCAAAGCTCCCCATGCTCTCCACCTCTGAGCCTTATTCCTCTAACTGTGCCGAGCAGCTTCATGCACCTTGGGTCTTAACCGTCCTGCTGCTTCCTCACCAACAATGCCTATCCCATGTCAACATATTAAAATGCTCCTCATCTCTCAAGAACCTGCTCAGAGACCATTCTTCCCGTGGAGCTCCCCCCAAGTCCTAAGACCATAGGATTCCTCCTTCTCAAGCATTCTGGGGGCATCAGCCACCTCTCATGAAGTCCTCACCATTGATTCTTACTCAGGGCCAGAAAAAAAAAAATCATCATCCAAGGGACACTGTTTATCAGTCCGGTGATTTTTTTTTTTCCACTTCTATCATCTGTCTGGACTTCCCTGGCAGCTCAGAGGTTAAAGTGTCTGCCTGGAATGCAGGAGACCAGGGTTTGATCCCTGGGTCGGGAAGATCCCCTGGAGAAGGAAATGGCAACCTACACCAGTACTCTTGCCTGGAGAATCCCATGGAGGGAGGAGCCTGGTAGGCTACAGTCCATGAGGTCGCTAAGAGTCGGACACGACTGAGTGACTTCACTTCACTTCAACTGTCTCCTTTTAATTGCCTTTATATAAACAGCTCCCTTAAGCATTTGTCCAATTATAAACTGAATCAAGCAAATTTGATACATGAATTTCATAAAGAATCTGCCACACCTTTTTAGCAGAACAGGATGGTCTAGATTCTTGTTGCGAAATGTTGTGTGATGAAGCCATTCCTGTCAAATGATGAACTGAATGAAAATACCATCTTTTCTCTTATCCTGATAGATACATTGTTTACGCATTGATTCTTTGTTTACTCATCGATTCTTTATTTACTTATTGATTCTTGGGTTTGAGAAAATTCACTTAGGACACTGTCATCTGAAGACTCTTAGTCTGAGATTTCACTTAGACAACCAATTTCTTCCATCATCGTTAGAGCCTGTGGAGCTGCTCTCCAACTTCATCTTATGAGTCATCTAATAATTGTGAAATGTTGTTCTCTCAGTTTTTTTCCTTTGCCATTATGAAAAATTTTGAATTCCCAACTGTATACAGTGAGCTAAAAGCAGACTCAAAATGGTGATGATTTATTTCCATGTTGAATCATCCTTCTAAGTAATACCATTTTTCTCTTTTGTTATTCTAGTCTCTTTTTAAGCAAAATTGATGAGTAATGATGAAAGATAATTCCCGGGATGATAAAACAGCAAAATATTTCCAAAGATAAGTAAAATGAGATCATGAAAATCTCATCATGTGTCTTAGATTGATAAAAGGGTCCAATGAACCCAGATAATAATTGCAAGATGGAAGGAGTTTTGTTTACAGAATTAGTACATTTTCTCTTTGTTCTTGGGGAGTTCTTCAATAAAGAATAAAAGTCATGAAACACCAAGCCTTTTAAACAGGTAAAACAACTCAAAGAGGAAATTCAAAAGCTAATATTGTGTGCAGTGGACCCGGATGGTACGCTGGGGGTTATCTTGTTAAAATTCCATACACGTCTGTCCAACATGAGGTGAAGAATAGAGTGAGACTTAACGATTTCCATGTCTTCCTGGAGTTTCCCAGGCCCGGTCAGGGCTCTGCTCACGGAGGGAGCTCTAGGAGATGGTAGGAGCCAGAGATGTAATTGTGTGACTATCAAGGGAAGGTGGCATAGTATTCCTTACGTGTGCACAAGAACTTCACACCATCTCAAAATCTTTGTGATCTGTCCTGAATACGGTTCTTTCCTCTCTCCCTTTTAGCTGGGTAACTGCTGCACTTTGAATCTCAACTCAAACGCCACTTCCACGAGCCAGCTTTCCCTAACTCCCAGCTCCTCTGCACTTAGCAGGGTTTTAGTGTCTCTTCCACTGGGAGCTGGTGGAGGTTTGCTCAGACTTGCATCCTCAGTACCAGCACAGTGTTGCCCCTAGTAGCCACTGGATAAGTATTCTGCAAATGAAAAACACTGAATTCACTTTTCTGACTACAGATGCTCACCTGCCTAGAGTTTTTTTTTTTTTTTTAATTGAAGGATAATTGCTTTACAGTATTGCATTGGTTCTGCCTAAAGTTTTAACAAAGTGTTAAGATGCATATGTTTGAGAAAGTAAGAATAAAAAGTAAGAGCTCATCCATAGGGAAAGCAGATCAAGCAAGAGCTTCATTTTCCTGGTTTAGTTTACCTTCATTTTCATTGACCTTTGGTGGTTTAGTCGCTAAATCATGTCTGACTCTTGCAACCCCATGGACTGGAGCCCACAAGGCTCCTCTGTTCATGGGATTTCCCAGGCAAGAATACTGGAGTGGGTTGTCATTTCTTTCTCCTGGGGATCTTCCCAACTCAGGGACTGAACCCACGTTTCCTATGTCTCCCGCCTTGCAGGCAGATTCTTTATCCGCTGAGCCATCAGGGAGGCCTGATGTAAAGGACTGACCTTTACCCGGAGATTATCGGGAACAATATGGCTATAGAAAAAGGGTCTTCAGCTCGTGATTCTGGCTTTCCTTCAGGTGCCGGGTGATTTACCAGAGACTGACATCAGCAGTGAGGCTCGGCATCCCCGGGCCGACACAGACACCACAGAAGAGAAACGGAGGAACAGGCTGTATGAGCTAGCAAGGAAAATGAGTGAGAAGGAGACTTCTTCTGGGGAGGATCAGGAATCCGAGCCCAAGACTGAGTCTGAGAACCAGAAGGAAAGTCTGTCCTCTGAAGACAACAGCCAGAGTGTCCAGGAAGAGCTGAAGAAGGTAAGGGCTGCGCAGTCACAGCACATGGCCCAGTCTCTGCCTGGTCTCTTGCCGCTGGGGTGAGGCTCTGTATTTGTGCTGAGATTTGCTGAGAACCCAAAGAGCACTCTCTAAAATGCCCATCCCTGTGCACTTGGGAGAGCCCAGGAAAACTTGACTTGATTAATGCAGAGTTATTCAATCAGGAAAACAGCCCTGCGTGTCCTTGGATATCTCCCAAGACCTCTCATATCCCATCTTTCATCAAGACAGCCCTTGCTGTCTTTCGAGTCTGTAATGTAGCACCCACAGTCTCTCTTACTGGTAAGAGCCGTGTTATTTCACACCACCCTCCCCCCAAGGAATGTTTCCTGTGGAATGAGGGCATCTAGCCAGCCCTCTTTTACCAGTGCTAAAGCTTCATGTCATAGTATAAAGTCTTTGCACTGAAAGTTGCGTTCTAGGTCACTATCTCTGCAGTTTTCAGATCTGGGCTTGACTTACTTAGAACCTTTCCCAAACAAACCTTATATGGAACCCCAGGGTTCTAATCAGATACAAACACTGCTGCTCCGAGGGGTCCCCAAAACCCCAGTCACTTTGATCTTCAGTCCCACAGTCCTCTCTTCCTTCCAAGCCCAAGTAGGCCACCGAGTTCCAAGGGACATGGTGTGAAAACCACAGAAAATAGACCGTACCTCTGGCAGAAGGGGATCCCAGCCTCTCTCCCACCATCCTCCATGACATGCCTGGGTTCCCCCCACAGCTCCTCCCGTCGCCCACCCTAGACTTGACCCCTGCTGCCTCCAGTGGCAGGGGAGAAGCCAGCATTTGTTCAGCGTCTCCTATGTGTCTGGTGCTTTGCGTGTGTTAGTTCATTTAATGTAAAACCTTTGCGGCAGACACAGCCCGGTGCTGCAGAGGGAGAAATTGAGACTAGTGAAGGTCCTCACTCGAGGCCCACAGCTAGTGAGTCTTGGAGCCTCAAGTCACAGGCTCCTTCCTTCATAAGCTGCTGCTTCTGAAACTCAGATTAGATCTTGTCTGGTAATATCTCGAATTCTTTGTACTTAGGATCCATTTTTACCCTGTTCTGAGAGTAGGCTCTCTAAGCTAATGACTGCCGGTAACCCATATATATAGTCCATGAGCCCCCTTCATCTGCTCAGCAGCCAAGCTGGGGTGCTAAGCAGGGGGCTGGCCAGCCCAGGAGGGACCACCACAGAGCAGTCTGCACCGTCCTTCGTGGCTGAGCCCCTGAACCTTCCAACACCTCACACTCTGCCTTTCACTCATGCCCAGCCCATCCTCCATAACCACTGAATCCTCCCTCATAAACCAGCCAGTTCCTGTGCCTGGGGATGGCGTATCCGTCTTTCCCCTGGCCTCTCTGTGGGTGGAGAGCAGATTCTGGCCTTCACAAGCAGCCCTTCCCTGGGATGTGGGCTCCAATCCCTTGCCTCCTCTACGGTTATGAGCTTTGATCCTCTCTGTTGCTTGAACCGATGCCCCATTACAGTCACATTTTGTCTGCTAGGGCTGAGAGTCAGATGGCAACTGAAGCATAGTGTGTTATTTCTTACGATGACTCCACATCCTACTGACTTTGCTGCCTCGTGGTCCCAACTCACGCTGTACCAGTGGGGTGCTGGGCTGGGATGAGTACGGAACATTCAGCCCCCATTCAATTGCGAGCCTCACCTTCTGGAGGCACAGCCACACATCTGTATTGGGCTCTTCTGGGCGGAATGTGAATAGGAAACAGAGGAAAGTCCTGGGCACTTTGACCCTTCCTGCCTCCACCTTGCCCTGTGCCCTCGCTGAGTAGGAAATTAGGGGTGTCGCTTTTATCCAAACTCCCAAATGGTTCAGTTTCCCAAAGTTAAAGTCTTTCCCACCACCAACCACGAATCAGTGTATATAAAAACACAGATAGCAAACCAAAAGAGAAAATTAATATATCTTTCTCCATCAAGAATTAAAGGAAAACAGAAATAGAGGTTCATCTATGGAAGGTTGTTTAGAATCAGAAGGGTGTAGAGAGAGGCTTCAGGGTTAGACAGCATGTGAAACGCAACCATGCAGCTTTCAAACCCTGGACTTTGGTTCTACGTCTAGGCCTTTTCTTGTCTACTCACTACACCTGCCTCCTAGCTGCCCTCTGTGGCCCCTCCAGTCCTTTCTCCACTCAGCGGCTGGAGCTGCCCTGTGGCCCTTGAACTTGCTCCCAGCATGTCAACAAGCCCATGTGTTTTTATATCTATCCCTAGGACCCTGTCAAACGCATGTTGGCCTCATTTGTACAATGGGTATAACCATGCCCCCTTATAGAGTTGAGACAACTGAATTTTACAGCATAGGAGCAAGACAAAGCCAGAGCCCAGCAAACAGGAATAACCTCAGAGCCCCTTTAACAACCTCAAGGAAAAGAAACTTCACTGCTGTGAAATGACACCCCTGTGCTAGCACTGAAGGAAGAGCTTAGTGCCTGTTTCCCATCCGTGCGTGCTGTGTCAAGCCAGAGGTCTCTAACCACATGCGGTGCTTTGTCTTGCTCTGAAGAATGGGATGGGGAAATACTGCATCAGAACCTCCCAGGCTCCCACCTTCAGGATCAGAGTAAATATGGCTTCCCTTGTAATACGACCACAGCTGGTCTGCGCAGTGCACATATGCAGACGCACACACAGCTTGGTTGGGGAGTGGATCTGGGATAGAGAAACTGTTCCAGAAGCTGTTAGTGCTCGCCTCATCTCTTTCCCGTGCTGCTGCGCACTGGCCCACGGTCCACCTGCGTGGGGGTCCCTGACACAGCAGGAGCGCCCCTTCCTGTGCAGAAGGCAGGCTGGGAGCGTCTAGACTCTAGACACTGGTCTAGAAGCACAGTCAAGGCCATGCTCCCCTCCCCGAAAAGAGCCCTATCCAGTGACTGACAGAGTATAGATCCTCCAGCTCCTTCGCCTCCACTGGGGCAATGACCCTGGGATGTATGCTGCCCACTAATGCCTGACTTCCCCAGTAGATCTTGCTCTGGGCACCTGCAGTGAGGACCAGCTCAAGCGGGCTGTCTTCCCTTCTCTCCCTCTCTTCTCCACTCCTCCACTTGCTCCTGGGTCCCCTTCTCAAATAAACTCCAAGCAATCAAAGCCATGTCTTGGGATCTGCTTCTGGGGAAACCAGACTGAGACAGTAACCAAACCAGAGAGAACATGGAGCCCCCAGGTCACAAACACTCCCTGCAGTGTGTGTGACTGAGCGGTGGGGAAATCTAAAAGCCTAGCTGATGGCTAGCAGCCTCTGCCTGACCCAGAGCATCCCTCACACAGACAGAGCCTCATCCAGACTTCACGTCCCTCCTGCCTCTACTGCGGATTCTGCAATATGGGGTCCATAGCAGAATAATGTGCATATTCCCATCAACACAGGGACGTCAGCGGCAGGTCAGTGTCCTTAGTATGACAACCCATGTAGCAATTAGGGCTTCACAGTCTTGTCCAGCAGCAGAGGAACCATTTTAGAAATAGGCTTTTTCTGGACGGGAGTCAGCCCTTGGCTGTAGACAGAACTGGTCCCTACAAATGATTCAGTTTGGCTGGGTGTTCCACGCCTGAGGATGAGTTAAGGATGATCACTGCCATCTGAGTTTTAACTACCTGAAGAACCAGCTTATAAAGCTTGGGGCTAGTCCAGACATCTGGACTCCTAGGGGGTTATATTTTTAACTGAAGCCATCTTGGTTCCATTGAACCTCAGTGGTCAACCTTCCATACCTTGGGATCCTTCAAGCCCAGGAATGAGCATTTGCTCTCCTCCACCACTAGGCAGGTAACCGTGGTTATGGGAGAAAGGGCTGGCTAAAGTGCTTCCTAGAACCATCTGCCTCTAGATATGTAGGTGCTACGTTCCTGAGGGCAGGATGCAAAGAAGGACCAGGAACTCCTGGCCGGAGTTTGGAGGCTACCTGCTGGGGCTGGATCTCCCACAAACCCCTTATCTCCCAGGCTTAGAGCAGAGACCCCCAAGGTCCCTTCTGGCTCCAAAGAGTCATGGCTCTAGACATGTCATGAATTAAATACATTTTTGTTTCCTGAAATGAGCATCATTTATGACACTATTTATATGATAGAAGATGTCCTGTGTGTCAAACTTTTGGAAAATGAGTGTTGAAGACCCAGATTAGTAACTTCTTGCATTATAGTCAAATCCATACATGCAATGTCTTAAAGGCATTATTTAAATGTCTTTGTTTATTAATTATCACAGGTAACTGAATCATTGTGTTTTATTTTCACAAGGGAGTCACAGACCAGCAGGTATCTCCCCTATCCACAGGTTCATGAAATAGTTCTCATCAAAGTACTGAGCAAAAAGTAATAAGTGCCTTTCTCTGCAAATAAGAGATAAATCTGTACATCTTCTCACAGCCACTCCTCCTTGATTATATCAAGTCACATAGAAACACAGTCGTGGTCAGTGGTCAAGCAGACAGATTGACTGTTGTCTAAGAAAGCCCAGAGCTGAAGGTCTCTGCAGCTTAACGTGTTGTGAAACACTTGTTGCTATCACAGTGTTGACATAAAGTCAAGAACTGTCCACACATGTCTCATCCTTGTAAAACGGCTCACCATCCACATGAGGGTTCAGTGTCTCTCACTCGAGGTAGCATGATTTGAGAAGCATGTCTCCGTCTTTAGTTGGTGCTAATTTGAATGTAAGGTTCAATCCTAACTTGCATCTTACAAGCTGCACTGATCTCAGTAGGCCTTATGCCTGTTGAGGAATCAACACCTCTTTTCTAAGATTCTATTAAACAACTGGCTGTAGGGAAAAATAGAAGCTTTACCACTTAGAGCTACAGCTTTTATCCACAGTGCTTGAACAGATGAAGTTTCATCTCACTGGGTTGTCACTGGCCTCCTTCATCCCCACACTCTTGTCCTCCGTGTTTGGGGTAGGGGACTTTGAGGTTGGGAAGAGAGTTCTGGGTTCTCTCCTGGATCATGAGGACTTCAGCAGAACATCTTCCTTTCTAGGCAAAAGATGAGCTAAGCCCTTGAGAATTAATAGTCTCATAATGCTAGTAGATAAAAGGGCAGTCTACATAAGCAGACAATTGACCAAAAACAAAAAAGATTAAGGTAAATGACCAATAAGCATATGAAAAAATATTCAATTTTCATTATATCTCAACTGTATTCAATGCAACACGCAGCCCAGAACTTGGCATATGTTCTGTACATGCATTCATGTTTCCCGTTCAGCAGAGCACACTGAGGCAATGGGAAGGCAGCCACGAACAGGGCAAAGTTTAGCATTTGTTCAGACAAGCAATAAAAATGCAAATTGAAATAGTGAAATGCCACTTGCCTAACAAATTAGTGATTAAAAAGGACGATAAGTTATGTTGGTAAGGGTTCAGAGGACCTGGCAGTCTAATGCACAGAAAGTAGCGCATATTAGCACGGCTGACTTGGTAACTCAAAGCAATCAAAGTGTGCTTACCCTTTGATCCAGCAAATAGACTTTCGATCATTTATCCTAAGGAATAACTAGACAAGCAGCCAAGGGTATATCACAATGCAGTTCATTGAGTGTTATACTTTTATATCAGGAAAACTCTGGAGCAACCTAAGTGTCCAACAATAGGGAGTTTTGGAAAAATGGAGGGGATGAGGTCCAGAACTCAGGCGGGGTGTCAGCATTGGAACAGCGAAGTCAGAATGGTCCAGATATAAGTAAGTGGGTAAATTTGATGTTTAGGAAGATGAACAAAATTTGTTTTATGTTCTAAGCCTCCCCAAACCCCTTGCCCCACTTATTGAAGCAACATACATAGTAAAGCCAACCCACTGACACCGGGTTGTGAAAGAAAGTGTTTATTGCAGAGCTCTAAGCAAGAGTGGGGATGGCTAATGCTCAAAAGGCGGGAACTCCTGCTGGCTTTCAGGGAAAGGTTTTTAAAGACAAGGTGAGGGAGAGGGTTGCAGGGTGCATGATCGGCTCATATACGTTCTTCTGATTGGTTGTTGGTGAGGTAATCGGGAATCAACATCATCAACCCTCTGACTCCATCCTGTCTGGGGCCTTTATGATGGTGGTCAGCACGCAGAAAACATGGTCCACCTGATGGGGGTTTCAGTGTCTGCAAAACAGCTCAAAGGACATGGCTCAGAAAATTATCTATAGCCCTTGAGAGGAACTAAAGGTCTTTGACTTTGTTTAATGGCTAAATTATTATTTTGTCTTGCTTGACTGTTTTCCTTTGTTTCTGCATTTTCTCACTTCTAAATGTATTAAATTTACTCTTTAGAACTCAGGTTTGGCTTAGGAAGGCAAGTTTGCCTTCTGAAAGTGAGGTGATGGTGAAATTGGATTGTCAGGATTGTGGAGAGGGTTTGAAATAGCTGTTGCATAGAATGGGAGAAAACTGTGTGGAGAAATATAAAGGATCCCCAGGGTAAAATCAGAGATCAAAATCATTTACCGGAGTTACAAAGAACCTGTAAAAGAAAACAGCAACTCTGTGCTCTAAATATAAAATAGACAAACAATTCAGACCTACGATATAGCACAAGGAACTATATTCAATATCTTGTAATAACCTATAATGAAAAAGAACCCAAGAAAGGATAGATAGATATGTTTAACTGAAGCACTGTGCTGTATACCTGAAACTCACACAACATTGTAAATCAACTTCAATTTAAAAAAATAGAATATAGCAAATTTGATGCAAATGAATGCAAAACAAAAATTCATCTTATTCAAAGAAAAGGTCTAGTAGGAGCAGGTCTATTCATGAATCCAGATCATTCAGCACAATATACAGTACAGCTCAAGGGATTCTGGGGTTTCCATGAGAACTCCCCATTTCATAACTAAGATTTACAGATATGAATCTCAAACTAGATTGGAGGGGTGGGGAGATAAAACAGAAATTCCCTGGTGGCTCAATGGTAAAGAATCCGCCTGCCAATGCAGGAGACATAGGTTTAATCCCTGGGTTAGGAAGATCCCCTGGAGAAGGAAATGGCAACCCACTCCAGCATTCTTGCTTGGAAATTCTCCTGGACAGAGGAGCCGGGGGGGGGTGGGTGGCTACAGCCTATGGGGTCACAAAAGAATTGGACATGACTTAGCAACTAAACAACAATCCACCCATAATAGGAAAAAAAAAATGTGAAGTTAAAACTTCACAAGAAAACTGCAGATCTCTAAGAAACCTACAGTTTGCTGGTAGGAAAGACCATGCAAAGAAGAATTCTTCCAAAATGAGGATAGACATTTAGTGTAATTCAAATAAAAATCTGAACCAGAAGTTTTTTAACTTTTCAAAAGGATTCATAAAATCATCTGATAAAATAAAGAATAATTTAGAAATTTTTAGAAAAATAAAGAGGACCTATTACGATAGTACATTTTGTTTTAAAGGTAGAGTAATTAAACTTATGAGATATTAGTAGAGGATGCAATGAACTAGTTCAGAAGTATGGTCTAGAATATTCTTAATTTAACTCATGATTTATCTCCTACTTACCACCCACCCACCTCTTACCCCTGGTCAGGCAGAGATCAATTTTTAATAAATGTGTTGAGACATATGTGCACTTGTTCTTTGGGAGGATGTGATGTGGCAGGAGAGGAAGGTCCTTAGTGTTCACCCAAACGAAGGAATGAATGGCCATCCCTGGTTGGCAGGCCCAGCATTGTGTACAGGAGACACCAACGGAAAAGATGCCAACTTCCCGTGAGAAGTGGTAGCACAAGTTCTAGAGTTTGAATCCCTATTCATTTACCATTTGTTCAACAAATAATTGTTGAACTATTCTAAGAGCTAGAATAATACAGTAGGGACTGGCGAGGAAAGGTCCCTGCTCTGGTGGAATTTCCCTGCTGTTGAGGGGTGACAGCTGAGAAGTATGTAAACACACACAGTGGATGGTGTGCACAGTTACCGGTGCCCAAGAGAAGATTCAGCAGGATAGTCGTGAATAGAGCTGGGAGGAGGATGTGTCCTCGATGGTCCTGACTTTTCTGACCGACTGTGCTTTCCACTGAAACCCAAAGGACAAGAAGAAAAACGTCAGGCAAAGATCTAAAGGAAAGGCTTTCCAGGCAAATACATGCAAGGCCTTAAGGTGGAAATGACCTTGACAAGTTCAAGGAACCGCCTAAAGATGAAGAGTAGCTGGGGCAACGTAGCCAAGGAAAGAGATGAGGAGAAGGTAGGGGCCAGAGCAAGCCAGCCACGTGGGCCGTGCAGAGGATATCGGCTTCTGTTCTGCGTGAGACAGGAAGAACCTGGAAAGATTTCAGCAGGAGGATCCTATCATTTATGAAGATCCCCTTGGTTGCCAGGTGCCACCTCCTTTCCAAGTGAACGTGGAAGGTGGTTTCCTGTATCACCACGCTACTTCAGAGCCAAGCACGCGCCCGGGCGGAACCCTGTTTACCGATAGCCATGGGGAAGTGTTTCCAGTGAGTATCAGGAACTGATTTTCTGAAGAACAGCCAGAGGGCAAAAAGTGAAAGAGATCCACGACCAGGGGTACCACGGTCAGGGAGGGAGTCCTGCTGCTGAAGACTTGCCCCGGGCAGGTTTGGTCAAAGGCAGTGGCCCCAGCGTTCCCTTCCCCTCTCATCGTCACCAGGTCCTGGAGCAGCCATGCTCAGGTGCCTACATCAGACTACAGGCACTCCACCCAGGAAGGGAGAGAAAATGACCTCGGAGAGACATACAGACCAGTGCGTTTAGCTCCATAACTGAACTAAATGTGCAAATAACAGACTTTCAAAAATTCATTTCAATCATCACCATCAAAAATAATCTTACTTTTTTCACATATAACTTTGACCATCAAAATCTAGATGATTTCAGAACCCAAACACCCCTAGAGGTCCATTCTCTAATCTCTGTTACATTTCATGTCGAAGTTGATTACACATGCTAATTTATTAGGTCCGTGCTCCAATTTCTTTCCACAATTCTGTGTCACCTTCTTTCATCAAGTCACTCTCTGGGGACGTGAGTCTGTTCATGGAGAATATATTTTGACGGGTGGTAGAGGCATCGCCAGAGCGCCTTATGTTTCATGAGAACTGAAACATATTTGCACTGAATTTTTCTAACAGATTTCTGTCATCTATTTAGGATGACATATGGAGTTTCTTTTCTTACCTTTGAGGAAGAAAAAAATACATGAAATCAGGGCATTTGGACAAATTTCCTTGCTTGCTCTGGTGGTTTGATAGGAGCATTTCAGAGAGCCAAGGCAGCACCTGTGACGTGGGACAGAACAGTAATGAGCAGGCTGCGAAGTCTGGATCACATTTGGAGCAGGTTTCCTCAGACACCACATTCTCGTTCACTCTGGTTGCCCTGGAGGCTCCACCTCAGGTAGGCTCAGCAAGGCTCAGAGCAGGAGCTGGTCCCTCGGGAGATCTCAGGTTTGGGTGTGTGGCTTGCTCATTGGTGTACAAATCAATATGGGCTTCCCTGTGGCTCAGCTGGTAAAGAATCTGCCTGCAGTGTGGGAAACCTGGGTCTGATCCCTGGATTGGGAAGATCCCTGGAGAAGGGAAAGGCTACCCACTCCAGTATTCTGGCCTGGAGAAACTCCATGGACTGTATAGTCCATGGGGTCGCAAAGAGTCAGACACCACTGAGCGACTATCACTTTCACTTTTTTCCTGATGGTGCTAGTGGTAAAGAACCTCAGGTTCGATCCCTGGGTCAGGAAGATCCTCTGGAGGAAGGCATGACAACCCACTCCAGTATTCTTGCCTGGAGAATCCCATGGATAGAGGAGCCTGGTGGGCTACAATAGGGTCACAAAGAGTTGGACACAACTGAAGCAACTTAGCACACAGCACATACAAATCGACAAGCTCATTCTAATTGGTGTCACTTGGTGGAGGCTGCAGGCCCGTCTCTCTGTTGTTCATGGATTTGATTATTCAGTTAGAGTCTGTTCTTCCGTCACTTTCTGCAGTTTGTTACGTCCCGGGAATTATGCTGGTGGAGGAGGTGGTGTGGCTGGTGGGAAGGAGCGTGGGCTTCAGAGACCAGAGTCTCTGGGCTCCAGTCCCAGCCATGCGTCTTCTTCCCTGAGCCACGGTTTCTTCCTCTCTCGAGATGGGATGAAAACAGCCTCCATGTAAGGTTGTTGTGAGGGTTACATGAAACCTTGAACAATCTGGGGTCAGACCCGGCACAGTGGGGGCGTACATTAACGCTGAGCTGGCATCCTTCCTTCATTCTCGCTTCCCCTCAAAGGGCTTTCTCAGGAGCAAGATACCCCAGGAGAGAAGGTGAGGTCCTGTATGCATTTTACGCAACCTGAACACTGAAGACTTTTCTCCTCTGCCTGTAATTCCTTCATGGGAGCCAACATGTCTTTAGAAGGTTCTGTTAAAGCTTTTTTCTGTTACTTGAGATGTCCACAGTCCCCTGCTCGCCCCTTAAAGAACATCCATTTGTCACAGGGCTGAAAGGAAAACTGGAGAGCCCCGCCTGTGTACCCTGTTCTTGTTTTTACTAAAGCCAACTACGAAGACTGTTCCCCTACCCCCAAAAACCTGCACAGAAGTCTTGACATCAGAATTACTGGATTCAGGGACTTCCCTCTGGTGGTTCAGTGGTTAAGACTCTACACTTCCAATGTAGGGGCTGTGGGTTTGATCCCTGGCCAGGGAACTAGGATCCTGCATGCCCTACAGGCAAAGAGAAAAATAGCTAGATTCAAAATATAGACTGAATCAGTGATTTGGGAGTTATTCCAGTTTGACATCTGGCAATCACTCTGTCTCCTGGGCTGTGAGAAAGGAGCTTTGGAATATTATGTTTTTTTCCTTATTTCAAAAGTCTAATGAGATTTTCTCTCTCTCGATGTTTAAATCTCCTTGAATGGCATGAGTTTCTTCCAGACCCCTCAGCTGGAAAGCGCAGCAGCATCTCGCCCTGTCCCTGTTCGCTCCATGGCCACAGCGTTCTTCCCGTTCTCCTGACAGAACAGCGTACCTTTCATCCATTTTTTCCCACGGCAGCTGCCCCACCTCAGCCCTTGCGACCTGGGAGTCAAGCTGCAGCAATCATGTCCTACGCTCATCTCTGCCTCTGATTCTCCCAGGCCCTAAGTCTGTCCTTCCTTTAGCAATCAGAATTACCTTCCTAAAGCCTCAGCCTCTCAAGTTGGCATGTTAAGAACTTAGGCTCTGAAATGGGGCAGACCTGGGTGTGGGTCTTGGCTCCTTCAGGGCAAACCACGTCACCTCTCTAAGCACAGTTCCTCATCTGTAAGACAGAGTAGTCATAGTTCCTACATCATAGGGAGGTTCCTAGATTAAATGAGGCTCTCAGAGCCTGGCACGCAGTAAGCACTCAGTAAATGACAGCTCTTCATTCTTCAGTTCTGATGCAAAGAGCTGACTCATTGGAAAAGGGCCTGATGCTGGGAACGATAGAAGCAGGAGGAGAAGGGGATGACAGAGGACAAGATGGTTGGATGGCATCACCACCTCAATGGATGAGTTTGAGTAAGCTCCAGGAGATGGTGAAGGACAGGGAAGCCTGGCGTGCTGCAGTCCACGGGGTCGCAGAGTCGGACACGACTGAGAGACTAAACAACAAAAATGACAGCTCTGGATAACAGCAGCGGAAACCTGCGACGGTGCCGAATCACCAGCTGTTCAAGATGCAAACCGCTGAGCCTGGCCTTCAGGGTGCTGTGGGACCAGGCCTCCCTCTCTTTTCCCATCTGTCATCCTCTGCACACCCTGGACTGCAGTGCCATTCCCGGTGCGCGTCATGCCGCCTCATCTCCAAGGTCTTTCCTCCCTTCAGCCGGAAGTATCCTGCTCATCGTTCTAGTGCTTCCAGACACACTCCAAAGACACATGCTAATGGAACCTGCTTGTCTCTCTACAGGTCTCAGCCTGTGGCTCCCAGGGTAGAGTAGGACTTATCTCCTGCTGTCTGCTGGGGGTCTCCCTACCCATCTCCTGTCTCTGCCCCCTGAGGACAGGGGCCATGCTTACTCAACTCTGCATCCCCTGCAGGGCCCAGGGCAGTGCCTGGCAGAGAGCAGATGCCTCCTGAAGGCCTGAATTAAATTAGTGATGATAGGAAACAGCAGATGATGTTTGAGTGCCTGGCTTGTTCGGTTGCCCAGCTAGGCCATGGCGTACCTGGTTTTTCTTGCCTGTCAGCACACATGGCTCCGTGTGCTCACTACCAGGAAACAGAGGGCCCTGCGCACGTGTGTGTGTCAGTGGCAGGTTGCCTCCTGTTGCTTCTTAGGACAGACTGTTCTGTATTCTGATATTACGTCTTCCACTTCCAGGTGTTACGGTATCTCTTCTTTATGAAATTATGCTGAGGGCAGACAATGCTACAGCATGGCAGCTTTTTAAAGAAATATTCTTACTCAGCAAGAGAAAAAAATTGGGAAACAGCAGCAAAGCATAACTTTTTTTGGTAAAAAAAAAAAAGTTTTGATACAAGTAAAGGTTTCTGTGGTGGTCCAGTGGTTAAGAATCTGCATGCTAATGCGGGAGGCACCGGTTTGATGCCTGGTTGGGAAGATGCCAGGTGCTGCGGGGCAACTAAGCCCGTGTGCCACAACCACTGAGCCTGTGCTCTAGAGCCTGGGAGCCACAGCAAGAGAAGTCAGCACAATGGGCAGCCAACACTCTACAACTAGAGAGTAGCCCCCACTTGCCGCAGCTAGAGAAAGCCCGCGCACCAAAATAAGCAAATAAATAATGTTTAAAGGTATTGAGAAATAAAGAAGACAAGTAATCAAGGAAAGTTGTTTCAAGAACACAGTACATAATAAAAGGTGTCTAAGCCACTAGCCCTTACCAGTCATGTGCCCACCTTGAGCCAGCAGGGCACGGGGGAGAGGTTTGAATAGACGTGGACAGCTCTGTGTTCAGACTGATTCCATCTTCTGGAAAACCCCTTGAGCTGGATGGTGTTATCTCCATTTCACAGCTGAGGCTCAGAGAGATTATATCCCCGAAGTCATACAGCATAACCTGAATTTCCTAAGCCTCATGGCCTGGTGTGTACACAGTGAGGAGGTCACCTTAGGATCCATCTCCACTAGGAAACCACAAGACCAGCGCACCCACTCATTCCCACTATCTCTCTCCATTAGGTGCGGGAATCTAGGGCGAGGGTCTCCCACGTGTTCATGATCCTCCTCTAGGGGCCCGCCTGCTCAGGGCCTTCACCAGGCTGTTGCTGCCCACATCCACCCCAGGAACCGGCCCTGCTAGACGCCTCCACAGACGCTCCAGATCAGCAGGACCAGAGCCAGCTGATGACTTCTGTGGGCCTGAGCACTTCTGCCTTTGTGAACAGTTTCCTCCACAAAAAAAACATTGAAAACCATATTTTACAACTATGTTGGTATAAAGATCAATACTATGTATTACGTATGCTGGGCTGGATGAATCACAAACTGGAATCAATATTGCCAGGAGAAATATTAATAACCTCAGATATATAGATGATACCACCATTATGGCAGAAAGCTAAGAGGAATTAAAGAGCCTCTTGATGAAGGTGAAAGAAGAGAGTGAAAAAGCTGACTTAAAACTCAACATTCAAAAAACGAAGATCATGGCATCCAGTCTCATCACTTCATGGCAAATAGATGGGGAAACAATGGAAACAGTGACAGACTTTATTTTCTGGGGCTCCAAAATCACTGCAGATGGTGATTGCAGCCATGAAATTAAAAGACGCTTGCTCCTCAGAAGAAAAGCTATGACAAACCTAGATAGCATATTAAAAAGCAAAAACATTGCTTTGCCAACAAAGGGCCATCTAGTCAAAGCTATGGTTTTTCCAGTGGTCATGTACAGATGTGAGAGCTGGACAATAAAAAAACACTTAGCACTGAAGAGTTGATGCCTTCAAACTGTGGTGTTGGAGAAAATGCTTGAGAGTCCCTTGGGCAGCAAGGAGATCAAACCAGTCAATCCTAAAAGAAATCAACCCTGAATATTCACTGGAAGGGAAGGATTGATGCTGAAGCTGAAGCCCCAATACTTTGGCCACCTGATGCAAAGAACTGACTTCACTGGAAAAGACCCTGATGCTGGGCAAGATTGAAGGCAGGAAAAGAAGGGGACTACAGAGGAAGAGATGGTTGGATGGCATCACCGACTCGATGGATATGAGTTTGAGCAAAGTCCGGGAGATATGAAGGACAGGAAAGCCTGGCGTGCTGTAGTCACCATGGGGTCGCAAGGAATCAGACACGACTGAGCAACTGAACAACAACAAAATGTATTTAAGACACATACTGAGACCTAAGAATTCATTTTTCCTTCTGATTTTCAAAGAAGGTAAAACATTTTCATGCGCCCCCTAAAAGAATGATGGGCCCTAAGTGCCATACCTGCTGAGCCCAATGGATAAAGGAGGCCTGTTGCAAGACCTTGCTGACGTGTCATGGATCCATGGACCTCAAAGCATTTTGCCCGCTTTCAAATCTCCCAAAAACCCTAATATCAATGCCCCTTCAGCTTCTACGTGTTTAGGGCTTATTATAGGTGTCAGATGGTTTTTCCTGTGGTCATGTATGGATGTGAGAGCTGGACTGTGAAGAAGGCTGAGCGCCGAAGAATTGATGCTTTTGAACTGTGGTGTTGGAGAAGACTCTTGAGTCCCTTGGACTGCAGGGAGATCCAACCAGTCCATTCTGAAGGAGATCAGCCCTGGGATGTCTTTGGAAGGAATGATGCTAAAGCTGAAACTCCAGTACTATGGCCACCTCATGCGAAGAGTTGACTCATTGGAAAAGACTCTGATGCTGGGAGGGATTGGGGGCAGGAGGAGAAGGGGATGACAGAGGATGAGATGGCTGGATGGCATCACCGACTCGATGGATGTGAGTCTGAGTGAACTCCGGGAGTTGGTGATGGACAGGGAGGCCTGGCGTGCTGTGATTCACGGGGTCGCAAAGAGTCGGACACAACTGAGCTACTGAACTGAACTGATAGATGTCAGAACCATCCCTGAAGTGAAACTAAGAAATTCCCTCTTCTGCCCCAGAAATCTGAACATATCATTTAATCCTCAAAGCATTTTTTCCCCACATTGTATTAAGCGCTGTCATATCAAGGCTTACATCAGGTCACATGAATAGATGCCCCAGGCCTTTGTCACTATCCCAGTTCACCACACAGCCAGACACTGGATCTGATTTGGTGCAGCTGAGACTGGCAGACACACGTGCACGCACACACCCAAGGGTGGAGCTGGACCTGGGATCAGCCCTCCGACATTCCACCCTATTCTCTTTCTATTAAGCCAGGCACCTAAGGAGCCCCTGCTGCCCACACGTTCACAAGCTTGGGCCACTCTGGCAAGGAGCATGCACGCTTATCCCAACTTGGAATGAGTCTGTAGTTCTTTGTCCAACACAAAGCTTTGAAATGAATGACAATACTGGAACATTCTCAGGAGAATTTGCAAGGGTTGCAAATAAGGAGGGATATCTAGTGTTTAGGATGGAGATATTTTCTTCTTTTGAATTCTAAAGACTCAGAATCTCCGCCTGGTGACACTTTACATGCTGCGATCTTTGGAAAACTGTTTATAAGGAAGAGTGAAGGGAGGGAGAATTTGTTCCAGAAACATGTTTTTATAGGAAGAAAAAGGGCATGAGCTTCAGCATCAGCCCTTCCAGTGAATATTCAGGGTTGATTTCCTTTAGGATTGAGTGGTTTGCTCCCCTCGCACTCCAAGAGTCTTCTCTGACAAAACGAGGTCCACTGGAGAAGTGGAATGGCAAACTACTTCAGTATTCTTGCCTTGAGAACCCCATGAACAGTATGAAAAGGCAAAAATCAGTTTGTGGGTAGTGAGACAAAAAGTAAAGGCAGAGTCTGCTCTGCCCCGCGGTCCTCAGAGAGAAGAGAAAAGATCCAGATGGGATTTAAGACTGGGTCCTGACATGGTCTTCTTCCTCCAGTCCATTGACATGGCCACTGGGGCGGGCTCCCACCTCAGAGTGGTATATCGGCTCCTTAAAGGTCTGAACTGGTCCTGTTGTTGGTTACGGTCAAGCAGAGAGCTGAGTCTTTGTTGAGATGGACACTTGTTTCATTGCCTCACTGGTGAGTGATGGAGGAAACACTGGAGGTTTCTCATCACCTTCTGTACCCCAAGCATCGACTATTGGTTATACTCTGGTGATTGTGAAGTTGATATTATGGATTCAGTGTTCCACAAAGGGCTGTGACACAAACCGGACCCTAGAGGTGGACACCCAGGCTCTCAGTGGTGACCGCATGTGGTCAAGAGACTGGGGAGTGTCGATGCCTCACAAGAAATACATATCTGCCAGGTCAACACCTGAAAGCCCCTGTTGCACCCTGGAAAAGCAGGATTGGCTACCTGGAGCATTTGAAAAGGAATCGTGCATCTACCCGGCACTTAGTAAATTTGTTGTTTGTGTTTCTTTGATCGCCAGAAGGTTGAATTTGGTTACGACTCTCCCACACTGGCCGTTTTCATTCTGCCATCTGTGGGGCCCTTGGCCATGAGTGTCTTTGAGTCCAGCCTTCCTGTTCTGCAGTGGCCCCTATTCTGTCAGCTGATTTTCTCACACTCTCCCCTCTCCCTTACCTGATACCATGGACCTGTCACATTTGATCCATCTTACAATGAAAGTGAGGAGTAGTGTCAGCTGCCATCGTCGAAAGCCCTCTCTGGCTCTGGGATCGTGCTCTGTTTGTGCCATTCGGCTCGTGTCTCTGGGGCTGTAAGCAATAAAGCAGGAAGGCTGCTTTAGATTTTCATTTCTCCCCCATACAGGGCTCCCTGCCAGCACCTCTGAATCCTCACCAGCTTTTTCATCTGAACAAAACCCTGTCCGGCGCTAAATATAGCTTTATTTCACACAATTGTAGACGGTGCTTTTCGACTTTTAAATCTAGACTGAGCAGGGAACAGGACATTTACATAACAAGACAGTGTGAGCCTTGTGACAAATCTCTTCTTGGGCTAGTGAGTTAACTAAGGAATGAGGAGGCTGGGTGCCCTGCTCCTAGCACACAGCTAATTAAATCCCGCTTATCTTCACTCCCAGTAGTTGCCCTGTGCTCACGTCTAAGCAAGTCAGAAACACTCCTGTAGAACAGGCAAGAAACATCCGATTTCCTAGAGATGGGATCAATTCCCTCCAAGTGCTCATGGGTTCCAGTTTGTGTTTCCCAGTAGAGAGCTGAACTGGGACACCAACCAACCAGAGTGATCTTGTCCAGTTTCCATGTAACTTTTTTCTTTCAGTCCCTTCCCGAGCTGGAGGCTAGTTGCCTTCTGAATGGGACCACAGACCTTGTGAGCGAAACTCTGTTGCTCTCCACAGACCAACTGCCAGTGGCTGCTCACTCTCAATTAATGACAAACCTAAATACTTTCAGGGGGTCAGGAAAGTATGTCACCGTGTTAAGTCACCTGGGTGGAGCTGAAGGCACCCCATGGGGGCAGGGACTTCACCGACTGTTCAGTGCTTCTTCCCAGCGCCTGGGGTGGAGTCAGCACATCACCAACCCCCAATAAAAGATGTAGACGAGTTAGTGGCAGGGACTGCAGAGAACTGGGAGGTGCTTATCTCACAGAAAGCGTTCTCGTCAGGGGAAAAAAAAAAAACCCCACATGCCTCTAGGCACTATTTGGCTTCCAGCTGGCAACTCCTATGATTGAATAAACAAGGCTATTTATGGATGGAAAGGAAAAACGCCTACCACGCAACCCTGATGTCCAGCTCATCACTTTGATATTGTGTATTCTGCGGGTGTCAAGACACAGATAACTCTGTTTAAGCACCTCTTATGTCCTTCTCATTTAGGTCCTTGGCCCTTTAATGACCCGGGACCAATGGGAAGTGTGTGTTAATGTTCCTACTTGCCCTTCCATCATGCTACCATCTAATCTTTTCTCTTCTGAATCCCTTAGTTACATGTCTTTCTTCTCAAAAGATGTACAGAGGCACCTCTTCCACCAAATAAAGAGCAAGCTTTCTAAATACAAGCTTTATCTATTCAGAGAAGGGTAACAAGTCTGTTTTCATATGTACAGTGTTGCCTTTTCTAAAATGGACTTCAGCAAACAATGGTGGTTACTTCATGCCAAAACAGTTTGAGTCCAGGTCATCTCTAAAACATTGAGTTACAGGATTCTGGATAATGGAGTACAGCCTTTGCAAGTCTTTCCTAAGGTGAAAAGTTGGCTTGGTCTCCCTCGGACCCTACCCTTCGTCTGGCGGATCTGCGTTGCCTTCCCTCCCTCTCATTTTCCTGATAACTCAGACTGATTGTTTGGTATGTAATGAAGTCCCTTGAACCAAAAGAAGCATAACTCTTGGATGAGTCAAGCAGCTATTATAGAACAGACTGACTGGAGAGCTGCCCTCTGAGCACATGTGCCTTAACCCTAGGGTGGCTGATAGATGCCAGGGTGAGACTCTAGTATGAGACCATGTGCCAGAGCCCAGAGCCAGCTTCTAGACTGTGAACTCAGCCACAGACTTGTCACTTAGACACTTTGATTTCCTAGCGAAGTTGCAGAACCACTGAAAACCTCCTTTAGTGAGATAAAACCTGTAGTAGAATTTACTTGGAAAAACAAACTTTGCAAGATCAAGCCAGAGCTATCATTAATATTTGGTCCAGATATATGAATCAGATAGATACCTTGAGAGGTACCAAAGGCATTAATACATTCCAGGCTTTCCTGGAAATGGGCAGTATTTGAATTTCCAGTTTGCAAACCCTGTGATAGGCTAAGTGAAACTGATTATAGATGGACACCATAACTGCCAAGCCACATTGATCTCCTTCTTATTTCTTGGTGCTATATGTTCAGATGAACTCAAAGATGCAGATGATTCTCTGTGGCTGAAGCACCTCCACTCCATCAAAGACCTTGGCCCAGATCTGGACTGATTATAACTTTGAGTCATGAATACAAAAACTAGAAGTGAATTGTGTCAGTCAGAAATGTGTTCAACCATAAATAATGGAAAATCTGGCCCACAAGGGTTCCACCAGGCAGGGAATTATTTTTCTCATGCATTTTCAGAGGCAGGGAGAGTCACAGCAGTACAGCGGATCCAGGGTCTATGTGGGCCAGGCTCTTTCAGTCTTTCTGATCCACCTGACTCAGCATTTTGATATCATCCTCACTCATGTTGACTTCCTAACTGCACACTTATGATCAAGGCAGGGCCAGGAAAGCATCTGCATCTGTTCACCTGATTAGGAAAACAAAAGCTTTGCTAGAAACCCCAATGGGCTTTCCCTGCAGGCTCACTGGGCAGAACCATGTCACATGACTGCCCTTGGCTGCAGGGGAGGCTGGGAAATGGAGTGTATTTCTTGTTCAGCCTCAGTGGTGAAGGAAGGCAAGGAGGAATGGGCTTGAGAATAGATGTGGGTGAGCTAACAACACAGTGGCTACCAAGCGGCCGCAGAGAAACTCTTTCCGATCCTCTCAATGAACAGATGACACAGCTGAGTTCCAGAAATGGGAAGTAGCCTGACCAAGGTCCCATCTCTGGATGAGACTGCAGCCAGACCTAGAGCCCAGGCCTCCTCACTCCCTGTCCACAAAGCGACCCATTGGACTACATCATGAATGTAGTTTGACAGAGTCTGTGACTGAAGGTCTGCTGAGGAAAGAGAATATTATCCAGAAAATGAGGTGATGAATATGAAACTATCAGCAGTGGGCAAAGGACCTAGTAACTTCCACTTGGGCTCCCCTTCCTCTCTCCCTAAGAATCTGAAATAATTCACTGTGAGCCACAGAAGCTCAGCCAAGTCACATCAGGCCTCCTCTCAGTCCCCTCAGACTGGATAGATATTTTAGAGATCCTCATTCCTTCAGCGCATTGATGTTGGTGTGTGTTATGACAGAATCAGTCTCATGATGAGCACCATGATGATGCAGAATTTCCATGTCATTGTTAATGTTGCTCTTGTCTTCTGTCCCCTTCTGTTATTGGACCAAACAGAAGTATTCTGCTGTTTCTCTCTGCAACATCTCCACAGAAGTCCTGAAAGTCATCAACGCCACGGAGGAGTTGATCGCTGAGTCTGCAGGGCCCTGGGAGTTCCCGCCTGTCCCTCCTGATGGAGAGAAGGGGACATTTCCTCTTGGGACAGACCAAGCGAGACTGGATGAGCAGCTGACTTCCCTGGAGGAAAATGTAAGGCAATGTGGATGTGCTCTGCTTAGGGCACACATGTGTGAAGGAGGAGCTGATGACGTAACTCACTGCAGAGGCCAAGGACACAGACACACCACTGCCGTAGCATATATATTCTCAGAAGGGTCTTAGACTGGGTTCCCCGCAAGCAGACCCCGAGATGAGGATTCCTATGCAACTGATTTATTAGGGAAGTGCTCCCAGGGAAGACTTATTTATAAGGGAGTAGGGAGAGGGAAGAAATCAAGCAAAGCTATGACTTTAGCGAGTAAGCCCAAACCTGGGAGTGTGAGTTGCATCTCAGAGTTGTCCTGACCTAAGGCAAAGAAACCCACCCTTCCTACAATCAGCAGGCACCTCAGTCTCTCTGCATGCAGGCAAAGTGTCTGCTTCCCTGGTGACTCAGACAGTAAAGAATCTTCCTGCAATGCGGGAGACCAGGTTCGATCCCTGGGTCAAGAAGATCCCCTGGAGAAGGGCATGGCAACCCACTCCAGTATTCTTGCCTGGAGAATCCCATGGACAGCAGAGCCTGGCCGGCTACCGTCCAAAGGGCCCCAAAGAGTAGGACACGACTGAGTGACGAACACTTTCACTTTCAAAGTGTCTACAGTAGCTCAAAGGTAGTCTTCTGCAGAGGTTTGAGTTATTAGAACAAAAAAAGCACACCCCAGCTTGAGAGTGGGGAGGGCAGTGAGCAGAAATTATATAACGGATCCGTGGGGATCCATGTGGAATGTTGCCAGTGCCACTGCAGAGAGTAAGAGTGGTTGCCAACAGGGCTTAGGTTACTGCAACTGGTCTGCTGTGCTTCACAGATAGGTCTCCTTGTAACGGATTTTTCTGTCCTTCCATTACCATCACAATTGGCACAGTCCCAGTATAACCAGCCAGTCAGGTGATTCTATCTTTCCACCCACAGAATCAACCCTAATTTGGAGATGCTGTAATGAATGGCATTCTCAGAAACCAGAAAATGTTATTAGAAAGATTTTTTGCCAGAAGTTGAAACAACAAATCTAAATGACTCAAAGTTAAAAAAAAATAAAAATAAAAACCAGATTAGTTTTACTTGAAAAGTGGAAGACTCTCTCCCTTTGGATTCCCATAAAACCTACGCATGTGTCTGCCTCACTTCATGGCCCTTTCAGTTCACTCATATATCTTCCATTAGATCAGCACCAACGACATTCTGGGTCAGATAATTCTTTGTTGTGGGGGCTGTCCTGTGCATTGTAGGATAGGATGTTTGGCAGCATCCAACGGTCTCTGCCCATCCAATGCTGGAAGCTGCACCCTCCGATATTTGACAGTCGAAAGTGTCTCCAGACATTGTCAAATCTTAGTGGGGGCATGAGAGAAGACTATGGCACGGTCATGCCCAAGTTGGAAACCAGATATATAAATTCCCACAGAACTGGACCTGCTGCCTTACCTATCAGTAGCCCTCGCCCTTGGTCCTGCGCCTGACACAGAGGAGGTGCCCGAGAAATGCTTATCTGATCCATGATTGCATGCATGCCTGTGGGCTCATTCGCTTCAGTCGTGTCCAACTCTTGGCAACCCTATGGACTGTGGCCCGCCAGGCTCCTCTATCCATGGGATGCTCCAGGCAAGAATACTGGAGTGGGTTGCCAAGCCCTTCTCCAGGGGATCTTCCCAACCCAGGGATCAAACCTGAGGCTCTTACGTTTCCTGCATTGGCCCCTCCCATGGTCTCATTACCACCAGCGCCACCTGGGAAGCCCAATACATGACTACATCAGATGAATATGGTACATTTTTAAAAGCACTGTTTTACTTCTAATGTGCAGGTCTCTGTTCTTTAAACATGCCTGTAACAATGCTTTCAGGTGCTGTTCGTCCTCAAGTAGCCCTAATCCTGCACACACAGAGTTGAAAAGATTAAAGATGTGGTTAACCAGGAAGGGATGAATTTTCTTTTTACAAAGTATGGTGCCAAAAAACTTACAATGCATGAAATAATCCAGATTTAAATGACAACGGCCAGTCCCCATGGCACACTGAAAATAAAGACAGCATGCCTTGTTCTTTTCCTCTAAGGAGTGTATTGAAGAATACAATGGCCTTGGCAGAGTTTTCATATGTAAGATCCTTTTATTGTACATCATGTTTCTTTTTGTGGGTGCATTAACACTTTGAGTCCAAAACTCATCCTCTTAGCCACTGATTCAGGATGTCAGAAAGGCCAACAGTGGAAGGCTGGGGGTTACAGCTCCCTGCTCCCTGTACGGACCCTCTAAGATGCCTCTCTTGTTCACAAAGAGTTAACTGCCTACTTCTGCCTCCTTCCCTACCCCGTCCAGCTTTTCAAATTTCACCTCTAAAGAGATTATTACATCTGTGTTCCTTTGAATTCTGTGGGTCTTTGAGTCATGGAAGGGATGATTTTTTTCTTTATCTCTTCAGTTCCCCAGATCACAGAGCTGTGGGCAGGTCGCTTGCTCTGCTGTTTCCAGGATGGAATTCAGTCGAGCAGCAGGAGAAGGGCAGAGCTGATTCTTAAGCTGGCCTCTGGGTGCAGCTGATTTAATTAAGCCAGGGCTTCTGTCTGTCTGTGTTCTAAAGAGCGCTCCTGCTCTCATCCTCTGCTGCCTTTCTCCTTTGTGCCAAGGAGCCCAGGGACCAGCAGAAATAGAAACGGCCACACTTGGTCTGCTTTCTGAACACTGGCCTCTGCAGACCAAGACTCTGAGATAAAAGAGAAGATTTGCAAGAGAATGTCCACCTTTATGTAGACTTAGGAAGATTTCAGAGCTACGTAAAATGGAATATGTCACATCCACATGTGAAATCTGTTTCATGAACTGCCTTGTTAATCCACTTAATTGGGGAAAGTAGGGCATGGGCTCATTGGAAAAGACCCTGATGCTGGGAAAGATTAAAGGCAAAAGGAGACGGGGGTGGCAAAGTATGAGATGGTTAGCTGGCATCGCCAACTCAATGGACATGAGACTGAGCAAACTCCAGGAGGTAGTGAAAGACAAGGGAGCCTAGCGTGCTTCAGCCTATGAAGTTGCAAAGAGCTGGACATGACTGAACAACAACACATAGATTTTAGAATTTCCTTTGTCTCTTAACTTTGACACTTCTAACCTGCTGCCTGGTTGTAGAGTCAGCTCTGTCTCACCTAAAGGTGGGAGGAACCTCAGACCAATGCCAGCCTTCCCTGCACACACACAGCGGAGACTCAGTTTCTCAGATTGAATGCCTGGGGACCTCTGAAGCACAGGGTCCTACTGTACCAGTAGGGCTCTGGCTGGGAGAGGAGTTTCAGGAAGAGAGTATTGACTCAGGTCTGGGTAAGGTTAAGAGATGCTACAGTGCCCAGAGAGTAGCAGTAGGAGGAAGCAGCCACCACCCCCAGGCCGTTATAGCCCCAGGAGAGCTGGAGCCTGGAAGAGCACCCCCTAGTGGGGGCTATTGCCATGGAATCCAGGAAGGAAAGGGGCTGGGGAGGCTCCAACTTCTTTCTCCTCCTGCCTTTGATCTTCTCATTGGCGAAACCCATCCCTGCCAGCAAGGGATCCTTGATGGTAAAGTTTGTATCAGTCAGCCTCACAGAGAACAGAACAGAGCAGAGAAGAATGGAAAATGGATCTAGGGATCAACAGAGAATAACCAGCTTGACCATTCTCAAACCTGTGGTGTGAATGGGGGAACCCACCATGGCCACCTTGTGGGATTATGCAGGGCTGTGAGGGGGCAGGATGAGTGGGCTCCCTCACCATTACACCCCCATCTAAAGATCTTCCTCTGACAGAGACCACTGGGGGTACCCCATAATTCCCAGCCACAGACCCAGCGGAGGAACAGCCTCAACTTCCTTTTCAGTTCAGTTCAGTCGCTCAGTCATGTCGGGCTCTTTGTGACTCCATGGACTGCAGCATGCCAGACTTCCTTGTCCATCAGCAACTCCCAGAGCTTGCTCAAACTCATGTCCATTGAGTCGGTGATGCCATCTTCTGTTGTCCCCTTCTCCTCCTGCCTTCAATCTTTCCCAGAATCAGGGTCTTTTCCAATGAAGTCAGTTCTTTGCATCAGATGGCCAAAGTATTGGAGCTTCAGCTTCAGCCTCAGTCCTTCTAGTGACTATTCAGGGTTGATTTCCTTTAGGATTGACTGGCTTGATCTCCTGGCTGTCCAAAGGACTCTCAAGAGTCTCCTCCAACACCACAGTTCAAAAGCATCAATTCTTCTGTGCTCAGCTTTCTTTATAGTCCAACTCTCACATCCATACATGACTACTGGAAAAACCATAGCCTTGACTAGATGGACTTTTGTTGACAAAGTAATGTCTCTGCTTTTTAATATGCTGTCTAGGTTGGGCATAGCTTTTCTTCCAAGGAGCACCCATCTTTTAATTTCATGGCTACAGTCACCATCTGCAGTGATTTTGGAGCCCAAGAAAATAGTCTGTCATTGTTTCCATTGTTTCCCCATCTATTTGGCATGAAGTGATGGGACTGGGTGCCATGATCTTAGTTTTTTACTTCTGCTCTAAAACTTTTGGCAATACCAAATACTCTGTAGTATGCAATTAGTGGTAGCAGGCTCAGTGGGGCAGCCATGGGGTACTCCACTCTGCCCCACAATCTAAGACCAGGCAGAGGAGGTTGATCTTCCTTCTCAAAGCCCTTGAACAGCCCCCACAGCACAGGTGAGGCAGACCTTCCAGAAGTGATCATAGCTCTCTGCTCTCAGAGAACAAGAAAAGAAATCCTATCTGCTACTGTTTAACCTTAGTCCCCTAACATGTATTTCATGGAAGCCAAGTCCAACAAGATGCTCTAAGGTCAAACAGACTTGAGAAACCCATAAACTCTTTCTAGGAAAATTGAGATACATGTTAGCACATTAAAGACTCTGAGAAGTTCTACAATAAGAAATCTGTTTAACGTTCTGTATCCTAGGTGCTTTGACCATAATGTCCTTCCTTAATGAAACACATATTCTTGTCCATTGAATGGTTTAAGAAAGGCTTGTTGAATCAGGAGCCAGTCAGTGGGGTCACAGGCATCAGTGACTAGCGTTTGGAGGGGATGTAGCTTGCTCAGATGTGGTAACCATATTTCTTGCCAAAAGTGCACCGTAATTAAGCAAGCAATACCAAGTTAACAGTTTTCAAATGGGTTATTTTTAAGAGTAGAATAACATTTTCATTATATAGCATGCTAATTTTTGTTATTTCAGCCTGGCCACAGAGCCAGTATCATGTCTGTCTGTAACCACAGTGACCCTAGTGCCATTAGGCCAAAGTTTGAACTGCAAATCATCATAACATTCCAATAGAGATTAAGTATCATGGTAATCATAGATTCCCCAGTGGCACAGTCGTCAAGAATCCACCTGCAATGCAGGAGATGTGGGAAGCAGGGGATCGATCCCTGGGTTGGGAAGATCCCCTAGAGGAGGAAATGGCAACCCACTCCAGTATCCTTGCCTGGGAAATCCCAAGGACAGCGGAGCCTGGTGGCTTCCAGTTCATGGGGTCCCAAAGAGCTGGACATGACTGAGCATCTGGCACCAGCCCTCTGGCTCAATAAATACCTGTGATGATTGTCATCACCGTCATGACCATCGTCTCCCTCCTCTAATCCTTCAGGTGCTTGTAAGTTCCTGTGGAGCGGGCGTCAGTGCCAAACCGCGGAACCTCCCCACCCCACTAGTGCCGGGAAAGCAGGCTCTCAGGGAACACAGAGTAAAAGATGAACATCCTGGCCTTGCTGCGGACTTGGAGCAATTTCATATTGCTTTGTCTTGGCAGAGAAAATACGGAATGTTGGTGGATGACTATGTTGGCGAGAGAACAACAAGATGCTATTGAGTTTGATATGGCCATAGGGTATGACGACATTTAGTTTTCCACGTTTCTGGAAATATCAAGGTTATGAGACCTTATGTCAAGTCATGTTTAACCACTGAGACACTGAAATTCTTCATTTTATTTAAATCATAATTACAAATTTTGGTTCATTGTGAAAAGCTCTCAGTTTATGTTTTAAATGGTCATATCAAAATAAACTCACCGTTTTGGGTGTGGGTACCAAAAATATAATATCCAAACTCAAACTGCCGTTGCCTTCTCTCTGATCTTTCTCCTCTCTCCCCCTCCCTCCTCCTCCTCTTCCTCTTCTCCCCCTTCTTCTTTCCTCTCTCTCTGTCTGTAATTTCTCAAGCTCACAGCTTTTTCTCCCCTCAAATAGCTTTGAAACATTCATCATTTTCTTCTTCGGACAAAAATAAAGTTTTTCTTATTTTGAAGATGAAGAACATATGGCCGTATTAAACTGTGAAGATCTCTTGGAAACAGAAGTTCTCTAATACTCGCCTGTGATAAAGAAATATCACACGAAGGGAACACTGCAGTAGGGCGGTGGCCAGCAGACATTCGGTGTATGACCCTGGTGTGAGCGGTGAATCACCCGGAGTGACGCCAGACAGTCACCACTGGAAGCTCCCACAGCCCAGCTAGTTGTGTCTGGCGGTGCACAGTCAAATTTGCTTTCATCACACCTGCACTGCTTTCGTTCCACACTGAAAAGTTTTGTCAAATTGCCAGTTTTCACACAGATGTACGAATCATGCCAAGGAATTGACTGAGTTGGACTATCTCAGGGCTCTTTGCCCTCCTCGTCAACACTCAGCATCACTCAGTGCAAGTGATCTCCATGCACGGCTCTCGGATTGCCTAACTCTGTTATATTTTTACCTCAAGTTAAAAGAACCGTTAAAGACGGGGCGGTGCATATCATTCAGATCAACTCAAAATGACTGTGATTACATGTTTGAAGTGAAGTGAAGTGAAGTTGCTCAGTCGTGTCCGACTCTTTGCGACCCCATGGACAGTAGCCTACCAGGCTCTGCCATCCGTGGGATTTTCCAGGCAAGAGTACTGGAGTGGGCTGCCATTTCCTTCTCCATGTTTAGAGCTTTATATACATTGATTAAACCTCATGAATCTCTCTTTAATTAATTACCTTCTCTAGATACATCTGGTTCCTATGTTGTCCGTTGTTTCATCACCTTGTTAAGTAGGCTGAAGGGGCATTTGTTTCATTCACCCTGTCCGGCATCCCTTGGCCTGAATTATTCCAACGATTTATTTTCCGTTTGCCTATGTTTTTGTTTTTTGGCCTCGCCACGTGGTATGCAGGATCCAGGATCTTAGACCCCTGGCCCAGAATCAATCCCGTGCCCACTGCAGCGGAAGCTTGGAGTCTTTGCCCACTTTTATGAGAATCACGTTATAAACTCATAAGCCAAAGTAATTTTTCCTTTAATTTTCCCTCAAATTACTTTATCTTATTTTCTCTAATTTTCAGTGTAAGTGAAAGTGGAAATCACTCAGTCGTGTTCGACTCTTTGTGACCTCATGGACTATACAATCCATGGAATTCTCCAGGCCAGAATACTGGAGTGGGCAGCCTTTCCCTTCTCCAGGGGATCTTCCCAACCCAGAGATCAAACCCAGGTCTCCAGCACTGCAGGCGGATTCGCTACCAGCTGTCTTACATTAAACAGATTGTACATGCTTCTCAACATCATACTATTTTCTCAGAAATAGAGTATTACAAATTTCAGGTTCCTTTTCATTCCCTTAACCTGATTCAACCAGGCTAATAGTACCTGTTCAGAGAGGATTCACTCAAAATTTGTGGTTGTTTTAAATTAATTTCACCTCTTTTGTGTTCTCTGAATTTTTCCCAATTACTAAATTGGGAAAACTAAATTACTAAAATGAAGCAAAATTTTTATTGGAAAAACTGCATCATGAGTTTTTCTCCTTGTTTCCTCTGTCTTGATACTATGGTTGTTATAGTTGCTGGACAAATTCACCATTTATGTAGCTTATATCATGTATTTTTATACAATTTTATCATATTTTTAGAATTTGCAAACTATTTTTTCTTGCAGGAAAGGTTGGGGGAAGAGGAGGTGTGGCTGACAGTGAGGGGGTGGCAAGACCTTATGTTACCACTTACGTGTAAAGAATGTTTATAAATGGGGGATTCCCTGTCTCTTTTTCCCAACGTTGAGTCTAATTCTTTCTCACTCCCCTGAATTGTAGCATCCCCTGAAAGGGCCCCACCAGTCCCGGGCCCACAGGCCTGAGCTCAAAGGCCATGCCTCCTCTGCAGGTGTACCTGGCTGCAGGCACTGTGTACGGACTTGAAGGCCAGCTGAGCGAGCTAGAGGATGCCGCCCGGTGCATCCACAGCGGCACGGATGAGACCGAGCTGGCGGACCTGGAGGACCAAGTGGCCACGGCAGCGGCCCAGGTCCATCACGCCGAGATCCAGGTAAGAGCTCTCCTCTGCACCAAAAAGAGGCAGAAAGAGGGCGTGCCTCATCTCCCACAAGAGTCATCTCTAAGCCTTTGTATCTGTCCGTTCCTGCCATCTCCAGCAGACTTTGTGGACATGGTCCTCTCAAAGTGAAGTGAAAGTGAAGCCGCTCAGTCATGTCCAACTCTTTGCGACCCCATGGCCTGTAGCCTACCCAGCTCCTCTGTCCATAGGATCTTCCAGGCAGTAGTTTTGGAGTGGATTGCCATTTCCCTCTCCAGGGGATCTTCCCAACCCAGGGATCAAACCAGGGTCTCCCGCATTGTAGACAGATGCTTTACCGTCTGAGCCACCAGGGAAGCCCTCCCAGGATGGTCCTCCCAGGATGCCACCAAATCCTCCTTTTCAAAGAACAGCCCTCCTCTCCCTGAATTATAGCCTTGATAATATTTGTCTTCCAAACATATGCCATCTTCCTCTTTGACAAATTCTCTGACCCTTGCTATAGAGGCTCCCACCCCACCCCAAGACCAGCCTCCCTAACCTTTATCACACTATTGATTACCTATTTAATGCCAGTGTTCCCCACGATAGACTGAAAGTTTCCTGAGAACAAGACTCTGGCTATCTAGCTTAACACCATAAGTCTAGTGCCTAACATGGGTTTGGGGCCCAATAACATTGAGAGGAATAAATGAATTAAAAATGAAGTGTAGAATTCTTAGACCAGTATTTTGCATGATTTTCAATGTGGCTGTTTTAGAACTAACTACTATATTATCTGTAACTTTCTGAAGATGCTTGTTTGCAGTTTTCATGGATAGCCTCTTGGCCTCTGATTCTGGATCAGAATCAACTGTGGACTAAGTAACTGATTCTCAGACTGGGGTCTGTGAACCTATGCATATTCCGGGACCCACAAAAAATGCTGGTCTCTGCAGCATAAGCTCAGTGTAGATCCCTGGTTCACTGATATTTCTGTAGACCCTGCATCTCAAAACTTGCATCCTTTGGAGAATGGGCATCAGTAGAAACCATCTCTGGACAGAGATGATAACAGTCTTGGGTGATAATTAATTTTAAATAAACATTTCTATTTTAAAGAGTCAAAAATCACAACTGCTGATACCATTAAGCACTCTTGAGAATGGGAGGGTACCAGTTCTGTGCTAGGAATGGCCTGGGAATGGGCTCATCACATATGACCCTGTTGACTGTTTATTACCTCAAACAAAAATCATTTCCCACAAATGCCCCTCAACATTTAATCAATTTATAGTCAGTGTGATATAAAATAGAATCAAATCATTTGTTTTCTGGGGGTGTATTTTGCAGCAAATATTTCTCAAATGGCTTGGCAGGAAGTAATATTGTTTATGGATGACTGGGAGGGTTTTATTGGATAATTAGTTATTTGTGCTTCCAAATTTTTCTAGGCTTAAATTACTGGAGCCATGTTTTATGGCAGAAAATCCTGGCATCCAAAATATCTATTTCCCATGTGTTTGAATGTGCCTTGTTGTTGTTTAGCAGCTCAGTTGTGTCCGACTCTTTGCAACCCCATGGATTATAGCCTGCCAGGCTCCTCTGTCCATGGGGCTTTCCAGGCAAGAATACTGGAGTGGGTAGCCATTTCCTTCTCCAGGGGATCTTCCCAAACTCAGGGATTAAACCCAGGTCTCCCGCATTGCAGGCAGACGCTTTAACCTCTGAGCCACCAGGGAAGCCGGCCTAGAGGGTAGATATGCTGAATTATGTTCTTAGATTAGGTCAGATTCCGGGGACGCTTTCACCTTGGAGTTTACCTTTGGGACAGGCTTGACTGGTGCTCAAGGAGACTGCAGGTCCATCCACGGGGCAGCGTGCTAAGAACAGCTGGCCACTGTGTCCTGCAGGGTCACCTCTGTGAGCATTCCTGGGAAAAGTCTCTCTTAACTCTTAATACCAGGAAAAGCTGTTCTCCTAAATACTTGGTCTTTATCTGTGAATACAGAGTCCTACACTGATCTTTTTGCTTTGGCTCCCAGAAAACTCAGAACTGAAATGGTCATCCCCTTCTGTTAAGAGTGAGGTTAAGGGTCCCTGGATATTCAGTCTTAGGAATTAATGGAACACAACTAGACAGAAAATGATAGATAGATAGGCAGATAGATAGATAGATAAAATGCAGGCAAAACCAACCCTCAGCAATCTCCTTTCCTCTTTCTTCATCCTTTGCCCATGGACTAAAGCAGGAAAAATTAACCCTTCTTATTCCAGAGCCTGGCAGTCAGCAAATCAGGAGATCAGCAACTTGCTGTCTTCAAGGGGAGGAGCCCTCTGAGCGGAGCCCTCTGAGCGGAGCCCTCTGAGCAAATCCCTCCATCAAAACTGCTTCCTGGAAGCAGAGAGTGTGAGCGTCTCACTCACACCAGTTGCTAATGACTGACAAGTTTATTAGCAATCTATTTGTCTCTAAACCAAGGGAATGCCCTCCTCAGTGTGAAATTTGAGAAATCAGAATAGGAAGGCATCTGGGGGGCAGGGAGGGACAAGGGCTGCACGGTGGCCCCTGATGGGGACTGGCTGCTGGGCAGCTTCACTAGTGCTCTTTGACCAGCTGCCACCGTGCTGGCCTTTAGCTGCCTCCTCCTCCTTCTCTGAGTAAGACTGCTGGGATAGGGGAAGCATCTCCCATATCTGCCGCCCTTTCAGACCTTCTCTCTGCATTTCCTAGAGCAGCTTTCCCCATAGGCTTCATCCAAAGAAGCCCTCCGTAAATGATGGCGGAATTAGAATTTGTCTTGCGCAGCACGAAATAGCTTAGGGACAAGGGGAGGCAATGGACTTTCCAGGTGGCTCAGATAGTAGAATCTGCTTGCAATGCAAGAGTCCCAGGTTCAGTCCCTGGGTTAGGAAGATCCCCTGGAGAAGGAAATGGCAACCCACTCCAATATTCTTTTTTTTCCTAATTTATTTATTTATTTACATTGGAGGATAATTGCTTTACAGTACTGTGGTGGTTTTTGCCATACAGTGACATGAATCAGCCACAGGCGCACATGTGTCCCCCCATCCTGAACCCCCCTCTCACTTCTTCCTCAGCCCCTCCCTCTGGGCTGTCCCAGAGCACTGGCTTTGAGCACTCTGCTTCATGCATCGAACTTGCACTGGTCATCTATTTCCCATGTGGTGACATACATGTTTCAATGCTGTTCTCAAATCATCCCACCCTCGCCTTCCCCAAAAGAGTCCAACGGTCTGTTCTTTACATCTGTGTCTCTTTTGCTGCCTCGCATATAGTATCATCGTTACCGTCTTTCTAAATTCCATACATATGCATTAATATACTGTACTGGTGTTTTTCTTTCTGGCTTACTTCACTCTGTATAATAGGCTCCAGTTTCATCCACCTCATTAGAACTGACTCAAATGCATTCTTTTTTATGGCTGAGTAATATTCCATTGTGTATAGGTACCACAGCTTTCTTATCCATTCATCTGCCTATGGACATCTAGGTTTCTTCCATGTCCTAGCTATCACTCCAGTACTCTTGCCTGGAGAATTCTATGGACAGAGGAGCCTGGCCAGGTACAGTCCATGGGGTCACAGAGAGTTGGACACGACTAAGCAACTGACAGGGAAGGCAGTGAAGACGTCGGGGTGGAAGGCCGACACATTGAGCTGGGCCCGCTTTCAGGTCTCCGGTCTGATGCCCCAGCACACTCAGGCTGCGTCATAGCCTCCTCCCTCAGGTCTGCCGGCCTGCTCCTGCCTCCTCCAGTGTCCCCCATGCCAGGTCTTGGCGAGAGGGCTCTGAGGATGGGGCAGCATGGTGCGGGCGTGGGCACTGGCATTAATTCTGAGCTCTGCTGTGAGATGTTGGGTGCGTCACTCATCCCTCTGAGCCACAGTTTCCTCGTCTGTAAAACCAAGAGGGCGGTACCTGCATCACAGGATTGTGACCAAAGCATGAGTGCGTTCACGTATTTAAAGCACTCAGCATGGTGATGGCACGCAGTGATGCCCTTTTCTAAGAGCAGGGACCATGTCTTCTTCACCCCTGGGGACATGCATGGACGGGGATTCTTTCCTAGCACTGAGTGGACTCTTGTTCTCTGTATCTACCTTAAGACAAATTGTTGGAGAAGAAATCTGAGCTCCTTCTCACCTTCTGATGTTATAGTGAAAGAAACCAGTGCTCAGAGACTGGAGGAAGTTTCTCAAAGCCACTTGGCCTCTTCATAGAGGAAACGGACTTGAATCAGGTGCTGCTGGGCCTCCACCTAAGACCTGGCACTGTGATTTTGAACTCGGAGTCATGGAAGAAGGAAGGTGGATCTCCAGCTCCTACTTGCCTTTCGAAACTCACAGCGTGTTGCCTCCCAGGGAAGCCCTCCTTGACCGCACCCCCACCCCTATGCTGAGCCCGGTGGCCCTGGGCCAGGGTTCCCATCATGCCCCAGGCTTCCATTTATCCCTCAGGGACCTCTGACAGGGGTGACATGCTCTAGAGCTAACAACTGGAAAATTGAATTTACAAAGAGGGATCCGTGGTTTATTTTCTTCACTACAGTACCAGGTAGAGACGTGCCTGGTAGAAGCTGAATGAATGAATGAATGAGCACATATCAAAGCAGATTTGTTTTCTATAGGTTCATAACACTTCTAATAAAGATTCTCTCCTCCTGGACACTGTGCCTACTGATTCTGTCTTTCTGTTGCATTAAGATTTCTGATATTGAGAGCCGGATTTCAGCCCTGACCAATGCAGGGTTGAACATAGCACCCTGTGGGCGCCTCACCAGAAAACGAAACCAGAAGCAAAGGAACCAGGTGAGTTTGTCCCTCGCTCCATCTGCTGGAATACCGCATGACCTGGAAAACGCAGAAGATAAAACACCTGTGGCTTCACAAAGGCGTACTGATGCCTGTGTTCCGTTTATAGGTACAAACCATAGACACATCGAGGCAGCAGAGGAGGAAACTGCCTGCTCCGCCAGTGAAAGGTATGCTTACATCAGACCACAGAGCCACCCAAGAATCAAGCCTGACTCATTCACTTAGAGTAACTCAGAGATCTGAGTTTGAGGACCAGATCTAATGAGGTGTTTTCACCCTGAATTAGCCTTGTGGAGAGTCTGTCTTGATCTGGATTCCTCCAAGAGGCAGACCCTGGGACAAGGATGTGATGTGGGAGGTAACTCCAAGAAACACGGATATGGGAAGAGAGAAATGATTCAGGGAAGGAAATTAAGCCAATACAGTGTACTTTGATTAGTATTAATAGTTTGCTTCTTTGTGCAAATGATGCTAAACCCTGATGGGGACTTCTGGGAGACAGTATTAACCGTATCTCATACTTTCCTGCTCAAAGAATTAGGAAGATGAGGTTTTTCAACTCTCATCTTTGCTTGAAGGTTATTTTAGGCAGGGACATTGACTCCCTGGTACTTCTGACCATCACTCATGGGCTAAGAGAGAGTGGTGGTGCCTGCAGCAGGATGCTGTCAGAGTGGGCTGGGACGGTGACCATCAGGGAGATGTGAGCACACGCCGAAAGCATCTAACTCAGGGCATCTAACCCAACTTAGAGGGATTCCAGTAATGCCAGTCCCATCACCCTTATCTACTGGTCGTTTTCAACCATCTCCCTGGATTCAGAAGCCACAGAGTGGGGATGCCAAACTAAAAATTTAGACCTACAAAGTAAAAGAGTGGAAAGTCGGTGGATACATGTTTGAGTCCTGGCTCTACCCTTCATTGTTTAACAAACATTTACTGAATGCCTACTTTATGTTCCACGGAGCCCCAAACAATTAAAATGTACTGCAGATCCATTAGCTCTTACTTTGAAAGCCTTGAGTTTATATGTGTTTCAGAATCATTTGGACATTAGAAAGGTAATGCGGTCTGTGTGCTGTGTGCTTCCTGACAGCCCCCTCCCCGTGGTGTCGCGTAGTGTCTGATAAACACATCAGTAGCCCTGCAGCCAAGTATGAGAATGCTCATGCTCTGTGGGCGGGACAAGGACCTGAAACGGCCACTTGTCAGCTTACGTCAGGTTTTGCCATTAGGCAGTTTTGACTCCAAAGTGATAAAGATTTGCCTTTTTTTTTTTTTTTTGAGCCTTTTATATTTCAGAATTGCAAATAAGAGTTAGTAGACTGTATTGGATTATCTCTAAGCTACCTTTTTGCCAGAAAGCCACCAATGAATGATGCCTTGGTTTATTTGATCTACCCCAAAATAAATAAACAGAACAAAATGATTCCACAGTCAGACCTATGGACCCAGAATGAGATGCCAAGTCTAGAACAAAAATCTGGTAGACTGGACAGCTGCTCCTTCTTCCTTAACCATCAGTCCAGCTTCCAGATGATACTTATTCCTATGTGTTTCCTTTTAGCTGAAAAAATTGAGGTGTCTTCAACAACCACCATTAAAACATTTAACCGCAACTTCATTCTCCAAGACTCCTCAACAAACGGGACTAAAGAAAGGAATAGCACCCCCAAGGATTTGATAGTAAGTCATCTCTGTCTTAATGCCAGTTACTTTCACTATTGATGGCACCTCCATTCTGCAGCCATTCTTTCTATAGATGCCCAGTCAGAACTTCCTGCATGATCTCATGGTCTGTTGGTTAAATGACAGGGTTCCTTATATCGCTAAACTCCTGGGTATGTGAATACATTCTCTCAGCTATATCTCCAGCTCCTTTTCGGAACCAGGTTTAATATAAGAGAAATAAAAACATGTAGACAAAATGTAAGGTCTGATTGAGCTGTACAAGTTTTCATTCTGCTTTTGGTTCATATTCACTCTTCCTTAAATTTCTTGTTAGCCATTAAATACTTGTGTTCCTACAAAAAAGTCAGCAGCTGCCCATAAATGTGGCAAAGGAAGGGATAATAGATCCTTTGCATAAACCTGGAGATCATGTAAGAGGGCTAAGGGATTATACCAACACGCGCTTCAGAATTTTGCAAATGCTCGATGCTGCTTACGTGGGAGGTAAAGATCCGGCTGAACTGTCCCTGGGATACTGATGATGCTGAGGGGGCAGAAGATGGCTGGTGACAAGACTGAAGCACAGGCAAACCTACTCGGTCGCCTTTTATGCATCACCCGTTGCTCCCTTCCTTTCCATCCCCCCCGCCCCCCCCCCCCGCACTGTCCCTGTGTCGTGAGCACACGGACACCAGGAAATGGCACAGTGGAGGGCGTGCTCTTTTGAATAACAAGTTACTGCATCTCTTAGGCACCAGATGGCAACTGCGCTGCCCACTGCCTTCGCTGCACTGGCGAGCCATTACCCCGACCTTCCGAAGTCCAATTACCTGGCTCCTGGCCATTACTGCAAAGACCTAAAAAGATGCATTATTACTCGAAAAGGGCAGACCACTAGGGCCAGGGGAGGAATCTGTTATAAATAAGACAGTTAAAAATAAATTACCTTAGGGGAAAGTCAGAGGTGGGGAAGAGGGATAAATTAGGAGTTTGAGATTAACATATACACACTAGTTTATATAAAAATAGACAACCAAGAGGGACCTGCTGTAGAGCACAGGGAGCCGAACTCAGCCTATAAGGGGAAAGAACCTGAAATATATATACATACATGCACCTGGGCTGCCGAGGTGGTGCTAGTGGTAAAGAAGAACCCACCTGCCAACGCAGGAGACATGACTTGGGTTCAATCCCTGGGTCAGGAAGATCCCCTGGAGGAGGGTATGGCAACCCACTCCAATATTCTTGCCTGGAGAATCCCATGGACAGAAGAGCTTGGCGAGCTACAATCCATAGGGTCGCAGAGAGTCAGACACGACTGGAGCGACTGAGCCCGAAGCTCGCCTATATACCTGAATCACTTTTCTCTACACCTGAAACTAATACAACGTTGTAAATCAACTATAGTTCAATAAAACAAAAAAAATAAAGAGAATAAAGCTCCAGGTCCCCCTCTCTTAAAATTATTTTAAAAATAAAACAATAAATAAATTACCTTCCATAGATAAGTGGTTGCCAGGGGCTCGGAGAAGGCAATGGCAACCCACTCCAGTACTCTTGCTTGGAAAATCCCATGGACAGAGGAGCCTGGTAGGCTGCAGTCCATGGGGTTGCAAAGAGTCGGATACAACTGAGTGACTTCACTTTCACTTTTCACTTTCATGCACTGGAGAAGGAAATGGCACCCCACTCCAGTACTCTTGCCTGGAAAATCCCACGGACAGAGGAGCCTGGTAGGCTGCAGTCCATGGGGTCACACAGAGTTGGACACGACTGAAGTGACTTAGCAGCAGCAGCAGCAGCAGCAGCAGCAGTAGGGGCTCTGGGGAGGGAGCATAGAAAGAAATGCTTAAGGATAAGAGGTTTTACTGTAGAGTGAGGGTATGTTTTGAAACTTGACTGAGCTGGTGGCTATGTAACATTGAGAATGTCCTAAATGCCCCTGAATTGTTAATTTTTAAATGGTTAATTTTATGTTTGCGAATTTCACCTCAGTAAATTATTTTTTAAAATTAATTAACTTTAAATAACACAGAAAGGTTAAAAATGAAAGGATAGACAATATTTGCTAAATAAATGGAAACAAAAAAGAAAGGGCAGGAATGCTACTTTCAAACAAAGTAGTATCCAAGGCAGGAAGCACACAGAAGAAACAGGGAGGGAGCATGTTTAGATCTTGATAAAATAAAGGAAATCACCAGCCTTTCTTGAACTGGCAAACAATGCAATTTAATGTGCCATGGTTAGTGACTTTAAAATTCTCTTATCAGCCCTTGGAAGCCCAGTACACCAGAAATATGTACAAATTAGATAATTTGGAATAGTGTAATTATTAATCTTTAATTAATAAATATGTCTAAAAAACATATCTAACTTTATACTTAACAGAGCTTTCACTTTCTTTACAAACATCAATGGGCCATTTATAAAAACTGATTTTATACTGACTACAAAGAAAGCCTCAATAAATTCCCACAGGTAGAAAGTATAAAACTACCCTCTGTGACCCCAATCCTCAAAATAATCTCACATGTTCTGAAACTGTTAAAACCCCAACAACCAAAGCCTGATGGGGCTGGTAAATGTGTACACATCTCCATGCTTACTTACACACACAGACACATACAAATCACACACCAGTAGTGCTTCTTCAGAGAGGGGAGGCATGCTAAATAAAATATTAGCAAATTAAATGCAGGGGTACTTTAAATAATAAATTACCAGATAAATTTTACAGGAATGCAACGAGACCTTTAATACTGAGATAATGACTAAAAATCCCACAAAAAATTCGTTTCTTTCTGAATTAATTTATAGTTTAATCTAATTCTCATAAAATTCTTAGTGAGATTTTCTTGGAACTAAAGTTCATCTAGGAATAAATATGAATGAATAGACAAGGGCAATTTGCAACGTTAAAATGGTTTTTCTGCCAGATTTTTAAATAAATTAAAAACTGTAATGAAACTGATGATTAATGAAATAGAATAGAAAGCTCAGAAATAGATACAGGCACATATGAAAATCTGTTTTATGATTTTTTTAAACCTTAGGAACCAGTAGAGAAGGTATAGATAATTTAAAAAAAAAAAACTGTGCTTGGCAAATTAGCCAATGGGATGTAGTCGGAAGGGAACCAGTTTGTCTTATTCCATATACCAAAATGAATTTCAGATAGATTAAGAAGTACATGTAAGAAATGCATCACTTTTTGAGTACTGTGAACTGTTTCACTGGGCAATGGGCATGCATACCTTTTATGACATAAAAAAGCAGCCGACGTTGCTGATGGCCTCGCCTTGCTTTCACCAAGTGGCTGATTGCATCTGCTCATTTTCTCACCTCAGGAGCCCACCCTGGAGTCTGCTGTGATGTATTAGCACCATGGAACTCCACTGCCAGTGACCCACTGCCTCCGGCCGTACACGACAGTGCCTTGACCCAACAGCCATCTAATTACTGTACGGATTTCCACCTGAGGAGAGGGCCTGGGGAGGCCGCAGCGCACCCCTGCACAGGGCTGTCCTGATACCTCAGCCAGAAAGCAGACCCAGATGTCAGCACCAAGGTCTTGCCTACTCTCTGCCTTAGGCTCCCAGGGGAACCCAAGACAGAAAATCAAGACGCTGGCTTCCAGCAGCAGAGCTCCCTGTTCTCAAGATGCATCCTTTCCCTGTTCACTTTGCTACTGTGTGTTGTCTTTAAGACTTTATTTTATTTTTACCCTTTTGATTCAACTAGAATTACATGTCAACAATTTGTCCCAAAATACAGTGCTGGGGTCAGGGGATAGTGAAGGGAAGGGTATTAACATTTAAGTTATCAGTTCTTATTCATCTCTCACAGGCATGTCTGTCCCACAAATGCTTAGGAGAAAAGTGAAATGCCCCTGTAGTGAGCACTAGGGACTGTCTAACTTGGGGAGCCCTCAACTGTCAAAGTCTCCCTCTAGCTGCCTCATTCCTGCTGGCTTCTCACCCACCACACCACCAGTTCCTCCCATCACTTTACAGTCGGGAGCCACAGGACAGAAAGCTCTCACTCACCCGTGCCATGCCCAGGTCTGTCTGAAACAATGTCTCATCAAGAGTTCAGGGCTCTTCCTTGGACTTGCTGAGAGTCTCCCCGCTCTGAAGGGGAGAGGAGCCTGAGAAAGCCCACCATTGGCTTAACTTTAGTGCATTGTCCAGAATCAGTAAGATGTGGTTTAGCAATGACCACGTCTAAATGAGGTTTTAGGTAACTGGATGATTGCAGAATACAACCACACAAGGAAATGCTGTACTCCAAAATTTACCTCCCAGTAAATATTCAGCTGAAGTAGTTAGATGACCCTAAAGATAAAAATGGTTAAGGAACACCCTGAGAAAACTTGCATGTCTGAATAAAGCAAGGACAAGCTATGAATTCAACAGACGCAAGAGTTGAAGCTAACTCCCCTTGTGTGGTCTCAAACGCATGACTGTTCAGAGTGTGTTTAAAAAGCTAATGGAACTGGAATTTCACTCAATTAATTGAGTATTAGCAACTTTTAAAAAATTTTCTCCTTGTATATTTGAATCCGAGGAAGAAGGTATAAGATGGGAAGTAAAGGAATAGCATGACTGATGTTTATGAAGGGACCGCTCTGAAGGAGGTGATAGACTTCTCATTCTAATCCTTATAGCAACCCTATTCAGTGGGTATCCCCATTTTTCAGATGAGGAGACTGAGGGCCAGAGTGATTAATTTGCCAAAATCAGACCTTTAAGCTAAGTATAATTTGAACGCCTGACAAAACCTCATTCTGTGTTGTTTTCAACTTCTATGTTCTTTTGCTGCGGTGCACATTTCCAGACCTGACTTGCTGCTGAAATGTGTGTTATGATCCATTCCTGATGGGGGTCTACCTATCTTCCAGTAATACTCCTTGCTGATGCTGTGTATGTGTTATCCAACAGAAATGAGTCCTTTGAAATAAAGTAAATCTTTGGCTTTTTGTTCTGTTGGTGTGGTTAAAAGCAAACAAATACACAATTTTAAAACACAACAAAAAAGATCTGAGTTCCAAATAGAGCGTTTTCTTTAAGAGGCATGAAAAGCAACTACTGTTGTGTTACAGTGTTAAAATATTCAGTTTTCCTTGACAAAAATGTGTACTGTGTAAGCCTTGCAAAAAAAAAAAAAAAAAAGAAGAAGAAGAAGCCTGCTCTATGGCATTTGAATTTTTATAAAGGTTTCCTTGTGCCAAATAAGTGCAAAGATTTAATTTACTATTAAAATCCATAAGCATATGTTATAGTTCCAGAAGAATTATTTTGTCATCAAGTGATTTTGATCTTCAGTGTCAATATTTATATTTAGATTAATTTTTATAAATGAAAATATTTTAAAGGTTTAAGAAAATCAGGCCAATAGGACCATATCTTTGATGACTTCTGAAAGTATGCTTGCCTTCATGTTATATGCACATTGCCAAGAAATACTGTCAAGAAAAATGATAAAGAAGTAAAAGTCATTTATGAAAATAATGTTTGTGGGTGTGTGATTTTTGTTTGGTTTTGTTTGGTTTTTGGTGTTTTTGGTTACAGAAGGCTGGGAATGAAGAAAGGGTAGGGAAGTCAACGGCAAGTCATTGGCAGGGCCAAGATTCAAAGCCATGGTTGCCCCATACCCCATGTTCCTTCTGGTTATACCACTCACCTCTCCACTGCTTGTCTTCCTGAGAACAGACTCGCCCAGGACCACCTCTACTGAGGGGTCACTCAGGTAAGACTAGCAGTTCTCAAAGCAGGAGGAGGGGCAGTGTGATTCTTGTGCCCCAGGGGACATTGTCACAGCTTATTGGGGGCAGGACATGCACACAGTAAACAGCGGTCAGGGATGCTGCTAAACACCCTCCGGCGCACAGGATCGGAGCTCCCCAAACAAAGAGTCATCCAAGTCAAGAGGCCAGTGGTGCCGCGTCTGAGAACCCTGGGTTAGACCCTGGAGGGAAGCCTGGACGCCTGTGGAAAAGCCGCTCCCACCTCCACGGGGACTGTGTGGCTGGATGGGAAGCAGGGCAGGACTCTCTCAGAGCCTTTCACAGGCTCAGAGGCAGCTGTTGGTCCTCTGAGGCTGGCCTGCGCACACGCTGGCCTCCCCCATCCCCGGATGGGCGTAGGAGCCCACAACAAAACTGCAATGAATGAGGGGATAAAACAGCAGCAAAGAGCAGATGGACCTAGAGACGGTCGCACTGAGTGAAGTAAATCAGACAAAGAGACACAAATGTCATATGATGTCACTTACACGTGGAGTCCAAAGAAAATGATGCAAATCAGCTAAGCAACGAAACAGATTCACAGACATAGAAGCCAAATTTATGGTTACCGAGGGGGAAGGTGGGGAGGGATACATTAGGAGTATGGGATTAACAGATGCAAATCACTGTACATAAAATAAACAACAAGGACTTGTTGTATAGCACAGGGAACTATACTCAATATCTTGCAATAATCTATAATGGAAAAGGATCTGAAGCTACTCACCTGACACTAACATAATACTGCAAATCAACTATGGTTTAAACGAAAAGCAGCAGCTGAGAGCCTTCTCTGCCCGAGAGGCTGACGCAACAGTATTCAAGCTCGAGTGGGCATCACAATCCCCTGCAAAAACACAGATTCAGGGAATAAATCCAGTCACCTCCCATCCTCAGTTTAACTTCCTCTATGCTCCCACGGACAGCAAGGATATCAAACCAGTCAATCCTAAAGGAAATCAACCCTGAATACGTGTTGGAAGGACTGATGCTGAAGCTGAAACTCCAGTATTTTGGTCATCTGATGTGAACAGATGACTCACTGGAAAAGTCCCTGATGCTGGGAAGGATTGGGGGCAGATGGAGAGGAGGGCATCAGAGGATGGGATGGCTGGATGCCATCACTGATGCAATGGACATGGACTTGGGCAAACTTCAGGAAAAGGTGAGCAACAGGGAGGGCTGGCGTGCTGTAGTCCATGGGGTCGCAAAGAATGGACACGACTAGGTGAGTGAACAACAACAACGACGCTCCCATTAATGTGCCTGGCACAATATTTGCTAAACATTCACAACAAGTTAACACTTAGGTTGGTGGGGCATTTCAGATGGGGCCGGCAGGGAGAACAACACCAGGAGACCCTCTGAGATATTCTCTGGGCAGCATTTCCAGACCAAAATTCCTGACTTCTCTACACTGCCTCCCATCCCCAACCACATTCCCATAGGACAGCAAGACATGGAAACAGCTAAGAGGGTTCAGACACACTCCTGTTACCCAAGCATTTGGCTACCCTAACCCAGAAGCCCAGAAAATTTGTATTGAGCAGCCAATGTGTGTTGATTCTCCAAGTATTCAAGAGAACCAGTCTGAATCAACAATTTGATAGGCAACTAAACTTATAGAAAATTTACGGCTCTTCTTGTATCCAGGATAAATAGGAACAGAGTAAAGATAGTATTTTCCCCTAAGAAAGAAGAGCTTGATTTGCCATGCCGGAAAAAAAAAAAAAAAAGTGACCCAGTAATGATAGTATTTGAAGGCTGCCAGAAAACACAGCTCCACTCTCTGACATCCCACAAACCAGCCCGGTGACCTATCACCTCATCTGTAAAATGGAGTTAAAACAGCTTCCTCGTGGCATTGTTAAAAGGTTCAGTGAAGGGCTTCCCCGGTGGTCCAGTGGTTCAGAATCCACCTGGCAACACTGGTTTGATCCCTGCCCCAGGAAGATCCCGCGTGCCATGGAGCAACTAAGCCGGCTATGCACCACAACCGCTGAGCCCACGTCCACAGCCCGTGCTCCGCAACAAGCAAAACCACCGCAGTGAGAAGCCCATGCACCGCAGCAAAGAATAGCCCCCGCTCACTGCACCTAGAGAAGGCTGGTGTGCGGCCACGAAGACCCACCAAGACAAATAAGTAAACAGATATTTTTTAAAAGATAAAAGGTCCAATGAAGTAACACACAAGGAAATTCTCAGCAGAATGCTTGGTAACTATAGGTCCTCAATGTCCTCCTTTTTCTCTTGGAATACGAAACACATTTGCATATCAGCACCAATGCTTTATTTTGCACAATGCTGTGCCTCGATTTTTCTACTCATCATAGAAGAGATTATTTTTCTGCAAATATTCACTCCCTTATCCCCCTAACTCTAGGGGGAGTGCACTGCCTCACCCCACTGGAGCTGGGCTTGGTCATGTCACTTGCCTTGTGGTTGGTGGAGCACACTTCTCCATCTCTGGCTGCTATAACAAAAATACCGAAGACTGGGAAGTTCATAAACAACAGAAATGTATTTCCCACAGCTCTGGAGGCCGAGAGTCCAAGATCAGAGTGCCAGCATAGTTGGTTTTGGGGAAAGGCTGCCGCAGACTTCTCATGTGTCCTCACATGGACAGGGTTCTCACTGGAGCCTCCTTTAAAAGGGCACTAATCCCAGCCAAGAGAGTGGAGCCGACCTAATTACCTCCCAGAGGCCTTACCTCCTCATATCACACCTCAGGGGTTAGGTTTCAACACGTGAATTTTGAGAGGACACAAACATCCAGACAATAGCATTATTGAACCCTTGGTTTGGACTTGGTCATTGACTTGCTTTGGCTTATGAGATGTTATTAATAGAAGAAGAGCTACATAAGGGACTTGAAATATCTTTATGGAGTTGGGTTGGTCCATTTATATTTGCCATTCACTATGAGAACATGACATGGAACAACAGACTGGTTCCAAATAGGAAAAGGAGTACGTCAAGGCTGTATATTGTCACCCTGCTTATTTAACTTCTATGCAGAGTACATCATGAGAAATGCTGGGCTGGAAGAAGCACAAGCTGGAATCAAGATTGCCAGGAGAAATATCAATAACCTCAGATATGCAGATGACACCACCCTTATGGCAGAAAGTGAAGAGGAATTAAAAAGCCTCTTGATGAAAGTGAAAGAGCAGAGTGAAAAAGTTGGCTTAAAGCTCAACATTCAGAAAACTAAGATCATGGCATCTGGTCCCATCACTTCATGGGAAATAGATGGGAAACAGTGTCAGACGTTATTTTTTGGGGCTCCAAAATCACGGCAGATGGTGATTGCAGCCGTGAAATTAAAAGACGCTTACTCCTTGGAAGAAAAGTTATGACCAACCTAGATAGCATATTCAAAAGCAGAGACATTACTTTGCCAACAAAGGTCCATCTAGTCAAGGCTATGGTTTTTCCAGTGGTCATGTATGGATGTGAGAGTTGGACTGTGAAGAAAGCTGAGCGCTGAAGAACTGATGCTTTTGAACTGTGGTGTTGGAGAAGACTCTTGAGAGTCCCTTGGACTGCAAGGAGATCCAACCAGTCTATCCTAAAGGAGATCAGTCCTGGGTGTTCATTGGAAGGACTGATGCTGAAGCTGAAACTCCAGTACTTTGGCCACCTCATGCGAAGAGTTGACTCATTGGAAAAGACCCTGATGCTTGGAGGGATTGGGGGCAGGAAGAGAAGGGGACGACAGAGGATGAGATGGCTGGATGGCATCACTGACTCGATCGACGTGAGTCTGAGTGAACTCCAGGAGTAGGTGATGGACAGGGAGGCCTGGCGTGCTGCGATTCATGGGGTCGCAAAGAGTCAGACACGACTGAGCAACTGAACTGAACTGAACTGAACTGAATGAGAACAAGCCACAGGCAGCCCACTGACCCGAGGAACAGATTCAGATCCAACCTTTAGCCAAGCCTATTGAGCCCAGGAGGTCATCAAAGCCACCCAGCCAACATGTAGACATAAGAACAAGAATAAATCATTGCTCCTTTAAAGCACTGAGCTTGGGAGTTGTTTATTATGGAATAATAGCTAACTGATACACTATGTGAAAAGTTAGTTTTATAACCTTAGGTTAATCCTTGTGTTAGTGATGAAATGAAGACGAGTGGATATCAAAAGTAAAATCACAGGCCAATATAAAGGGTATATAAGCAACTACTAAACTACTTGTCTTTGACATTTTGTTAAATATGGAACTTCTGTTACATTTTTGAAGTATCTTTCTGTGTACATGTTGATCTTTCACAAAGGGTCCTCTAATTCCTTGAAATTTTTGACAAAACTTTAAAGTACAGGAGGCACTAGGTACATTCCTTTAAAAATAAGTTTTCAAATGACAGCCACTTTATTTTCTCCCAGGGGAAGTATTTCCCATACAAAATTTGCATTTTACAGAACAGTAGGTTTCGTGAGCCTTCTGTCACTGCAATTGAGTTGTAATTATGATAAAGTGCAGGTAAATGGCGTTGCATTTTAAAGAGCTTTCAAGAGACTGGAAAAACTTTAATATGCACTTCAAACATTGAAAATCCCAAAGAAGTTATTCAGAAGGATCAGGTTTGGTAGAATCAGGTCCTGAAATATAGAAAAATATGTTTTATATCAAAGTTATTGTGTTTGATAAAGATAAAAGATTAAAGGCAGTGCTTCTCAAACTTTAATGTGCAAATTCTGATTCAGCAGGCCTGGCGGGACCCATGATGCTACATTTCTAACAAGCTCCTGAGTAATGCTGCTGCTGCTGGTCATACTTTGAGTTACTTCAGCTTCAGCACCAGTCCTTCGGATGAATATTCAGGGTTGATTTCCTTTAGGATTAATTGGTTTGATCTCCTTGCAGTCCAAAGGACTCTCAAAAATCTTCTCCAGCACCACAATTCAAAAGCATCAATTCTTCAGCACTCAGCCTTCTTTATAGACCAGCTCTCATGTCCATACATAACTACTGGAAAAACCGTAGTTTTGACTATACAGACCTTTGTCGCCAAAGTGATGTCTCCGCTTTTTGATATGCTGTCTAGGTTTGTCATAGCTTTTCTTCCAAAGAGCAAGCGTCTTTTAAAAATTCCATGGCTGCAGTCACTGTCCACAGTGATTCTAGAGTCCAAGAAAAGAAAACCTGTCACTGATTCCACCTTTTCTCCATATATTTGCCGCGAAGTGATGGGAATGGATGCCATGATCTTAGTTTTTGAATGTTGAGTTTTAAGTTAGCTTTTTCACTCTCCTCTTTCACCCTCATCAAGAGACTCTTTAGTTCCTCTTCACTTTCTGCCAATAGAGTAGTATTATCTGCATATCTGAGGTTGTTGATATTTCTCCCAGAAATCTTGATTCTAGCTTGTGATTCATCTAGCCTGGCATTTTGCATGATGTACTCTGCATGTAAGTTAAATAAGCAAGGTGACGATATATAGCCTTGACGTACTCCTTCCCAATTTTGAACCAGTCAGTTGTTTCATATTCAGTTCTAACTGTTGCTTCTTGACCTTCATACAGGTCGCTCAGGAGACAGGTAAGGTGGTCTGGTATTCCCATCTCTTTAAGAATTTTCCACAGTTTGTTATGATCCACACAGTCAAAGGCTTTATTTAGGGTAGTCAGTGAAGCAGAAGCAAACTTTTTTCTGGAATCCCCTTGTTTTTCCCATGATCCAGCAAAAGTTGGCAGTTTGATCCCTGGTTCTTCTGACTTTTCTAAACCCAGTTTGTACATGTGGAAGTTCTCAGTTCACATTCTTTGGCATTGCCCTTCTTTGAGACTGGAATGAAAAGTGACCTTTTTCAGTCCTGTGGCCACACTTTGAGTAGCACTGCTCAATAGAGTCCCTCAGAGAGTGCCCTGCAGGGTTGAGGTCCAGGTCCCCACAGTGGTAACCTGTTCATTGATGCTTTCTTGTGACTTTTTCTCCCTTCACGCTCTCACTTTCTCCCTCCCTCAGCATATACCCTGGGGTCACCTCCCAGATTAACTACTCAATGCAGAATCTCCCTTGAGGAAGCCTCAAACTAAGACATTCCCTGCACTGCATATACATATGTGATTATCTTTCTCCTGCACTGACCTGAAAGCCCCTTGAGGAAGTGGGTTCCGTTCATAATCACACAGAGCTTGGCACAGAGCCAGTGCTTGAAACAAATTTGGTTCGCCTATTGTGGCCACGGTGGTCCTGCCTCCAGTCTGTGGTTACCCCATGACCAATCGACTCAACTGAAGATGGTGCCCCACAGGCACCTTCATGCCCATCTAAGGCTGGGGGTGAGCATCCTTCCAACACTGAAGTGTACAGAAGGGATCTCAACACCAAGATGGAGAAGCAAGAGGCTCCCCATAACCTCTACTTCACTCCCCTCCCTTTTCTAAAGACTGTGGAGCAACTTCAGGGGGCAGTGAAACGGCCCAGGCTGCCCAGAATCCAAAAGCACAAGCTCCTGCATCCATAGATGCTCACAATCTGCAGGCCCCAGTGAGACACCAGTAACTCTGAGTTGGTCTCTTAAAGCACTGTCTCTAAGCTGGTTGAGAGCTGCCACAGAGTTCTTGGGTGCCATCACTCACTCCTTCCTGCCATTGAAAAGACATTTTTTTCACTGACTTCTGAACAAAACCCCTGTTCCCAGCCATGACTCATCTTTTCCCTGAGTGGATGTCTCTCCTTCATCCTTTGCCCATAAAAAAACAGAACTTGGGGAGAATTCTAATGTTAGAAAGCAGTTTCCAAAGTGGGGTACAGATTGCACAAGGGGTACAGGAGATGGCACACTGGAGTCAGGTGAAAGAACATATTCATCCTTGAGCTCAATTTTTATGTGGAAGTTTTACCAATGTTAAATACATGGATAGATGCAAGTGCATGTAATAATTTATAAATGAACATACATATTTCGGGGATGCACTGTCAAACAGTTTTTACTGACGGGGTGTGTGGCCCAAAATGTTTGGAGACCACCCACTAGTTAGAAAACCTTGTAAGCTTTTCTTTTTTTGGTGCATTGTGCAGTTTGCGGGATCTTACTTCCCCGACCAGGGATTGAACCTGTGCCCCCTACATTGGGAGTGTAGAATCTTAAACACTGGACTGCCAGGGAAGTCCCCCTTGTAAACTTCTGATGACTCCAATTTCCCCTCCAACCGGGGAAATCACCAGTCCCCATCACCATCCCTGTCAAGGACAGTGCTACACTCAAAATGCAACCCAGTGCTTAAAGAGCAGCTGAAAGAAGGGCAGAGGGGAGGGGGTAATACAGACAGCCCCAGTCTATGGGTTGAGCCCTGGGATGAGTGCTGTTCCATCCCTCTAGAGAAAAGCTTTCTGTCTGTCTCATCTGTTTCCTTTGCTCTCCCCAGCCCAGGAAGAAAATGTCAATTCACTATCCAGCCATCTTAACTGAACTTCCTGGAGACACTGGATTACTGTTGCCTGAAAACAACCCAGTGGGCAGCCTTGAGGAAGTGGGATTTCCAGTCACATATCCCTGGGGTTCTTTGTTTTTTTTTTGTTTTGTTTTTTAAATTTTTTTATTTTTTTATTTTTTAAATTTTATTTTATTTATTTTTTTCAATTGTGTATTTATTTATTTATTTATTTATTTTTGTCTTTTTTTATTTTTTATTATTATTTTTTTTATTTTTTTATTTTTTAAATTTTAATATCTTTAATTCTTACATGCGTTCCCAAACATGAACCCCCCTCCCACCTCCCTCCCCAGAACAACTCACTGGGTCATCCCCATGCACCAGCCCCAAGCATGCTGCATCCTGCGTCAGACATAGACTGGCGATTCAATTCTTACATGACAGTATACATGTTAGAATGTCATTCTCCCAAATCATCCCACCCTCTCCCTCTCCCTCTGAGTCCAAAAGTCCATTATTCACATCTGTGTCTCTTTCCCTGTCTTGCATACAGGGTCGTCATTGCCATTTTCCTAAATTCCATATATATGTATTAGTATACTGTATTGGTGTTTTTCTTTCTGGCTTACTTCACTCTGTATAATCGGCTCCAGTTTCATCCATCTCATCAGAACTGATTCAAATGAATTCTTTTTTACGGCTGAGTAATACTCCATTGTGTATATGTACCACAGCTTTCTTATCCATTCATCTGCTGATGGACATCTAGGTTGTTTCCATGTCCTGGCTATTATGAACAGTGCTGCGATGAACATTGGGGTACATGTGTCTCTTTCAATTCTGGTTTCCTCGGTGTGTATGCCCAGCAGTGGGATTGCTGGGTCATAAGGTAGTTCTATTTGCAATTTTTTAAGGAATCTCCACACTGTTCTCCATAGTGGCTGTACTAGTTTGCATTCCCACCAACAGTGTAGGAGGGTTCCCTTTTCTCCACACCCTCTCCAGCATTTATTGCTTGCAGATTTTTGGATCACAGCCTTTCTGACTGGTGTGAAGTGGTACCTCATTGTGGTTTTGATTTGCATTTCTCTAATAATGAGTGATGTTGAGCATCTTTTCATGTGTTTGTTAGCCATCCGTATGTCTTCTTTGGAGAAATGTCTATTTAGTTCTTTGGCCCATTTTTCGATTGGGTCCTTTATTTTTCTGGAATTGAGCTGCATAAGTTGCTTGTATATTTTTGAGATTAGTTGTTTGTCAGTTGCTTCATTTGCTATTATTTTCTCCCATTCAGAAGGCTGTCTTTTCACCTTGCTTATATTTTCCTTTGTTGTGCAGAAGCTTTTAATTTTAATTAGATCCCATTTGTTTATTTTTGCTTTTATTTCCAGAATTCTGGGGGGTGGATCATAGAGGATCCTGCTGTGATTTATGTCTGAGAGTGTTTTGCCTATGTTCTCCTCTAGGAGTTTTATAGTTTCTGATCTTACATTTAGATCTTTAATCCATTTTGAGTTTATTTTTGTGTGTGGTGTAAGAAAGTGATCTAGTTTCATTCTTTTACAAGTGGTTGACCAGTTTTCCCAGCACCACTTGTTAAAGAGATTGTCTTTACTCCATTGTATATTCTTGCCTCCTTTGTCAAAGATAAGGTGTCCATATGTGTGTGGATTTATCTCTGGGCTTTCTATTTTGTTCCATTGATCTATATGTCTGTCTTTGTGCCAGTACCATACTCTTTTGATGACTGTGGCTTTGTAGTAGAGCCTGAAGAAGTGGACAAAGTTAAATCTCTGCTTGGAGGGCCGGGTGAGCTGGGATGGAGCCAGATGGACCAGGTAACAGCCCCCTCCTCTACGCAGCCCTGCCTTGCTTCATATCATAGTGCCCAGAGCCAGCCAGCCAGGCAAGGGCAGCCGAGTTTACAAGTCCAGCAACCTGAGCGCCTCCAGGAAGTCTGCTTATGCATGAAACATCCTCTGCCCACCTGCCTACTCTCAAGATCTTCCACGAGTCCAGGAGACGCTGTCCTCTGCTGTCACTGGAGCAATCTGGGGAGTATGCCTTTGGCGACTCTTACACAGTACCACCAAGTTTGCAAGTTCTCAGCTTTATACTTGCTCGGGGCAGACAGGGCTGGGCGCCTGGGGACCTTCTCCTCCATGTGCTATGTATCAAAAAGACAAGAAGCAACGCTGGCCCAGAGACAGGATGCGCCCCAACCATGAGGTGCTGGGTGCCAAGGTGACAGGGTGAAACGGTATGTAACTGCTGTCCTCATTCACTGAGCAATGTGGTAATTACCTAACTGAAGATGAAAGGGCTATCTGCAGGCAGTGGTGGTGGTCAGTGTTTTCTATCGCACTGCTACCTTCAAAATGCCCTTTCCTGCTTCCTGGTAATGACAATAATTTGCACTTTCAAACCTGTCCCTTCTGATTTATTCTTCCCTGTTATTTCATTCATTTCATAACAAACCCACTGGGAAGTCAGAAAAAAAAAAAAGATTTTTTTATCTTTAAAAGGGAAAATCTGGACAAGTATTCTTTGTCCTGATAAATGCAGACCATGTGTCATGAATGCTCTGCCGCTGAAAACAGACTGTGAATCAGCGCTTCCACCCTGTTTGTAATTTGGGTCTTTGTAGAACCATCCTGGCAATGAATGAGTTCCTGTCATCGGTCTGGCAGAACTGAGGTTCTTCTTTGTCTTTAAATGACACTGTTATTGTTTTCTCTGTGCCCAGTAGCAATTCTTCTTAGTGACCCTGGTCTGTTGAAACGCTGACTGTCTGTGGTACAACAGCTCTGCTGATGCCACTTGGCCAGATGTCAGCTTGGTGCCCATCGACTGTTAAACTGTCTGATGACAAAGGAATAAGTTACCGCTTCTTGATTTGAGGCAGTTATGATTCTGCTCCCCTGGCCTCCACTCTGTCTTTGATTGCAGGGGAAAATGGTTGTCTTGGCTAATGTTAAAAGGCAGATCTAAGTGTGGTTGGAAAGTCTGTTCCAGGCATTGTCAGAGTTGGACTGTGCATAGCTCTGGGCCACAGCGCCTGGTAGGGCCCTATTTACCCTCTGTGGCTCACAAACCACTCAAGCTAGGACCCTTGTCAACTCTGCATCTTCCCACATTGCATTCAATCCTCTGAAATGCCTCCCTCTGACTTTGAAAACCCTCACCTATCCTTTGAGAAGGCTCGGTTCAAAAGTCCTCTCTGATGGGTCCTGACCCCTCCCCAGCCCAGGAGAAGCCTAGTGTAGCCCAGATGTTTGGAGGTAAGACTAAGCTCCACGCCAGGAAAAATTTATGTTCCAGTCGATACTGCTTCAAACCCCCAATTTTATTTCCCTTAAAGCCCAAACTCTTTCCCAAAAGCCTGTGAAATTGGCCTTATGGAGATCAAAATGGTCTTGCATCCCTGTTGCAGCCTCTGTTTTTTCCTTAATTTGTTTATTTTTAATTAGAGGACAATTGCTTTACAATACTGTGTTGGTTTCTGCCATACATCAATATGAATCAGCCATAGGTATACATATGTCCCCTCTCTCTTGAACCTCCCTCACATCTCCATCAATAGATGAATGGATAAAGAAATTGTGGTACATATACACAATGGAATATTACTCAGCAATGAAAAGGAACACATTTGAGACAATTCTAATGAGGAGGATAAACCCAGAGCATTTTGTACAGAGTGAAGAAGTCAGAAAGAGAAAAGAAGCCTCTGTTTTATACTGCGTTGATCCAGAAGGGAAATGTAACCCCCCCAACCATTCACACTTGAAACAACAGCAACAACAAAGAGATCAACCAGCCCTGTAGTAGACCTCGCTGAAGGACAAGGACAGGGGATGGGGGAGAAGTCAGGGGCCAGGGGCACACAGTATATCACTTCATACGTGGCAATCTAATTTAGACGCTCCTGTTCCTCAAAGCCTTTTTTCCAACTAATAGCAGTCTCTCCACATGGCACCAGTCTCCTACTGTGCCCTGACTTCTTGTCTTTGACTAGAGAATTGCTTGGCCAACTCTTAGGGCCTCTCTGATGCCTTGGCCCCACTGAAAACTCAGGGTTTAAGTGTCCTAAGTTCTGACCAAGGAACTCACCCAGAGACCATTCTCTACCTGCATAGAGCATGGGACTCACTGTTTGGATATCATTTCCCTCCTAGTTACAGGATCCACTCCTTCATCTGTATACAGAGCATTCTGCGTGCTTCCCTAAGGTCATCCCACTCATCGCAGATATACATCATTTATCTGCATGTCTGGATTGATGTGGTGCATTTTGTCTTTAAACCATGATTTGTGGTGAGACACTGAAAAGTTCAGGTGGGAAGTGACCTGAGCAGATCTGTGAGTTTAATAGCTTTTTTTTTTAGTGTAAGGAATATATTGTATAGGGCAAGGAGATTATAGACAGACAAATTAGGAGACTTCCTACAGAGTTCAGGAAGGAATCAAGACAGATTAGATTAAGACAGTGAGGGAGAAGTTTTTGGAAGCAAAAACGGGATTTATGAATTGGCTGGATATGGGTAGTGAAAAAGATGGAAGTGTGAACAATGCATGCGGACCTCTGGCTGGAAGAGTAAGTTCTATTCATTGAGCTGAGGATGGGGAAGGAAGGCTCCTTTTTGGATATGTTTGATGACAGATGTTGGCCAAGTGGTGAGGTCTGAGAGGTGAGTGGAGCCACAACTGGAGAGCTCAGGCTGGTAGAGATCAGAGAGCCGTTGAGACCTTGATGGAGCTGGAAGCCATCATCCCTTGTGGATGGGTTAGGACTGAGGGAACTGGCCCTGTGGAATTGGACTGGTAGAGGAAGAGCAGTCAGAAAGGCGGAAGGAAACTCCTGACCCAGGAAATAAGGACATCTAAAAAGGAAGAAGTGAGTTTGTGGCTACCGAGCAGTCAAGTATTACGAAGGCTGGAAAACATCAGCTCCCTGATTGTGTGTCTGGATTCCACCAACCAATATAGAAATGGAAGCGCAAGGTTGAGCAGAATCCTGATTCAAGGATCAAGTCAAGTCACCTTGAGTTTAAGGTGCTTCTGGGGCATCCTGATGGAGATATCCATGTGAAGATTATAAACACACATCCCTCCCTGAATTCAGCAACATGCCAGGCTGATAATGTGGCACTAGACAGGTGAAAAGAAAAGATACAGTCCTGCCCTCTGGAAGCTTGCAGTCTAGGAAGGGAAACGAGACACATAATTAATGACGTTGGCGGGCCCTTTAGAGGAGGATGCACAGTCAGAAGTGGGCAGAGTTGTACTGCCCAGAGACAGGAGGGAGAGGGGTCAAAGCTGTGTCTGCAACATCTCAGATCCATGGGTCTGGCTTGGTCTGCATTCTTTCTTTTTTGTTCTCTCGCGGCTCCTTCATGGTGCCTTTTGTCCCTTTATTTTGACTGAATGATGCATGTGGGGTTTGGAAAACCTGTTCCTGCAGCAAAAGAACTTGTATTCCCCATGATCTTGAGCCTCTGTATTATACCCTGAGGCTCTGAACTACATGGGGGAAAGGAGACTCAGAGACCCCTGAGGTGCCTTTTTAAGAATACACACGCCATATATCTGGAGAAGACTCTAATTTGAAAATATATATGCACCCCAATGTTCATAGCAGTACTATTCACAATAGCCAAGGCATGGGAGCAACCTAAATGTCCCCAGACAGAGAGACGAATAAACAAAATGTGCTACAGATATACAATACTACTCAGCCACTAAAAAGAATGAAATAGTACCATTTGCAGCAAAAGGGATGTACCTAGAGATGATCACACTAAATCAGACAGAGAGAGACTATTTTCATATGATATCACTTACACGTGGAATCTAAAAGAAATGATGCAAATCAACTTATTTACAAAATAGAGATAGACTCACAGAAAACAACATCATGGTTACCAAAGAGGAAAGGAGGAGAGGGATAAATTAGCAGGAGTATGGGATTATACTAGTATATATAAACTAGTTAACCGACAAGGACCTACTGTATAGCACAGGGAACTATACTCAATTTCTTATAATAATATATAAGGGAAAAGAATCTGAAAAAGAATATATATATTGTACACACACATATATGTGTGTGTGAATCACTTTGAATCACTGAATTACTTTGTTGTACACCTGAATCTAACATAGCATTGTAAATCAACTGTACTTCAATTAAAAAAAGTGAAGAATACATATGCCAATCCCCACTCCCCTTACAAAATCCAAACATTTCACAAAATTCTAGTCCCTAATCAAAATTCTAGCCCCACTGTGGCCCAAGACACTAGACAATGCTCAAAGCAGGTGTTCCTGCGTCGGGAGGCCGACTCAGAGACCAAGCAGAGTGGAGAGAAGGGAAGGAGTGGTGAGGTCCCCAGGTTTCCCACCAAGGCCGCTGGGTCAGTGGCAGTTTCAGGAGCTGAAAATGTGGGAATCGATTTGGGGAGTTTGCCCACATGTTCACATGAACTGATTTTGCAGTCTCTGCATTTTGCAGTCAGCCACCATGAAAGACATCTGAAATGATCATCCCGAGTAACTGAGACAGGTCCTTCATGGACTGCTTGAGCCACTTCCTCCACTGTTTAAACTGAGCATTCTAGCTCTGCAACTTGGTGACTGAGTTTATGGCTAACAATGTCTAATATTTCCACAACATCCTAGCCCAGGCATGAAGACAAATCTCATCCCATCTGTTTTTCCTGCTAATGGGTCAGTGATGTCCCCACAGCTAATTATAGCAATTACATACAAAATAACATGTTTACTTTGGAAAGCCAGACTTAGTGTTTGCGACTGGGTATCTCTGATAGATGCACAGCTGTTTCTAAGAGGGTGAAGGTCTTCACTCTTTTTCATCTGTAAGCAAAAGCCACATGGAACCCCTTTTGTCAATTACCAGGAAAAAAAATGCTATTGAGGATGCTGTCTGTTACACTGCCTGGGGTCCTTTATTTATTTTGGAATTACACTCCAAGAAACAATGACACTGCCCTCCCAACTCATTGCTTCACTGACAGCTCTGCAAATTCTCAAGTTTCTGTAAAAAAGAATTATTATTAAAGATGCCTAATATTCAAAGTGAATTGAGGTGAGCTGAACTTGAGTAGATTTTCTTTCATTTAATCTGTCTCCTCACCCCCTCTCCATGTCCTATCCACTTCTCAAAGCTGAATGGCTTTGTTTACATAACTGTCCATGTTTGTTTCCCTTCTTTACAGATGCTTTTGATGCAGAATAATTTCTTCTCCATGTCTGTTTTTCTTGCGCTCAAGGGGAAGTTCCTCCTTGCCAGTTGCTTATAATAACCAGTGTAACCTAAGTGGAGGGGATCTGAGATCCTCCCTGGTCACATGACTGTTTGGAAATAGTCAGCTCGTCTACTTCAGTTCTGTCCCCTCATCCTGACACCATGATGCCACTGAATGCAGCTAGAAGGTTGCCAGTCTACCGGGCTCAGCTGTCCTCAGCGGGTGACAACCACCCATAACCCAGCCTTTGCGATGCACATTCCCTTTCCTTGACTCCCATCATACCATCTCCTGATTTTTCCTCTTATCTTAATAAACACACTGACACAGTTTGAGCAAAGAAGGAGTCAGCAAAGCAGTTGAAAATAGCATAATGATATGGAAGAAAAGCAAGAGACGATGAAGTCTTAGCAGCCAAGAGAAGAAAAGAGTAGTTCATGCTGTCAAATGCTGCAAAGAGGACCAAGTCAGAAACAGTGAGACAGCATTGGGTTGGCAATATGGGGTCAAGCACACTTGGGCATGGATGATCTCAGCATAGCAGTGGAGATGGAAGCCTGTACGGAGGAGTTAAGGAGAGATGAATCATGAACAAGCAGAGGCAGTGACCTTAGACAACTCTTTGGAAGAGGAGAGAAATGGGTCCTGGCAAGAAAAGAACATGTGTCAAAGGAGTTTTTGTTTTCGTCTATTAAGACGTACGATTCTAGAGCATATTTGCATCCTGGTGGAACTAAGTCTATAGAGAGAGACATTATAGATGCAAGAGGGAGAGGTGGATACTTCTAGGAGCAACATCCTTGAAAGTGCAAAAGAGGAAAACAGGGATGCTCAACCAGTGTAACAAGCTGGCAAGGCAAAGAGCACAGGGACAAATGCAGTGAGATTTGGAGATTTGGTGGCTGGAGTTTGTTTCCATATGATTGCTTCTATAGTCTTAGTAAAATACAAGCAAGGTCGTCAGCTGCAGACAGACACGTTACCGTCTGGGCCACCAGGGAAGCACGAAAAGGAACATGGGGGAAGGAATTTAGGTTTGAGAAGACCGATGTATGAAATCATCACTGGAGAGAGTGAGAACGAGGAAAACATCTGAGTAAGTGCCGTAAGAACTGTGATGCTGAATGCCCATTTGGGACTTGTGGTCCAGAATTTAAAATGAGGCTAAGGAAAATACAGTACTGTGTGGAAAGCACTTAGCCCTAACCTGGTACATACTGCACACTTAGTAGGTGCAAGCTATTACTATATTGCCACATGAATATTTCTTTTCTCTTTGCTTAGATGAGGTACAATCCTATCAAAAAAGAAAAAGGAATAAAGAAAGAAACTGAATCTTGGCTGAGATTGTTTTACCAGCCTTGTAAATTCACTAAAGAAAGAAAACGTTTCCAATAAAGGTGATTAAGCTCAAAAGTCTTGAAACCCTAGACCCGAGAAACTGACAAAATATGAACAGCATGATATCAATTAAATAAGATTTTATAAGGACATGGTGCCACAGGTTGATATCTCAGTGTAGCTGTTACCAGAGCTTTAGGGAGCCCCGTGACATAAGGACATGGTTGTTCTAGGATTACATACCATGATGGGCAGATTATGATATGGGAATATTGAATATTTAAAAAATATAATGGCTCAGTTAAAAGAGTAATACAATCGATTAAGTTGCCCTCATATTAAAGTGAACTAAGAAAAGAATTCATGCAAGCTATTATTACAGTGAAAGCATCAGCATAAATTTGAGACTTGGAAAGGTCTTATCCTTGAAAGAAGAAGCAATAACCTGTGTTATGCCACTTCCAGAAATTGTATGAGCTCATATAACATGCAGCCTTAACTCCCACGCTGTGGTCCTGGCTTTCCCCTCATTAAGTGGCAGGAGGGGGCAGTGTCTTTGGAGAACAGAGCCAGGTAATCAACTAAAATCTTTTTTGTTTGTTTCATCTTCACATGACCGTTGAGCTCATGTCCTTTCTTTGGTCAATGTATTGAGAAAGGGAGAGATCGGTCTCTTCACAGTGTGGTAGTTCAGATCGGGCCTGTACCCACAAGTTAAAGCTCAATGAAATGATACCGTGCACCTTTCCAAAGAGGCTCTTTTAAAGCTAGCTGACTTACCACTATGGTGTCCATTTTTCTTTCCCATGCTGTTAAGGGGTTTCATCTCCTCTGAGAGACAGGAAGTCTCCATCAATTCTATTTGAGTATCACCAGATCTCCAATCCCCTTCTCCATGTCCCAAGCTCCCTCTGACCCTACTGACTAAAAGGCAACTCTTGGGAATGGTCTTGGTTGAGTCTGTTTTGTAAGTCTGTCATTTCGATTTGTTAATGACTTGAGGTATGGAGAATTCCTCAGCTCCTGGCTGGTGAACATTTCTCTGTGCTCCTACAGGATGCCAAAACTCTCTATTTAGAAAGGTTTGTATATTAAATTCTGAAGTATATTATTAAAATATACTTACTTATGATTGGTCATCTTGGCATATCTGGATTAATACTATTCTTTTGGGTATAGTGCTGACTTGATTTGATATTTTATTTACTACGTTGACAATGAATCAGTGAAACTTTTTTTACTTGTTTTTATCCTATTTTTCTACCACTATTTTATTGAGATATAATTCACATCCCACACAAGTTACCCATCATCATAATCAGTTGGGCGCTGAAGAACGGATGCTTTTGATCTGTGGTGCTGGAGAAGACTCGAGAGTCCCTTAGACGACAAGAAGATCAAACCAGTCAATTCTAAAGGAAATCAACCCTGAATATTCATTGGAAGGACTGATGCTGAAGCTCCAATACTTTGGCCACCTGATTCAAAGAGCAGATTCATTGTAAAACACTCTAATTCTGGGAAAGATTAAGGGTAGGAAGAGAAGGCAGGCAGCAGAGGATGAGATGGTTGGATAGCATCACTGACTCAATGGACAGGAGTCTGAGCAAACTCCAGGAGACAGTGAAAGACAAGGAAACCGGGTGCGCTGTAGTCCATGGGTTGCAGAGTCAGACACGACTCAGTGACTAAACAACAATAATCAATTTTAGAAGATTCTCGTTAACTCAAAAAAGAAACTACATATTCAGTAGCTGCAACTACCCATTTCCCCTCAAACACATCCCCAGTCCTAGGCAACAACTAATCCACTTTCTTTCTCCATAGCTTGGCCAATTTTAGATAATTCACCTAAGAGGGGTCACACAGGAAGTGGTCTTCTGCGACTGGCTTCTTTCATTTGGCCTCATGTTTTCAAAGTTCATCCATACTGTAGCATGTATCATTCCTTTTTTGGATGAATATATTCCATTTATGGATATAGCAAATGTTGCTTATTCATTCATCAGTTGATGGACATTTGGGTGTCCTGGGGGTTTTAACACAATTGGTATGCTTTGCACTGGGTACAAAGTTTTACATGTTATCTATTGTGCCAATATTATAATTATAATAATATATTATAATATCTATGCTAAATGCATCTATATCTTAATTTTTGTTTACCGTACATATGTTTCTGAAACAAATGTGTTACTGTATTCCATTATGACTGCAAGTTCGTCAATTTCTCAATATTTTTCTTTTTTTTGCCTCATATGCATTTTGCCAAGTTGTAAGGAATATAAAAGCTTGTGACTCATATTCTTGGTCCAATATAACTATGATCCAGATAAACCATTCTTCTTTGTCCTGCTTAATGTAATTCTTGAATTCATTTTTCCCAATAGTAATATTGTTATATGCTGCTTTTCAACTAGCAGTTGCTTGCAATAACTTTTTCGGTCTCTATCATTCAACCTTAAATGTATCATAAATAGCAACTAGGTAAAGTTTTGCAACCATTCTTAGTTAACAGAAAAATATAACATTCATGCTTGTGATTGCCGGTAATTATTTACTTTTATCATCTTTATTATGATTTAGTCTTTTAAATTTACTATATGATTTCTTGCTGCTCTTTTCTACATTTTCTTACCTTTTGTTGGATTGAAAAAAGCATGAAATTTCTATTCTTCTAAAAGTCACCCATAAAATATTTCACCCTCATTACACACCAATGTGATTTAGACATAACCATAATCTTTACTGATTTCTCTATGTACCTGAGCTCTTTTATTTATATCTTTCTCTTCTTTGAGTTTTAATATTTCTGGAGTGTGTCATCAATACTGTCCAGGGGAGTAAACTTTCTGAGTTTTTAAACATTTTGAAAAACGCCTGTCTTCTTCTTGCATATTATTTTGCCAAAATATAGGATTTCAGGCCCATAATATCAGAATTTTAAAGATGTTTCATAATCTTTAATAATCCAGTGAAGCTAGTGTTTCAGCATTTCCTTCATTAACTGATTTTTCATGTCTAATCTGTTGATGACATACATGTATTGTTCAGTGCTGAATTCATTCTTCCCCAAAACATGTATTTTCTGACATTATTAGGGATCTTTTAATAGTGAAGATAACAAGCTAGCCATTTTGAGCGAATTACTATTCCCTTCTTTTCAATGATAGCATAGCCCTTGATTATTACTATTAATTTCAATGATCTATCATTCAAGTTCCCACGGCAGGTTAAGCAGGTTTCTGGAGATGTGATTTTATTTCTGGCCTATGCAAATACTCATAATAGTGAGTTCTGCTCTAACACAAACCTACTATCTTCAGTGACAAAAAAATGAATTAGATGTCTTAACTGATAATGTTTTCAAGCATTTCCTTTGTATCACACATTGCTAATATAACAATCGAGTGTTCACGATAATAAGCTGAGGTTGTAAAGTGACTTTTTCTGACCTAGACACTAGGTCTAGGTCCTCCTACATAAGGAGTCCCACATCTCTCAAGAACCGGCCTGGATTAGGATTCTTGTTGAGTCGCCAGGAACAGCTGGTGGGAGGGGTGACCTCAGCGATGCTGAATTCAGAGCACAGCAGCTGAGACAGATGGTGAGCTACACTCACGGAAGCAGAAAACCTGAGCGCCGTATCATCACGAGGCCGCTGCAATCAGTGACCTCTGGATGGACAAGGACCCGAGGTCCTCACCTGTTAGCATCTCTTCATGACTGGCTGACGTTAGAAGTGGCTGCATAAAATCCACCATTGTCTTCCTGGTAGGCAGACTACTGGGGACCCTGTCCACCACCTCACAGTGTCCCCTTTATGACAGTCCACGAAAAGCACCGCCTGTGGCTCAGAGCCAGACAAAGTCATTCCTCCTGCACAGCTGGTATGGTTTCATCCTGTAGGCGTACGGATTTTCTAGCTGATTTTCTCTTTGTCTTAACCATTAGGAAGTTAAAAGCCAGATCTGAGGTTTCTCACTAGCTTTGGGGGCTTTTAATTCTCAACTAGTCTAACATTTTTTTTTTTAAATCTTCCCTGATTCCTTTAGTCACTACTACTGTTTTCTGCAATTGATCTAAACTCCCTTTGGAAATAAGGCAGAAACTAATCACCTTAAACTAGGCTGATGTTGTTTAGAGATATTAATAAAAATAATAGATTTTAAGTGCTTTAATTTGTCCCTTTTATAACTTTACATATAGGTCAAATCCTTTCACTCTAAACCAGTGCTGTCCAATAGAAATAGTATGTGAGCCGTATATAGTATTACATTTTCTAATAGCCACATTCTAAAAAGAAACAGGTGAAACTGAGACAATTTAAGTCTTCCAAATGTGTACTTTAGAGTGAGAGCACATCACAATTTGCAGTAGCTACACTGCAAGGGTTCAATAGCCACATGTGGTTAGTGGTTCCTGTATTGGACGGGTCAGGTCTAAAATCAAAGTCAGAATGATGACTAGAGTCAGAAGAGTTTTCCAGACTATCATCACGATTGTATTTGACCTGTTTTCATAGTTGGCTTTGATTTCTGACCTCCTGGGGATCTCTGATGTAAACAGTAGGTCCAAGAAAGTATGTGCTCTCCTGACACAGGTAATGACCATGAATACCCCAAGATTTCTGGATCTTTTTTAACTTCTCTATGTTTGTTTTTTTTTTTTTTTCCTTGACTGAACCACTTTTGGCTCCTTCTAAGAAAAAACATAATATAAAATGGTTTGAGATGTCTAGTAACAGAAATGGCTATACATTTTGTTTATTCTTAAATTTCATCCAAATAAGTATTAAAAATTACTTTAAAGCACACTGATAAAGGTTCAAAACTAGAAAGCCACTGTAGGAATAATCAACAAATGAACAACAAAAAATGTTTGCTTCTCCTTGTTTTTGAACCAGTTTTAACACTTTACACTTTAGTTTGGATAATAAAAGTGTCATTCATTTAAGTCAGGACTAAACGCCCCAAAATGTAGTTCAGATTTCTGAGAGTGGCCAATTTGATTCTTCAGGCAAATAATGTAACCCATGAAAGCCTCCATTTCTACATGAGTATAACCAGAGGAATAACTATATTATGGAGAAGGCAATGGCAACCCACTCCAGTACTCTTGCCTGGAAAATCCCATGGACAGAGGTGTCTGGTAGGCTGCAGTCCATGGGGTCGCTAAGAGTTGGACATGACTCAGCGACTTCACTTTCACTTTTCACTTTCATGCATTGGAGAAGGAAATGGCAACCCACTTCAGTGTTCTTGCCTGGAGAATCCCAGGGATGGGGGAGCCTGGTGGGCTGCCATCTCTGGGATCGCACAGAGTCCAACACGACTGAAGCAACTTAGCAGCAGCAGCAGCAACTATTTTATAGAATGGCTATGAAGATTAATATACTGTTATAAACCTCACAACAGGCAAACAGTATGTACTCAATAAATTATCCACTCACTACTATTTTTTATGATAGTAAACTATCCACTTACTATTATCATAGTTAACCACAAAAGATTATTAAATCCATGTTCCAAAACTGGGGTCTGCAGATTGTCCATCCACAGCTAAAACTGTGGAGAGTAGATTCCTAAAACCAGAGGGAAAATAAGACTCCACCTACATTTTCACTAATCTCTAAACAAAAGTTAGCCTTTGTTTCATTATGAATGCTGGCAACATCAACGTAGTATCTGAAGGATCTGTAACTCTGCACTAGCAGAAGTCACTGTTTTCATATTACATTTCTGATGCCTACAGACATCTCAAAATATTTGTCACCTTTTCGAAATTCCAGGCTTTGTGAGATCTGCTGCTAGATCTTCTCAATTAAGGCATTAGTAAAGAAGCAATACTATGTTATCAACCTATTGGTTTTAATTTCAATACATTATTTCCTTTGTAATCCAACATTTTTTATTTCACGCACTTAAAAGGATTATTCTGAGAATGGGTCCGTAGGTTTCACAAGACTGCCATGGCACAAAACAAAGTTAAGAATCCCTGACTTTCAGTCTATCTCTTTGCTTCCAGAAGGCCAACCAAGTTTTACAATCAAGCACCTGACTGGGTGAGCCCATTCCCATAGTCTCAGGTTTGTTTTCTGTTTATAGCTTGATAGGAAGATATTACTGTTCTGGTGTCTGACTCTGTCAATTAACCTTCGTGTTCAAGGTTCTGTGTTAAGCTGACAGGTTGATTTTCTGGTGCATTCGGTCGACTTGGGGAATATATGTGGCTCCCACTGGATGCCAGGCCTTCAATGAAGCTGGGCAGTGGTTTCGAAGCGCGGTTCCAGATCAGTAGAATTAGCGTATCCTGGCAGCTTGTTAGATACGCAAATTCTCGGGTCACTCCCCAGACGTCCTAAAACTGAAGCTGCGGGGTGTCTATCAGTCTGTATTTTAAGCCCTGGGGGAGATGTACGCTAGAGTTTGAGAACCACCGTGGTAGACACTCGGAGGACAGCACAATCCTGGGTAGGAGGCCCCCACCTCGACCCTTGGTAGGAACTAACAGGGTTCCTACAACCGGACGGGGCAGGAGATGGGGAAGGGAGGTAATGAGGAGCGAAAGCCGGGACTTTGGGCCTTGTTCGGCTCCTGTACCCCGATTTTACTTAGATTACCCAGGGCCTCGAGGGTGACTGATGGGAGATTATCCGCCTCCCCTCCCCTGGCCCCGCCAGCACCGACCCCTCCGGGCTGCCACCCTACGGCTAGAAAAGACGAGTCAAGGGAGAGTGTGCGAGAGAGCGGAGAGGACAGCTCTAGACAAGAGGGTTCTAGCCAGACAGATCGGCAGCTCGCTAAACCCTTCCCTGCCCAAGCCACCCGGTGCTGGGGGGCGCACACCCTGCTGGGAATTGAGGTCCCGGAAGCCCACCCATTCCAGGCTTTCCGGACTGTCTTGCCTCGAGAAAACTACGAGTCCCAGAGTGCTCGGCGCGGGCGGGTCACGTGGGAGGGGCGGCGGGCGCGGCTAAATAGTCTCCGTCGGCCATTTTGTGGGAGAAGCTGCAGCGCCGCCTCTTCTTTCGCGTCTTCGCATCCGTTGCCGCCGCCTCTTCCTCCGCCTCCTCCTTCGCCTCTTCCTGCCTCCTCCCGGCTTCCGCCGCCGCCGCCGCCGCTCAAGCCGCATCCCAGCCTCGGGGCCAAGCGTCTCCGTATTTATTTCCGTTTTTTCGCCACTACAGCCTCCTGACACGGTGATCCGGGCGGGCCCCGCAGGAATTTTATCCCCACACCGGCCTCACACTAGTATCGCATGTCCACTATCCAGAACCTCCAATCTTTCGGTAAGAGCGGGTCGCCCCGCCGCCTCCTCCCGCCCGCCGCGTCCTCCGTGCGCCTCTCGGCTGTCCAGCCGCCGCTGCCCGCCCCCGGCGGGGCCGCTCCCCCGCTCCCCGCCTCGCAGGGCCCCCGGTCGCCCTCCCCGCACCCCGAGTGGGGCTTTGTCTCGGCGCCCAGAAGATGGCGACTGGGCCCCGGGCGACCCCCTCCCTGAAGACGGCCCCCGGAGCCCCGGCCGCGGACCCTGTGCCGCCCGCTGCCCGCTCCCGGCCCGGCCTGCGCCTCGCTTCTGCCTCCTGCCACCTCTGCGACCCTGTGCCGCCCCCAGACCTGCCCTGCTGCTGGCCAGGGGGACGCCGGCCCGGGCCGGGGTGTCGGCGTCCATTAGCGGTCGGGGCTGTTGTGTGAGCGGCTCTCGGGGGCATTTAGTAGAAGACGCGGCCGATCAGGCCTCTGATCTGTTACAGGGTAGTGGTCCAGTTCTCTTCGTGTAGCACTCTTGATTGAGATATGTGCATCTTTTCCCAGGCAGAGTTACTGTTAAATGACTAGGAAGTATCTGTGAATCTTTCTGTTGTCATCAGAATGTAATCGAGATGACGCACATTTTTTATAGTGGCTATAAAATTAAGGTCTTAAAATCTCAGGATTATGTTCAACGATAACATTATCCACCTGTAAGCGTTTTTCTCTTCCGGTATTGGTGGGCATACCTGTTTAAAAATCTCGTTTTGTGAGAGTACCTTAGCGGTTTCATCAATGACCTACGCTTATGACTGCCCCCTCCCCCCGCCCCGCATCCCCACCTGCAGAAAAAGAGCAGAGGCACTAGAACCTTCTTTGCTGAGTGTCTAGATTGTAGCGAACCATATATCTGGAAATTACTAACTAAAAGATATTTTCCTGCTTCGGATTTTTCTGTATTCCCTTTGCAGACCCCTTTGCTGATGCAACTAAGGGTGACGACTTACTCCCGGCAGGGACTGAGGATTACATTCATATAAGAATCCAGCAACGGAACGGCAGGAAGACGCTGACTACTGTTCAGGGCATTGCGGATGATTATGACAAAAAGAAACTTGTGAAAGCTTTCAAAAAGGTAAAGGTGTTAGGAAGAAGAGATTAAAATGTAGTTATTGAAGCACACCTCTAAGTAGGATTATGGTCCACACCTTTACTTGACTGTCAGTGTGGATGAAAATGATTTGACCCAAGGAAACTGTTCATACTCTTAATTAACATCTAGGTAATCTTAGGGTGGAAATAAAATATCATTGTTATCTGATTCAGTTATGTTGAATCTACTTCTTCAGAAATTTGCCTGTAATGGTACTGTGATTGAACATCCGGAATACGGAGAGGTTATTCAGCTTCAAGGTGACCAAAGGAAAAACATTTGCCAGTTTCTCTTGGAGGTGAGTGATTGGGTGCTTTCTGTACAGACTTGAGATTGCTTCTGACATTGTATTTAAGGGTGACATGGATTATAACTTTGTTCTCTGTAGTAAAAAATCATGTGGATGAAGCACATTAATTCTGCTTATTTTGAAGACAGGAGTACTGGTTTATTTTGTCATTAGAATGACCTGGTCATTCCTGGGTCCACTGAGGATGTTTTGTGGCATGTCATGATATTCAAATGTGTGTTCAGTTTTTATTAACAGTTCATGCCACAAATAATAGTGTTGCAATGACCTGTTAACAATGATACTTTTTAATGACTGCTCTGTCTTCTTAGGAATGAATTTATATGTTAGTGATGCTGCTAAATTTTATTTTGCAGGTTGGCATTGTCAAGGAGGAACAGCTTAAGGTTCATGGATTCTAAAATGAACCTAAACACGTGGAGGATTTCTTGAATAATTTTGTTCTCTGACCCAGTTTGGCTGCCTTGTGAAATGATTCTCTGCAGTAAATGGACTTTTCATTTATTTAATCATTCAAGCTTCCATTCACATCTGCATGATTACAGAAAACATGGGGTATGTAGGCTAGTAACACATAAGAAAATTGCAGTAAGATGGTAATGAAACCCCGTATTCATCTTAACATGTTTCCAATGGAAAAGATTTTGTTTTGAGTGTTTATTTGTCTATTCAGTTTATTACTTTTCACTTGATTAAATTTTTTTGTTGTATTAAACCATGTATGTTGCAGCTTAACAATAAAAAAAAAAATATCTATGAGTCCTTTTGTGGTCAGTTAGGCTCCCACATCCATGTAAGTAATGTACACCTATAGTTTGTCTTTCATAATTGGCGTTCTCATTTTGTTTATTCTTTCTGATTAATTTCAGATGCTTTTAAAGCTAGAGGAGAACCTTTGTTATATGTAATTTTTGTTCTTTACTAACTGACTTAAGAATAAGAGAAGAAATAAGCTCAGTCAAAACCAAGAATTTATCAGAAAGTACTGTTAAATTGTTGAGAAGAAACATAGTTTGAACTTTATTAGCACATAGAATTCTTTTGGTTCTTTTATTGGTTATATTACTGGGATGCCAACATAAGTCTGTTAACTGCCAGACAATAAAGTAGGTTCCTGACATAAATTTAGTCAGAGGTGCTGCCTTGCAAGTGTGGGTGGGTGGGTGGTGCTACTACTCTACAGATGGAAGAAAGACATTGTTTGGGGTTGGGGTTAACTTGCCTACTGGGGTGGCAGCCAAGGGCTTCCAACCAGAGAAGTCATATTCTTTCACTAAATCCTGGTTTGGTATTTGTTTCACCAGAAGGAAGAACCATAGGTGACGGTGCATGGGGACTGGGAGTAGTGTGAGAAATTAGAGAGTTAACAGTTGTTACTTAGGAGGTTGCTGCTGCTTATCCTCTTTGAGTTCCAGAATTCTGCTTTTTTATTGAGCCATCATTATTTGCTCAATTATACGAGGCGTACCTTGTGGCTCAGATGGTGAAGAATCCACCTGCAATGCAGGAGACCCGGCTTCAATCCCTGGGTTGTGAAGATTCCCTGGAGAAGGGAATGGCTACCCACTCCAGTATTCTTGCCTGGAGAATTCAACAGACAGACAGCCTAGCAGGCAGTCCAGAGAGTCGCAAAGAGTTGGAAGGACTGAGCAACTAACACTTTCACAAGTTGTGTCCTTAAAACCATTTGGCCCAGACAGAAAAATGCATCTACAGTAGTCACCCCTTTATCCAAGGAGTATCTATTCCAAGACCCTGAGTGGATATCTGAAACTGCAGACAGTATCAAACCCGGTAAACAGCATATACTATGTGAGTATGCTGGAGAAAGGGAGGAATCTGGTCTTGCCCAGACGGAGCAGGTTGAGATTCCATCTCCTGCTGCCCAGAATGGTGCCCAGTATTAAACCTATGAGTTGTTTATCCCTAGAATTTTCCATCTAATTTTGTTTTGGACCACAGGTAACAAAGTGCAGAAAGAGAAATCTCAGATAAGGAGGGAACTGTTGGATGGACGCATGCTTTTAAGCTACATGCAGTGGGATAATGATGTGGAAGATGTCACTACATTCCATTCCCGCTGAATTCTTGCTCCTGTTTTGATGGTACTGCTTTTGGAAAATAAAATCAGCCCCCACAGTTTACCTCTGGAGGATACTTGATAGGTTTTGTGACTTTCTCACCCCATCCTACCTCTAAGCAGGAGAGACTGGGAATATTGAGAAGTAAGTACACCAGGAAACGGTGCCAAACTTGGTAAGCTCATTCTTGAAAAACAGCAATTTGACCAGGAAGGTCAGAGGCATGGGAGAATCTTCTAATTTGAGAAATCTTCACTTTTCTACCTGTAACATTTATAACCATTCCATCTCACATTGAGATGTGCTGGGGAAACAGAAAATACAGTAGACACATTAACACATTGAAGCGTTGCTTCATCTAGGGAGGTTTGAGGCGGTGCAGGGAAAAGAACTGTCTGTTGAGATTGAACAGGAACATAGGCGGATCAGGGAAAGCTTATTAAACTGTTTCCCCAGAAATAAGCTCTTGGCCTGATCCTCTGGCCTGTGAGCCCCAGATACATGCTTGCACTTGTCACCTATAGGGCAGTCCTCATCCTTAGAGCAAGAACAGTATCGTGTACCCTTGTCTTTGAGCAATACAATAGAATAGCTACACGTCTACAATTTTACTGAAAGCAGTCAAAGTCGCCTGAAGTGGGGAAGCTGTCTGACAGGGAGCCTTAGAGATACCTAAGAGCAAAGCTCGGTGTTCTTGTCTGCTTCAGGGGCTGCAACACTTGTCTGCAAAAGTGACGAGGTGGTATTGTGGAACAGGTGGGAGAGTGCATCCTACAGACGTGGCTACGCAGCTAAAATACCAAGCCAAGTGACATCTCCTTGTGCCTCTGTGGGAAGGTTGTGATCTGTAGATTTTCAGTGGTCTGTACTTTGAACTATCGAGAGTAGAGGACTAATAGATTTGTTCCTGAACCTCTACGCTCGGTAGAGGTTTCGGTGAAGCCAATGGGAAATTGACCTTTGGTTGATTGAGGCACAGCCTGAGTAGACTGCTGCTATAGCAACAATGCCCTCTGCCCTTCGATCCTGGCCCCACAGGAGGCAGAGGAAAACCTGGGGGTTGGGGGTGCCCCCTTCCTGTTCAGGAACTCAAGAGCTGTTTGTTCTCTGAACCACCCTAGAAAGAGGGTGGCTCTCAACTTAGGGAAGGAACAGTCCTAGTCCCGATCAGATACACTTAACCAAAATAACTTGAGACGCACAGAATGGTAACAGCCGTCTGTGTGCCTTCTGTCGCCAGCTGGGCTCCAGCGAAAGGAATGGGCAGTTAGGGCTTAGGCAGAATCAAGCTCATTAGATTGCCTACACAGACTTGTTCAGTGGGCCTGTGAGGTTTCCCCACACCAAGCAGAATTGGGCGTGGGAAGGAAATGGGGCAGGCAAGGCCCTGCTGTATCTAAAACCTAAGAAAATTCTCACTCGCGGTGGACAGCAACCAGCTGCCCTTGCTTGACAAGCCACATTGTGCCTGTCTGGGATCACGGGGGCCAAGTGAATCGGCTAGTGAGTCAAGCAGGAGTAAACCCATGTAAAGGTGCCTTCAGTACTGATGGCTCCTTTCACATGGCTACATGGGCATTTAACTCCCTTTTCATCTGGATAGTGGAAGCTTGGAAAAAGAAAAGCCCTAAGCCGGAGGAAGGCCGTATTTCTTCACTCCTGGAAACCCATTCATGGGGGCACGAGTGCCAGCAGAGGAGGGAATACCACGCCGTCCCTGGATGTTCCCAATCCAGGCATGTTGTGTCAGATGACAGGTGGCCTGTAGGGTTCTCTGGTCTACTGTTTAGTCACTTAAGTCATCCAACTCTTGTGACCCCATGGTCTGTAGCCTGCCGGGCTCCTTTGAGTGGTTTGCCATTTCCTTCTCCAGGAGCTCTTCCTGACCCAGGGATCAAACCCACGTCTCCTGCATCTCCTGCATTGGCAGGCAGGTTCTTTACCACTGAGCCACAAGGGAAGCCCTCTCTGTCTCTGTGGAGAACTTAAAGGGCAGTTTAAACTGGGCATTGGCAGTGAGGATGCCAGTGTGAGGTGGCCTGTTAGCTCATCAGCCTGATTTTGAATCTAGCAGGGGGAGCAGTAGATCTGTCAGTGAACTGAGGGCAGGATCTGAATCGTGGTGCTTTCATCTCAAACCAGTGAACAACCTGCAGACTTCTTTTCATGCAAAAAACAATTACATAGAGATAAACAGCATTCATTCAGTGCACAAAGGGGAAAGTGAAAGTGAAGTCGCTCAGTCGTGTCCAACTTTGTGACCCAGGCAAGAGTGCTGGAGTGGGTTGCCATTTCCTTCTCCAGAGGATCTTCCCGACCCAGGAATTGAACCTGAGTCTCCTGCACTGAAGGCAGACACTTTACCATCTGAGCCACCAGGGAAGCCTTGCACAAAGGGGACTAAAGTCTAAAGCTAAATTCCCCTCCTAGAAATCTAAGTAATCTTGGTCCTCCAAGCTGGGCTTCTGCTGCAGCCCTCCGCTCTAGCCTGGAGGGTCTCTGGGCCTACAGGATGGTCCGGAAGGAAGCTAGCTGTAACCACTATGTTTGTCTCCACGTGTCTTTCATCCATCATCAGGACCCCAGGCCCACCTCCTCAGTTACTGGGCAAGGAACCGCATACAGTCTGGAGAGTGGAGATACATCAGAAAGTACTTTAATCCACATCACCCATGACAGATTCCATGGGGAAAACATCACCAAGGATTTAAAGAATGGTATAATCTCTTGAGGGATTCTGGGTTGATTCCCCCGGAGGAGGAAATGGCAACCCACTCAAGCATTCTTGCCTGGGAAATCCCATGGACCGAGCAGCCTGGCGGGTTACAGTCCCTGGGGTCGCAGAGAGTCAAGCTGAATGCAACTGAGCACACACCTAACCCTTGAAGCAGGGAAAGGGCCATCCACTCCCTGGCCACTGACATCTACTCCAAGTGCCCAGCTGCTGTTAACTTGTTAAAATGCAGAAAACATTAACCTGGTACTCAGAGCCACGAGAACCACTAGCAGCCTACTCGATGGATTAAGACTGTTGAAATGAAACACCATAGGGCACCAAGGGAATGATTTTACGTAAGTAAGGACATGGAGCAACAGACTGGTTCCAAACTGGGAAAGGAGTACGTCAAGGCTGTATGCTGTCACCCTGCTTATTTAACTGCTATGCAGAGTACATCATGAGAAATGCTGGGCTGGAAGAAGCCCAAACTGGAATCAAGATTGCTGGGAAAAATATCAATAACCTCAGACATGCAGATGACACCACACTTACAGCAGAAAGCGAAGAAGAGCTAAAAAGCCTCTTGATGAAAGTGAAAGAGGAGAGTGAAAACGTTGGCTTAAAGCTCAACATGCAGAAAACAAAGATCACGGCATCCGGTCCCATCACTTCATGGCAAATAGATGGGGAAACAGTGACAGACTTTATTTTGAGGGGCCTCCAAAATCACTGCAGATGGTGACTGCAGCCATGAAATTACTTGCCCCTTGGAAGAAAAGCTATGACCAACTTAGCATGTTAAAAAGCAGAGACATTACTTTGCCAACAAAGGTCTGTCTAGTCAAAGCTTTGGTTTTTCCTGTAGTCATGTATGGATGTAAGAGGTGGACTATAAAGAAAGCTGAGTGCTGACGAATTGATGCTTTTGAACTGTGGTGTTGGAGAAGACTTGAGAGTCCCTTGGACTGCAAGATCAAACTAGTCCATCCTAAAGGAAATCAGTCCTGAATATTCACTGGAAAGACTGATGCTGAAGCTGAAACTCCAATACTTTGGCCACCTGATGCAAAGAACTGACTCATTGGGAAGGACCCTGATGCTGGGAAAGATTGAAGGCAGGAGAAGAAGGGGACAACAGAGGATGAGATAGTTGGATGGCATCACCGATGGACATGAGTTTGGGTAAACTCTGGGAGTTGGTGATGGACAGGGAGGCCTGACGTGCTGCAGTCCATAGCGTCACAAAGAGTTGGACACAACTGAGTGACTGAACTGAACTGAACTGAAAGAGGAAGATGGTAAGAGCAAGTATGCAGTCCTTTACCACCCCCTTGTGGCCACTTAAAAAACTTGTTTACTCTTGACGGTTTGTAAATTACAGAAGATTTAAGTTGTTGCAGGCATCACTAAAGCATCAGCTGATAGGTTTAATTTTGTCATCCCTCAAATGTTATGCAAAAATTGATCTAGCCAACAATCTTTTATCATTGCAATCCATAGAAATATATTTTGGTTTGCTTTTACCTGGGAGAGATAAGAAAATGCTTTCATAGTCTTGCCCTGGGGATGTATAAAGCCACCTCACCTATTATCTATCCCAGTGTTAATAGAAGGAATTTAATTCAAGTGTAAACAGAGACATCTGTTTATAGCCTCCAGAGAATGGATGATTAAGCTAGAAAACAACCAAGGCTTCTGCTAAATTGTCACCCGTTGGGAAACAATCTGGAGTTTTACACACACAAGAGACTGACCCAGACTTGCTCGTGAGCACGCAGGAGTCTCCAGCAGAGGCGTGGGTCCGCGGTGGCCTGCTGCAGGGTCGGGGGCACTGAGTGCAGTGCCTGCGTGGGACCTTTTGAAGGAGGTCACCATTCTCTTCATCACCTCCACCACAGTTTGGCCTCAGGTCAAACAACAGGGAGGAAACATAGTCTTGCCCATCAACAGAAAATCAGATTAAAGATTTACTGAGCATGGCCCCAACCATCAGAACAAGACCCAGTTTCCCCCTCAGTCAGTCTCTCCCATCAGGAAGCTTCCATAAGCCTCTTATCCTTCTCCATCAGAGGGCAGACAGAATGAAAACCACAATCACAGAAAACTAACCAACCTGATCACATGGACCACAGCCTTGTCTAGCTCAATGTAACTCTGAGCCATGCCATATAGGGCCACCCAAGACGGACGGGTTGTGGTGGAGAGTTCTGACAAAACTGGAGAAGGGAATGGCAAACCACTTCAGTATTCTTGCCTTGAGAACCCCACTAACAGTATGAAAAGGCAAAAAGATAGGATACTGAAAGAGGAACTCCCCAGGTGGGTAGGTGCCCAATATGCTACTGGAGATCAGTGGAGAAAGAAGAGACGGAGCCAAAGCAGAAGCAACACCCAGTTATGGATGTGACTGGTGATGGAAGTAAAGTCTAATGCTGTAAACACCAATACTGCATAGGAACCCGGAATGCTAGGTCCATGAATCAAGGCAAATTGGAAGTGGTCAAACAGGAGATGGCAAGAGTGAAGTGAAGCTAAGTGAAGTTGCTCAGTCGTGTCCAACTCTTTGCGATCCCATCGACTGTAGCCTACCAGGCTCCTTCGTCCATGGAATTTTCCAGGCAAGAGTACTGGAGTGGGTTGCCATTTTCCTTCTCCAGGGTTAGGTCCATGAGTCAAGGCAAATTGGAAGTGGTCAAACAGGAGATGGCAAGAGTGAACATCGACATTTTAGGAATCAGTGAACTAAAATGGACTGGAAGGGGTGAATTTAACTCAGATGACCATTACATCTACTTCACACAAACACACACACCATAAATACATAGTGCCCTCAGTTTAAACCTCTGTCTTGGACCAACACACAGGTGAGTGTGACTCTCTGGCCACTGGAGTCACACCCACTTAGAGGGTCTCTTGAACACTAGCAACCTTTCTCTGGGAAAAGTAGTGACTGGGCTCCCTTAAAGCCCTGACATCCTCAGTGATGCCACTGCCTTAGGCCTAAAGAACCCAGAACACGACTCACTTGGTAGATCAGCCATCAGTAATATGCTCGCTTGGAGAGCCTCTGGCAGATCTCACCTCCACAAGCGAGGGAAGCCTAATGGGAGCTCATTGGCAGCCTGGAATTTGTTCAGGGATTTGATTCTAGGTGAGTTGAGGATGGCATCACAAGAGGGCATCTGACCAGAGAATCTCCCCAGGGAGGTGTTGGGAGGTATAACCAGAAAATGTACCATCTCTAACAAAAAACCCTTCGGCACTTCTACATTTTAACCAAGCATTGTCCCTCATTCTCTCACTTCCCTTGCAACAAAAGTGAAAAATGGCCAACCTCTTTTCAACACTTGTAACCTAGAGTTCTGAGTACCTTCTGTACATCTGCTCATGTAATTCCCACAGACTTCATGACGCAACATAGCTTCCCTGGCTTACCATTATAATTATCTCCTCGCAAATACCCTTGTATACTTTGATCTTGTCTCCTGCCTTTGTACTCATTTGTCAAAATGCAACCCTTATTAAACTCCCCTCCTGGCTCCGTACCTACACAGGACAGCTGGGGGCGGTGGGAGGGAAACAGTGGTTCCGCGCCCTTTCCCTTCATCCGCACCCTCCATCTTACACAGCTGAAGGCTTTGCCTCGTCCTTCACTGAGGTGTTTGAAGCTCCTGCATTTTTCCATCTTCAAATTTTCTCATCTAAGGCAATGGTGTATACTCTCTGTCTTCTTTTCTGTTTATAATGGATGAAGGGTACTTGCTCCCATTAAAACTAAGCCCTCAATTTGCATCCTCTTCTCAATGAATTATCACTGTCATTACCCTCCTTTTTCTGAATCATCAATTTCTCCCTCCCTACTTGATCCTTTTCTCTCTCTCTCTTTTTATTTTTTTTGCTTTTAAAACAAAACGTTTATTTTTAATTGGAGGATAATTGCTTTAAAATATTGTGTTAGTTTCTGCCACACATCAACATGAATCAGCCACAGGCATATGTATGTCCCCTCTCTCTTGAACCTCCCTCCCACCTCCCACCCCATCCCACATCATACAGCAAACTCCCACTGGCTATTTTATACATGGCAATTAAATTTCCATGCTGCTGTCTCAGTTTACCCCACTGTCTCCTTCCCCAACTGTGTTCACAAGTCTGCTCTCTGTCTGCCTCTCTATCCCTGCCCTGCAAATATGTTCATCAGTGCCATGTTTCCAGATTCCATAGAGATGCATTAATATGCGATATTTGTTTTCCTCTTTCTGACTTACTTCATTCTGTATAGTAGGCTCTAGATTCATCCACCTCATTAGAACTGACTCAAATGTGTCCCTTTTAATGCCTGAGTAATATTCCATTGTAAATATGTACCACCCAACTGTATCCTTTTCATCAGATACAAATACCCCCTAATATTTCCCATCTTTCAAATGCAGGCATACCTCCAGAGATATTGTGGTTCTGTTCCAGCCCACAGCAATAAAGTGAATACTGTAATAAAGAGAGCATCACCATGCAGCCACTATGAAAAACAGTATGGAGGTTCCTCAAAAAGCTAAAACTAGGGTTGCCATATGATCCAGCAATCCCACTCTGGGGCAAATATCCAGACAAAACTAATTCAAAAAGATACACGCACCTCTAAGTTCATAGCAGCACTATTTACAACAGCCAAGACATGGAAACAACCCACACATCCATCAGCAGATAAGTGGATAAAGATGTGATGGTTAACATACACAATGGAATATTAGCTGGTTATAAAAGGAATGAAATAATGCCATTTTCAGCAACATGGATGGAGATGATCATACTAAGTGAAGTCAGAGAAAAACACCATTTGATATCACTTATACATGGAATCTAAAATACAATGCAAATAAATCTATTTATGAAACAGAAACAGACTCGCAGAATTTTTGGATCTGTCCCCAAAAGCAAAGGCAACAGAAGTGAATATAAACAAGTGGGACCACACCACATTAAAAAGCTTCTGTGCAGAAAAGAAAGCCATCTACAAAACGAAAAGGCAGCCTACTGAGTGAGAGAAGATATCTGCAAATCATATATCAAATAAGGAGTTAACATCCAAAATATGTTAAGAATTTAAACCACTTAATAGCAAAAGCAAACAATGGAATTTGTGAAATGGGCAGAGGATCCAGATATTTTCCCATAGACACAGAGATGGTCAACAGACACATGCAAAGATGTTTAGCACCACTAATTATCAGGGAAATGCAAATCAAAATCACAGTGGGATATCACCTCATACCTGTTAGAATGGCTATTATCATAAAGACAAGAAATAACAGTGTTGGAGAGGGTATGGAGAAAAGGGAACCCTCACACACTGTGGGAATGTAAATTTGTACAGGCACTATGGAAAACAGTATGCAGTTTCCTCAAAAAATAAAAAATAGAGCTACCATTCAATCTAGCCATTTCACTCCTGGATATTTATCCAAAGAAAATGAAAATACTAATTTGAAAAGATATATGCACACCTATGTTTGCTGCAGCTTAGTTTACAACAGCCAAGATATGGAAGCACTCTAAGTGTTCGTCAATAGATGAACGAACAAAGCTGCTGCTTTTTAGTCGCTAAGTCGAGTCCGACTCTTTGCAACCTCATGGACTGTCGCCGCCAGGCTCCTCTGTCCGTGGGATTTCCCAAGCAAGAATACTGCAGCGGGTTGCCCTTTCCTTCTCCAGACAGCGTAAAGAAGATGTGATAAATATGTATACGATGGCATCCTCCGCAAGCTACATCCCTGTCACTCCAAGCGTCACTCTCCTCAACTAGTGTATTTGGAGACAATCAGGTGTTAATGTAATTCTCTGAAGACAGCGCTGCTTTTCACTTTCTAATTCTCTGTTACAGTGTGGCAGGGATACCCTTTGTAAAGTTGGAAAAGAATAGTAGCTACAGTACCTACATTTGGCCAATAGATGATGCTATTGGCCTATTTAAATCCAGCCCTTGCAGCCCCTGGAGAAGGGCATGGCCACCCACTCCAGGATTCTTGCCTAGAGAATCTCATGGACAGGGGAACCTGGTGGGCAACAGCCCATGGAATCGCAAAGAGTGGGACATGACTGACACGACTCAGCACACGTAGCACGCATCAGTGGTAGTGTCAGCTGCTCAGTCGTGTCTGACTCTTTGTAACCCCACGGACTATAGCCCACCAGGCTCCCTGGTCTGTGGGATTTCCCTGGCAAGAATCCTGGAGTGGGTTGCCATTCCCTTCTCCAGGGGATCTTCCTGACCTAGGGATGGAACCTGGGTTTCCTGCATTGCAGGTGGATTCTTCACCATCTAACACAAGGGAATCCCTTTGCTTGTCTTTGAGTTTTAGAGAAAAGACCTGAAAGTCAGAAGAAATGGAGAGGTTATACAAAACTGGCTAAACTCTCAAATGCTCCAGGCACTCAAGGGGGAAAAAAAAACACTTTGGTTTAAAAACTACAGGAAAATATCCCTCCTGGGACTTACTCCCCTTTGTTGTGATGTCTAAGTGACCTGCTCGGCCATTCGCTGGAGATGCCTCCCTTGGCACAGTCACCTGGCTGGCTTGTTTTGGACTGCAGATGAGCAGGCCTCCTGGAACTTACTTTCAAGGATTAAAAAAGAGGCTTTAGTTGGGAATAATTTTCCACCAGAGTGAAATTGAACATAGGAGTCATGATTTCTGAGGGAGATATATCCTCCTTGGAGCAAGTGTAAATCACTATAATTTTCTGGAATGAAACGGGAATGAATTTCATTTTAACAAAATTACATGTTGAGGGCTTTAAATTGTTCAGATCTTCCACCTTCAGGTACTTTTTTAAAGGAAATCACCAGAGGGAAGTGTTAGGAACAATGGAAAGGTTTTGGTCGTGTTTTAAAAAGGTGATATGGCAATGGGCCCATGAGCCCCATAAGTGCCCCCAAATTTGTGGATCTAGCCATTTCTTATCCCCATGAGATCTCTGAAAGCCACGTACCTAAAGCACAAGGCACATGTAATTACTGCTTGGTCCCTGCACCCAGGCCTGCATCTCCCCTTGTAGGTCTCCAGGGAGCCTGGCTCTTAGTTCCTAGCCCCAATTTCCTTCTCTCAGGTCCAACTTCTGAATGAAGAACAGAGGGGCACATGAGACGAAGAGATGGCCAGGTGCCCCCAAGACCAGTTTTCTCTGATTGAGATGAAACCGCTGGGGAGAGAGGCCGTGCTCAAAGGCATCACCTTTTAACAGCCAAGTTTGGTACCATGGAATGTCACCCTCCACCCAACCACCAAAAGAACATCACTAGGCTAGAGCAGAGGCTGAGTCCCCCTGAAACACATGCACTGAAGCCTCGGGCCCTCACCTGTCCAGGCCTTCTCTAGGTCCCTGAGCCCAGATCTGCATGTGTGTGCTTAATTTTTCCTGTCTCGAAGAATGTCTCTAAACCTGTACAAGCATCGGGTCCCTGCAGACTGGGGATGTTCCTGCTCTGAGAAACGTGAGTTGGGAAACTGGGAAATGATCAAGCAGTGAGTATCAGGCACTGTGGCTTTCTGAAAGGAGTCAGGTTAGCAGTCCTGAGAGGGGCAGGAGCAACGGGCAAGCAAAGCTTTGTCTGCACAGAAATGATAAGCCTCATTAGGCAGGGGGGCTACAGGGAAGGTGAACATGTCTCCCGGGGTTGTGACAGGGAGCAAATGAGTAAATGAGATGATTCCATAAAGGTCCGCGCATGTGCTCTGCAGAGTTGATGGCTGCTGAACTTCACTATTTTTATCACCAGTGTAATCATGGATTATTTGCATCATTACAATGCCATGGTGAAGGCCTGCTAACTCCATTTGTTGGGGTCCCTGAAGCTTCCGTGGGTCCGGTTTCAGTCACTTCTAAGTCCTGGTACAATGAAGGTTTCTTTTTCTAATTTCCATTAAAGTCTGTCTCCTTCATTGCTCTATCGTATTCTCACAATAAACTCCCACCTTTCCGAGGACAAGGACTAACTCTGGCAGGCGTCATCTCACTGGTGCCTCCAGCAAGGTAAGGCAGGTGAGCTGAGCCCCATTTCACAGGTGAGGAGACTGTGGCTCCAGGAGCCGTTGGGCCTCACGGAGAGTTCCAGAGCCAGTGTGACCAGAACAACCCTTGACCTAAAAGGTGCCTTTCTGAGGGTCCAGCGACCTTTCTGAGCAGTTAGTTCAGCTTGGCAGTGGGCCTAACAACCGCCTAGCAGTTGGAATGGCATCTCTGTGGCGCCTTCCATACCGGGTTCCACGTACCTATCAAAGTGCCTTTCCTTCTTTCTTGATTTTGTTTCCCAATGAGGTAGCCCCTCCTGCTGGTCCTCTTACTAAGTCAACTTTAGGGGGTTTGTGAGACCTGGACCAGTCCACACTGTCTCTGCTCTGCATGGAAACCCAAAGCCACCGAACTGGGTGCACCCCCTCCTCTCTGTGCCCACACCCACAGCAGGGGTGTTATCTGGATAAGTGCTTCTTGATACCCAAGAGACGCAGGTCTGGCCCCAAGAAACCCCTTCCATCTGGTCTTTCAAAGATGGCTGTTTGAGGGGCCCAGGACAGGGAGTCTGCAAGGCATGGGGACAAATTTGATTATAAACCTGGGAACTATTTTGCATTTGCTACCCCAGACTCTGTCCACGCTGGTTCTCTGTGTTTTCGTTACCATATTTTCAACATCTTTTCATCCCCTTTGCAAGAGAAAAAGAAAGGTGTCCCACAGAAGTGCAGGGGAAACTAATTACACACAAGCCCAGGAGGGAGGTTCATTATTACCTGCCTGCACTAACGACCCAAGAGGAAACAGGCAGCCCCATCTACAGTGGACTTTTATCTTTAATTAAACTTTAATTCACTCATGCCTTGTCCTTGGGGCCACATGCTGCTGGGAATCAATGCCAAGTAAACTGGACTCAGGCCAGGGCCTCCTGGAAGAACACCCAGAGGCATCACTGAGTAAAACTAACTTTTCCTGACTATCAAATCCAATGATCTACTCAGGGGGCCAAAGAGAACTCTTCCAAAGGAAGCCCCTGGAGCTGCCTACGGACAGATGCTTTCAGTAAACAACCCTACCCCGACACACACACACACACACACACACTTGAACAAACGGCTTATGCAGTTACCCATTTAAATTCATCTCATCTCTGGTGGGAGCCATTGTTAATACCTTGCATCTATACAGATTTCCTTCACAGTGGGATTATGCTGTGCATACTGTCTTGGAATCTGATCTTTTTAACTTCATAGCATATCGTGACCATTTCCCTATGCCATTAGACATTAAGATGTGATTGGTTACAGTCACGGTGTACTTTCCATAGATGCCAGCACCAGCATGTTATATATCCCATCCCACGTGCTCCTTCTACAGTGTGACACTGACATGACTCTATCAAGAGGTGGGGTCTGTGTTTCCTTCTTCTCAACCCCACCAGGCTTTTGTAATCGCTGTGTAAGTAGAATGTGTCATAGATGATGCTGTGTGATTTACACAGCAGGTCATAAAAGGCAACATGGCTGCTGCCTGGCTCTCCTCCTTTCTTTTCAACCTTGGAACCAAGACTCCACATTGTGAGGAAGTCCAAGCTGCATGGAAAAACCACACGTGACTGTTCCAGCTGGCATACCCACTTGGGCTCTAGCTGATTATCAGCATCCGCCAATGTGAGAGCAAACAGAACTTCGTATCATTCCAGCCTTTAAGTTATCCAGCTGAGGGCCCAGACACGGACACGGAGCAGAGATGAGCCGTCTCCACTCTGTCCACAAAAAACCATGAGTGATGATAAAGGATATGGTTAGATAACTAAATACTGTTGTGTTGCATGAATACACAATAATTCCCCTTTTTTGGGCTCCTGATTGTCTCCAATTTTTTGTTGTTGTTATAAATAACACTGAAATGGGTCTCCGTATAGCTGATTTTTTGCCTAATTAATCATCTAGTACCTTAAAAATAAATTTAGAGACGTGCAATAACCAGGTCAAAAGCTATGATCATTTCACCAGGAAGCAATGACTGAGTCAGTTTACTCTCCCACCAGCTGTACACGAGAATATGTGAGAGCAGGCAGTGAGTTATTCTTAGTCACCATCCTCTGGCAACTTCACATTTCTTTTCCTCAGACTGACATCCCCAACCTCTGTTGGTCACATTTTTAAGTCTATAATTCTGGGGTTCAGAAACAAATTACTGGATGCCATCTTGGGAGTTGCTCAAGTCCAGGAGTGGATGGGAACTGCTGGTGGTGGGAACCTGGGGGCCAGCAGCTTTGCTCAGAACAAAGGGTCCCAGGGGCTGTCAAGGCTGATCACACTACAGACCAGAGGCTTTTTCTGCCCAGATGAAGCATGAATTGTATTGCAGTTAGTCCCAGCTTGAGGCAAGAGGGCTGGCCTTTTGTACCCATGTCAATCACTCATTGGCTGTGGGCTGCCCTGGGCAGGCTGGGGGTATAATAGTACAGGCCAGACAGCTCCTGTCTGCCAGAGCGACTCTCTGAAGGGAGCAGTTGTGAACAATTAATCATCAACACTCCCAGCTTCTGGGGTTGTGTCTAGTGGCTAGGTGGAGGCATCTGGGTGTGACCGGGACAATGTCCACTACAGAGAGGATGATGCTGACTACAGTTTTCATTATGAAAAGTGTCATGCCTATCTATGCGTTGGACAGTACATTTTATTCAATTAGTATTTAATTATTCAATTAGTTAAATGATAAGACCAAAGAGCAAAATAATATCAAGATTAATATAATATGGGGAGACAAATTAAAACCATCTTTAAGCCTTTTGTAGGACCTTGGTGATTCTTTTAGAGAACATAATAAGAAAATTAAATCCACATTGTTAAGCTGAGTCTTTCTCAGCAATGCCCAGGGTAGTGAGGCAATCTAAGGGAATGAGGTTGAATACTGTAAATTGTGCTTGGTAGCTGAAGAGTGACACATTTACCAGGAAATCTTTGCTTCCTAAAAATGGAATGTCAGGACAATCACAGCCATTAAGCTCATAAGAGAACAAAATGGGAGTTGAAAATTCCAAATCTAATTTGTCAGTAATGGACAAAAGATTATGTCCTTTGGGACAGCCAATGCAGATAAACAACGAGCACTATTGGTCCAAATCTTATGCTTTCTTCAATTTAAATTGACTTTGCTCATTAGGAATCACAGTCCCATTGACTGCAAAAACTTTACAAGCATTAAGGAGATGTTGAACCATTAACTGCTTACTTAGAAAGACAACTCAAAGCCTTGGGAGCCCAGAGTGAGCAGTCCTACTGTGGTCAGGGCAGAGGGTTGGAGGTCTGCACCACTGTGAGAAATGACCCAGCTCGGTTTTTGTGTCGAGGAGCTGAAACAAACACACACCCATGTCCCCTGTGCACACAGAGCTCACTGTCTTCTTCAACACGACTTTAGTATTCCGTCGTATGCATTAGTATAACTGCTATGCCAGGAGGGTTCTCAGGAAAGGAACATGAAAGCTCATTCATTACATGAACCTCTCAAAAGACACAGCAATGCCTCTATAAGAACCATCAACAGACCACTTACTCCCTAAGATTCTTTGAATCTCTCACCTCAAAGTCCTCACCTTACTGTTGCCACCAATTCTAAACCATTAGTCATGTGTGAAACAGATCTCCAGTCCAGCTTCGATGCATGAGACAGGGTGCTCAGGGCTGGTGCACTGGGATGACCCTGAGGGAAGATGGGGAGGGAGGTGGGAGGGGGTTCAGGTTGGGGAACACATGTACACCCGTGGCTGACTCATGTCAATATTTATGTGACAAAACTTCACAATACTGTAAAGTAATTAGTCTCCAATTAAAATAAATAAATTATAAAAAAATTAACCATTAGTCATGATTTTTACCCAATCCTGATCAAGCATCACACTTGAAGACCCGCTTTGATTAAAATTTCAGTTCTCATTGAGATCCAGCTTTGCCTTTGCCCCTTGGAGTCAGAGCTAAAGTCCCGTTGCAGTGGGGCTGGTGTTCTCCCTTCCACAGTGAGCAATCAGTTTAGCACTGTCTTAGCAACAGGCTGTGCTGGCGATATTTGGGGAGCTTGCATCTGATGGCTTTTAATCACTACAGCTTTTCTCAGGCGTAAATCTATTCTTTGCTTGTCTCTCATCTTCCATCTCTTACTCCTATTTCTTCCCCTGACCTTAGTATTGTGGCATTTTCTATTTTACTCTAAGTCCCCTCAACGAAAACAACACAGAGATAAATAAATTTTAAAAGTAGAGGACAGAGAAAGACAAATGTCATATGCTAGCACTCAGAGGTGGAATTTAATTTTTTTTAATTACATAAGGGAACTTATTTACCAAACAGAAACAGACTCACAGATTTTGAAAACAAACTGATGATTACCAAAGGGAAAACATGGAGAGAGGTATAAATTAGGAGTCTGGGACTAACACACACACACGACTAGACAGCACAGAAAGAGATAGTCAGCAAGGACCTACTGTACAGCACCGGGCACTCTACTCAATATTCTGTAGGAATCTACATGGGAGAAGAATTCAAAAGGGGGTGAACATGTGCATCTGTGTAACGGAATCGCTGTGCTGCTCACTGAGACTGATGCAGCACGGTAAATCAACGACATGCTCCAACACACCTTTTAAATGGAGATCAAACCTATACACAGGTTTTGTAAATTTTAAACCAAAAAAATAATAGGTAGAAAAATTATAGAAGTGAGTCATTCGGCATCTAGCATTAAAGCTTTGAAATATATGAAACAAAGATGGTAGCTATACATGGGCAAATGGACAAACCCACAGTCTCTATGACAAAATTTAAAATATCAGAAATTGACAGAGTAGACACAAATGAAGAATATAGAATATCTGAATAACAATGAACAATATACAGTGAATATTATAACCTCAAGACAAGCAATACATTGCCTCCCCTTGCTTCCCTTTCTACTGTTGGCCTCCGCGGCCCCTGCCTCTGTTTCCTCACACGCCACTGGCGCCTCTTTCTCAGTCCTTCACCTGTTCCTCCACCTCCCAGATTTACCACGTGTGTGTCCCATCGCTTACTCCCTGGGCTCTTCTTCCCTCCAGCCACACTCGTTCCCTAAGCGCCCACATCTAGTCTCTCGGCTGTAAATACCAACCACCTACTGACAGTTCCGAGGGCTTCCCTGGTGGCTCAGACCCTAAGGAGTCTGCCTGGAATGCGGGAGACCTGGGTTCACTCCCTGAGTAGGGAAGCTCCCCTGGAGAAGGAAATGGCAACCCACTCCAGTATTCTTGCCCAGAGAATTCCATGGACAGAGGAGCCTGGTGGGCTATGGTCCACAGGGTCGTGAGGAGTCAGACACGACTGAGCGACTAACACTTTCACTTTCACTTCACTGAGAGTTCCTAAATTTATATCTCATTCCCAGCCCTCTCTTCCAAATCCCATATTCATGGATCCGATTAGCTACTCAAAACATCTCAAATTTAGCATTTCAGAAATTGAGTTCCGGATCTCCAGCTCCCAACCCGATCCATCTACAGTCTTCTGCATCTCAGTGAATGGCAGCTCTAGAAAGCCACTCAAGCCGAAACCCTGGCACAGTCCTGGACTCCTCTCTGCGATTCTCCAGCACCAAACTGTCAGGAAACCCCACTGACTCTACTTCCAAAACATATTCTCAATCCAACTAGTTCTCTTCATCTCTACTGCTGCCACCCTGATCCAAGCCACCATCATTTCTCATCTGAACAATGACAATAACCTCCTAACCACCTCCTGGCCTCCACTCTTGTTCCCCTACAGTCAAATCTACATAAAGTAATCAATGTCACTTCTGAAAAACTGAGACTGTGGCATCTTTCTATCCAAACCCACTTCACTGAAGGTCCAAGTCCTGCAAAGCCCTACAAAGCCTTTCAGGAAGCGTGCACACCCGCATTCACACACACACACATGCACACCTCCTCTACCCTCACGCTTCAGGTGGGCCTTGACCACCCTACACTAGACTGTGATCTGTGTCCCGACCCTCTATTCCCCATCCTACTTTACTATTTTGGAAACCATTGGTCACTTTCCATAGCACATGTAATATGACTTTATAACTTGTTTATTCTATGTGAATATTGCTTATCACTTGTGTCTTCTCACTTAAATGAAAGCTCCACAAGGGTAAGGATCTTTATTTTGTTCACTGATAACATCCTAAGAATCTGAAACAGTGAGTGGCCGCTTAGGCTCTCACTAAATATTTGTTGAATGAATATGCACTTTTTTCATGCTAGGATGAAACATTCCCAAATTTTGACAATTAGGTCACACAGGGAATGTTGACAAATTTCAAAAAGTGGAAATTATAATGACCAAAGTGCAATATAATCATAGGTTATTAACTAAATAGTGCTTTAAAAATCTTTTCACTTGGATATTTTACAATACTTCTGATGTCTTTTTTTTCTTTTTCCTTTCTCTCTCCCTACTTTAGCTGCCTTGTGACCTCCTAACAAATTTGTGACTCCCCAAGGATACTCTGTGTTTTGTTCTACCAACAGCCACTCGCACCCTAATACAGACCATAGCCTGTTCATGGACTCATCAGCTCAATGATCGAGGAAATTGCCGAGGAGGTGATGCACAGGTTCTGCACACAGACAGTGAGTGAGTATTTTGATACAATCTAAGATGTGATGCAATCTCAAAAACGACAGAATGATCTCTGTTCGTTTTCAAGGCAAACCATTCAATATCACAGTAATCCAAGTCTATGCCCCAACCAGTAACACTAAAGAAGCTGAAGTTGAACGGTTCAATGAAGACCTACAAGACCTTTTAGAACTAACACCCAAAAAAGATGTCCTTTTCATTATAGGGGACTGGAATGCAAAAGTAGGAAGTCAAGAAACACCTGGAGTAACAGGCAAATTTGGCCTTGGAATGCGGAATGAAGCAGGGCAACGACTAATAGAGTTTTGCCAAGAAAATGCACTGGTCATAGCAAACACCCTCTTCCAACAACACAAGAGAAGATTATACACATGGACACCACCAGATGGTCAACAGAGAAATCAGATTGATTATATTTTTTGCAGCCAAAGATGGAGAAGCTCTATACAGTCAACAAAAACAAGACCAGGAGCTGACTGTGGCTCAGATCATGAACTCCTTATTACCAAATTCAGACTTAAATTGAAGAAAGTAGGGAAAACCACTAGACCATTCAGGAATGACCTAAATCAAATCCCTTATGATTATACAGTAAAAGTGAGAAAAAGATTTAAGGGACTAGATCTGAAAGATAGAATGCCTGATGAACTATGGAATGAAGTTCGTGACATTGTACAGGAGACAGGGATCAAGACCATCCCCATGGAAAAGAAATGCAAAAAAGCAACATGGCTGTCTGGGGAGGCCTTACAAATCACTGTGAAAAGAAGAGAGAGGAAAAACAAAGGAGAAAAGGAAAGATATAAGCATCTGAATGCAGAGTTCCAAAGAATAGCAAGAAGAGATAAGAAAGCCTTCTTCGGCAATCAATGCAAAGAAATAGAGGAAAACAACAGAATGGGAAAGAGTAGAGATCTCTTCAAGAAAATTAGAGATACTAAGGGAACATTTCATGCAAAGATGGGCTCGATAAAGGACAGGAATGGTATGGACCTAACAGAAGCAGAAGATATTAAGAAGAGATGGCAAGAATACATAGAAAAACTGTACAAAAAAGATCTTCACGACCCAGATAATCACGATGGTGTGATCACTCATCTACAGCCAGACATTCTGGAATGTGAAGTGAAGTGGGCCTTAGAAAGCATCACTACGAACAAAGCTAATGAAGGTGATGGCATTCCAGTTGAGCTATTTCAAATCCTGAAAGATGATGCTGTGAAAGTGCTGCACTCAATATGCTAGCAAATTTGGAAAACTCAGCAGTGGCCACAGGACTGGAAAAGGTCAATTTTCATTCCAATCCCAAAGAAAGGCAATGCCAAAGAATGCTCAAACTACTGCACAATTGCATTCATCTCACACACTAGTAAACTAATGCTCAAAATTCTCCAAGCCAGGCTTCAGCAATACGTGAACGGTGAACTTCCTGATGTTCAAGCTGGTTTTAGAAAAGGCAGAGGAACCAGAGATCAAATTGCCAACATCCACTGGATCATGGAAAAAGCAAGAGAGTTCCAGAAAAACATCTATTTCTGCTTTATTGACTATGCCAAAGCCTTTGACTGTGTGGATCACAATGAACTGTGGAAGATTCTAAAAGAGGTGGGAATACCAGACCACCTGACCTGCCTCTTGAGAAATCTGTATGCAGGTCAGGAAGCAACAGTTCAAACTGGACATGGAACAACAGACTGGTTCCAAATAGGAAAAGGAGCACGCCAAGGCTGTATATTGTCACCCTGCTTATTTAACTTCTATGCAGAGTACATCATGAGAAACGCTGGACTAGAAGAAACATAAGCTAGAATCAAGATTTCCGGGAAAAATATCAACAACCTCACATATGCAGATGACACCACCCTTATGGCAGAAAGTGAAGCGGAGCTAAAAAGCCTCTTGATGAAAGTGAAAGAGGAGAGCGAAAAAGTTGGCTTAAAGCTCAACATTCAGAAAACGAAGATCATGGCATCCGGTCCCATCACTTCATAGGAAATAGATGGGGAAACAGTGGAAACAGTGTCAGACTTTATTTTGGGGGGCTCCAAAATCACTGCAGATGGTGATTGCAGCCATGAAATTAAAAGACGCTTACTCCTTGGAAGAAAAGTTATGACCAATCTAGACAGCATATTGAAAAGCAGAGACATTACTTTGCCGACTAAGGTCCGTCTAGTCAAGGCTATGGTTCTTCCAGTGGTCATGTATGGATGTGAGAGTTGGACTGTGAAGAAGGCTAAGTGCCAAAGAATTGATGCTTTTGAACAGTGGTGTTGGAGAAGACTCCTGAGAGTCCCTTGGACTGCAAGGAGATCCAACCAGTCCATTCTGAAGGAGATCAGCCCTGGGATTTCTTTGGAAGGAATGATGCTAAAGCTGAAACTGCAGTACTTTGGCCACCTCATGCAAAGAGTTGACTCATTGGAAAAGACTCTGATGCTGGGAGGGATTGGGGGCAGGAGGAGAAGGGGATGACAGAGGATGAGATGGCTGGATGGCATCACTGACTCAATGCACAGGAGTCTGAGTGAACTCCGGGAGTTCGTGATAGACAAGGAGTCCTGGTGTGCTGCGATTCATGGGGTTGCAAAGAGTCGGACATGACTGAGAGACTGAACTGAACTGAACTGAAGATGTGATGTTTCCTGCAGCAGGGAGTCAGGCAAAGAGCCCACACCTGGAGACTGGACTGGGCTTTTCACAATGGCCCATGAGCACTGGCCCATCTCTGTGTAAGATGGTTATGTGGTCCCTGTGTCTCCAAGAGCAGCTGTGAGCATGGGACTTCCAATCCTCATCATGTTCTCATTCATTTCACTTTACTGAATACACTTTTAAAATTAAAGTATAACATACATTAAGAGAAATGTATGAATCATAAAACAGATAGCTCTGCCATGGACCAAGTTGTATTCTCCTCACAGAAAATTCATATCTTGAAGCCCTAATTTCCAATGTGACTGTATTTGGACATAGGGCCTATGAGGAGATGATAAAGGTTCAATGAAGTCATCAGGGTGGGGCCCTAATCCTATAGGACTTGCATCCTTATAAGAAGGGGAAGACCTGGGCATCTATCCAGAGGGAGTGAGTGAAAGTTGCTCAGTTGTGTCTGACTCTTGGTGACCTCATGGACTACACAGTCCATGGAATTCTCTAGGCCAGAATACTGGAGTGGGTAGCCGTTCCCTTCTCCAGGGGATCTTCCAAACCCAGGGATTGAACCTAGGTTTCCCACATTGTAGGTGGATTCTTTACAAATTGAGCTTCCAGCGAAGCCCTGGGCATGTATCCGGAGAAAACCATAATCTAAAAGGATACATGCTCCCCAGTGGTCACTGAAGCACTGTTTACAATAGTCAAGACAGGGAAGCAACCTGAATGTCCGTTGACAGGAGGAACGGATAAAGAAGATGTGGTACACATATACAATGAAATATTACTCAGCCACAGGCAAGAATGGAATCCCATCTGCAGCAACACGGACGGACCCAGAGGCTATCATACTAAATGAAGTAAGTCAGACAGAGAAAGACAAATATATGATATTACTTGTATGCGGTATCTTAAAAAAATGGTACCACTGAAATTATTTACAAAACAGAAATTGAGTCACAGATGTAAAAAACAAACTTATGGTTACCAGGGAGTACGGGGGAAGGAATAAACTGGGAGATTGGGACTGACATATACACACTACTAGACATAAAATAGATACCTAATAAGGACCCAGAAGGGCTTCCCAGGCAGCGCTAGTGGTAAAGAACCCACCAATGCAGGAGACATAAGAGATGTGGGTTTGATCCCTTGGTTGGGAAGATCCCCTGGAGGAGGGCATGGCCACCCACTCCGGTATACTTGCCTGGAGAACCCCATGGACAGAGGAACCTGGTGGGCGACCATACATAGACTCACAAACAGTCGGACACGACTGAAGCAACTCAGCACGCATGCAAGCAAGGATCCAGAAGCCTTCATTATCTCCCCTCCCAATCCTCTTCCTTCCAAAAGTTAGCCAATATACTAATGTCTAACATCATAGATCAGTTTTGCCTATTTGGGGTTTTTAAATAAACAGAACCATATAGGGATTAAAGTCCATTTTTCTAAATAATTCCTACTCTAAGTACCAAAAAAAAGGGGAAACTATAAATTATTATATTAGAAAGAAAAGCACACACACACATTAGGATTAGCAACAGAGAAACAATTATAAACATGGAAGAGTTTTCTTTTTTAATGTATTCTTCTTTATAATTTTATTTATTTATTTATTGTCTGTGCTGGGTCTGTGTTTCTGCGAGGGCTTTTCCCTAGCTGCAGAGAGCGGGCCTTTCATCTGGGTGACTTCCCTCCTTGTAGAGCAAGGGCTCTAGGGCATGCGGGTTTCACTAGTTGTGGTACATGGACTCAGGAGTTGCAGCTTCCAGGCTCTGGAGCACAGGCTCAATAGTTATGGCTCACAACTTAGCTGTTCCGTGGCATATGGGATCTTCCCAGATCAGAGATTGAACCTGTGTCTCCTGTATAGGCAGGCAGATTCTTTATCACCGAGCCACCAAGGAAACCCTTTTGAAGAGTTTCCTAAAGGATGCATCAATGATGTGAAACTTCATGTGAATAAATAAGGAAAACTAGAGCACATGAATAGTTTATAGGGCAGTATGGATGATAAACGGGCTCCCCTCCACCCCGGTGGTTCAGTGGTAAAGAACCTGCCAGCACAGGAGACCAGGGTTCGATCCCTGGGTTGGAAAGATCCCCTGAAGAAGGAAATGGCAACTCACTCCAGTTTTCTTGCCTGGAAAATCCCATGGACAGAGAAGCCTGGAGGGCTACAGCCCACAGGGTCACAAAAGTGTCAGACATGACTTAATAACTAAACAACAACAATATAGATGATAAAAGTGATTTAAGAAAAAATAAAACAACCTGAAAAGAAAAAGCAGTCAAAGATCTACCCTAAACAAGGCAACTGGGGCTAAATAATTAAACAGAACCAGCGAATTTTCATATTACATAAATTATTCTACAGCACAGAAAAAGATGGACATCTCCACATTTATGAACCTTGCATAAATCTGATACCAAATCAGTGAATTAGAAGAAGGAGATCGGTTGATTTTACTTAGGAATATGGATGAAAAAGTATCCTAATAAAATAGTAGCAAATTAAACTCAGCAGTGGATTGAAAGGATAATATACTGTGGGTTTATTCTAGAAACAGATGATTGAACATTAAGATATCTATTACTGCAATTCAGTACAGAGATTAAAGGAGGGAAATATCATTATCTCACTATATGCTGACAAAATTCAATACTATTCTTACATTAATTTTTTTAAAAGCATCTCCTAGCAAAACAGATATTAAAGGAAACTTCCTTAACTTGATGATGGATATCTTCCAGAAATTTGCAGCCAGCAAAAAAAGGGAGGAAGAGTCAGCCACAGCTGAATGCAAAGAAGAAGGATTTTTGGTTTTTGTTTTTAAATTTTAAGTTAAATTATTTATTAGTAGATAATGTCTCATGCTTAAAATTCAAAAGACATTAGAGGGTATAGAGTCAAAACCTCTCTCCCAGCCCATTCTCCAGTCACCCATCTACCCTCTCTATTAGTACATTCTTGGTTATCTTTCCAGAGATATCTTTCTGTGCATTTGCAAAAAAAAAAAAAAAGTGTAAGTACTTTTTATACATTGACAGAAAACACCAGTTCTCTTTAGCAGTATATAGATGGTTTCATATAAATACATAAAATGCTTCTTCACGCTTTTTTTCTGACTAAAAATTCTTTTTTTTGAATTTTTATTTTTACTTTATTTTGCTTTACAATACTGTATTGGTTTTGCCATACATTGACATGAATCAGCCACGGGTGTACATGAGTTCCCAATCCTGAACCCCTCTCCCACCTCCCACCCCATATCATCTCTCTGGATCATCCCCGTGCACCAGCCCCAAGCATCCTGTACCTTGGGTAAATATATCTTAAATGTGTTCAACTAGCACTCTGCTGAGAAATAGCTAGGTCGTTCCAAACCTTTGCGATGACAGACATGCTGTGGTTAATAAGCTTTGTAAGTGTGTCATTTTGTACAGGTGTGAATGTGTGTGTAGGGCTGTGTACTAAAAAATTTGCCTCTATCCAAAGAGATGGTGTGGCTTTTGCCTTCAGCTTCTGGAGGGTTTGGGATGTGTGAGAGGTGAGACGTTTCATGGTAAGTTAGGAGAAGGAGAAGTGGAAGATCGCAAGCTCCCTCTTCAGACAAGTTTACATCAGGAAGCAACACATACAGAAGCGGAGGATCCTGAATCCTTTCTTCTCTCAGGAATCCCTGGTTCCACCCAGGAGCATGAGGGCCCGGTTCTGAAGATGGCACTCTACTGCCCCATGACTCTATCACGTCCTGTTCAGCTTTGCTCTTGATGCGGCCACCGTTTGTCTCCACTTCCTCAACCCCTGCGCATCTCTTGCCTCAAACACCTCTGAGAATACTCTCCCCACTTCCTTGCCTTTAACCCCCTGGTGTCTACCAGGGTGCGCCCCGCCATAACTTTTTATTCTCTCACAGTCCATGGTAGGGTTATTTTTTTCTCCCCATCCTCTTAACAAAAAAATTCTGCTCTGTTCTTGGTGGGAATATAATGTGGGACAATCTCTATGGGGCCATCTTATTCATCTTGACCAAATTTGCAAATGCACACAAGTCCCAGAAATTCTACTTACAGGGAAGAGCATGAAGATTCCTCATCTGCTGCTAAACCTCCCTGCCCCATCCCCAATAGCTGGCAAGTCCAAGATTTCTGGTTCTGCCAGAGGAGTTTAGGGCCAACTACAAGCTTACAGGATATAGTCTCCACAAAGACCATCCTCTCTTCTGACACCAACTGCAAGTTCAGAGGTTTCCCAAACCACCAGGGAGCTTGATAATTGACTAGAAAGACACAGAATTCATTGAAAGTCATTATACACATGGTTACAGTTTACTGCAGTGAAAGGATGCGGATTAAGATGAGCCAAAGGAAGAGAAGCATAGGGCAGAGCCCAGGAGGGCTACAGACATGAGCTTCCACCATCCTATCCCGCCTGGAGTTAGGGCACGCTCCCCTCCGAACATCGCTGTGTGACAATACACTTGAAGTATCATCAACTAGGGAAGCCCACTGTTCAAAGTTCTTGTAAGTTTACACAGGCATGCTTGATTGTGTCATAGCCTGTATGGTTGAACTTAGTCCCCAGGTCAACTGGTAATGCAAGACCCATAAGGTTAGTCTTTCTGGCGTGGCCAGCCCTACCCTAGGACTGTTGGATGTGGCCAGCCTCCACTCTAAACAAAGACGTTCCTACTACTGAAGCCCACACGCCTAGAGCCCACGTGCCGCAACAAGAGAGACCAGCACAGTGAGAAGGCCACATGCCGCCTCTAGAGAGTAGCTCCCACTCACTGCAACTACAGAAAGCATGTACGCAACAGCAAAGACCCAGTGCAGTCAAAATAAATACATAAATTTTTTTTTAAAAAAGATAAGTCTGCAACAAGAACACTTTGATAAAAATATATTTAAGGCTCACACATGTATGTTGGGAGACTTTATCCTTTGCAGTTATTTAATCTTAAGATGAAAAAGAATAGGTGTTAACTTAGAAATGTGTGAAGGGTAGACAGTTTTACAATATTCTCTGGGCACAAGAGCTAAAGGAAAGCTTCAGCAGAAGTCTGGTAATGTGGACACCAGCTAAAGAAAATAGAGATTTTAATGATTTCATGGGGGTGGAGGTGGTGGTGGGGTGGATGCTAGGTTGGAGAGCTTGATTCATCTGAGTGGGAAATGGCAGAACCAGAAATCTTGGACTCGCCAGCTATTGGGGATGGGGCAGGGAGGTTTCGCAGCAGATGAGGAATCTTCAAGCTCTTCCTTTGAAATCTCACTTGTCTCTCTTGAAAGTGTGTTCCTTTCCTTCCTTCTCTTTCTCTTTGGGTCTCCATCCGCCACCCTGGTTCTTCCCATTTCTTTATGTCTTAACCCTATCCTTCTCCCTTCAGATTTGCTTCTCTTCCTTTTGACCCCCCTCACACTGCTCCCACGCTGGTTCATTCCAGCGGCTGAACTAGCAATAGTGCCAAACAAATGACTGTGTTCTGCTGTCAACGGCACATGCTAGAGTTTCAGGTTCCTAATTCTTACTTGTGAAAATTGAGTGAGATGTACTTTCTCTCTCTTTCAAAAATGTAATCTGTCTACCATTTACTTCTGAAAGGTCCACGCTTGCTTTATTCCCTGTGGATCAGAAGCTCTTGAGGAGGTAGGAGAAAGCTTCTCATCCTCATCTATAGTATATAAAATGATACGCTTTTCCTTTGGGAACAATGTCTTCCTTTCTCATGGACCTGTGAACACAGTAGTTCCAATAGAGTTCCTCCTTAGTGCGTGACAAACTTAAGGGCTCCCATCCCTTCTTTCCGCTGCTTTTCCTTCTTTCCTCCACATTCCATGGATGTTACTAGAGACTTTTATCTCTGGTTTTTGCACTTCCAGATTCTCCCTTCACAGTTTCTGCTGTCCAGCCACCACTTTCTGGGGCTCTTACTGCCACGGCTATGCAGGTGGCCTAGAGGGTCAGGGAGGCTCCTGATCCCTGAGAGTAATTCCCTTCCCCTTGACATAGATGTTCAGTGAGTTGTTCAGTCTGAAAAAGTCAAGAAGCCCATGCAGTCATGTTTCCAGAAACTTACTATGAAGAGACCTATAGAATGTCATTGTCTACAGATCTTTCACACCTTTAATAATCTATCACATGGAGCCAACCAGGTTGGAAGGTGGTTTTCATCTCAGTTCAGCAAATACCAGTGAGGCTCTGGGCCAGCTATTTAATTTTACTGGGCCCCAGCTGGAAAGATAATGTCTGAAGAAGCTTCCCACTCCAGAATTTATGACTTCATCAAGTCCTCTGGTTAGCTGGCATCACAAAACATAAAGAATATCTTGCCAACCAGCCCTTGCCTGCCTCTCCTCCTCTGTCTAGTTCCTAAATGTAACCCAGCACTGGCACAAGGTAGGAACTCCCCAGGTTGCTATGTGCCCAATATGCTACTGGAGATCAGTAGAGAAATAACTCCAGAAAGAATGAAGGGATGGAGCCAAAGCAAACAAAACAAAACAAAACAAAACAAAAAACAAATACCCACTTGAGGATGGGACTGGTGATAGAAGCAAGGTCTGATGCTGTAAAGAGGAATATTGCATAGGAACCTGGAATGTTAGGTCCATGAATCAAGGCAAATTGTAAGTGGTCAAACAGGAGATGGCAAGGGTGAACATTGACATTCTAGGAATCAGTAAACTAACATGGACTGGAATGGGTGAATTTAACTCAGATGACCATTATATCTATTACTGTGGGCAAGAATCCCTTAGAAGAAATGGAGTAGCCATCATAGTCAACAAAAGAGTCCAAAATGCAGTACTTGGATGCAATCTCAAAAATGACAAAATAATTTCTGTTCATTTCCAAGGCTAACAATTCAATATCACAGTAATCCAAGTCTATGCCCTGACCAGTAATGCTGAAGAAGCTGAAGTTGAATGGTTCTATGAAGACCTACAAGACTTTCTAGAACTAACATCCCCAAAAGATGTCCTTTTCATTATAGCGGACTGGAATGCAAAAGTAGGAAGTCAAGAAACACCTGGAGTATCAGGCAAATTTGGCCTTGGAATGAGGAATGAAGCAGGGCAAAGACTAATAGAGTTCTGCCAAAAGAATGCACTGGTCATAGCAAACACCCTGTTCCAACAACACAAGAGAAGACTCTACACATGGACATCACCAGATGGTCAACACAGAAATCAGACTGATTATATTTTTTGCAGCCAAAGATGGAGAAGCTCTACACAGTCAGCAAAACAAGACTGGGAGCTGACTGGCTCAGATCATGAACCCCTTATTGCCAAATTCAGACTTAAATTGAAGAAAGTGGGGAAAACCACTAGACCATTCAGGTATGACCTAAATCAAATCCCTTATGATTATACAGTGGAAGTGAGAAAAAGATTTAAGGGACTAGATCTGATAGATAGAGTGCCTGATGAACTATGGATGGAGGTTCGTGACATTGTACAAGAGACAGGGATCAAGACCATCCCCGTGGAAAAAAAATGCAAAAAAGCAAAATGGCTATCTGGGGAGGCCTTACAAATAGCTGTGAAAAGAAGAGAAGTGAAAAGCAAAGGAGAGAAGGAAAGATATAAGCATCTGAATGCAGAGTTCCAAAGAATAGCAAGGAGAGATAAGAAAGCCTTCCTCAGCGATCAGTGCAAAGAAATAGAGGAAAACAACAGAATGGGAAAGAGTAGAGATCTCTTCAAGAGAATTAGAGATATCAAGGAAACATTTCATGCAAAGATGGGCTTGATTAAGGACAGAAATGGTCTGGACCTAACAGAAGCAGAAGATATTAAGAAGATGTGGCAAGAATACACAGTAGAACTGTACAAAAAAGATCTTCACGACACAGATAATCACAATGGTGTGATCACTCACCTAGAGCCAGATATCTTGGAGTGTGAAGTCAATTGGGCCTTAGGAAGGATCACTATGAACAAAGCTAATGGAAGTGATGGAATTCCAGTTGAGCTATTTCAAATCCTGAAAGATGATGCTGTGAAAGTGCTGCACTCAATATGCTAGCAGATTTGGAAAACTCAGCAGTGGCCACAGGACTGGAAAAGGTCAGTTTTCATTCCAATCCTAAAGAAAGGCAATGCCAAGGAATGCTCAAACTACCGCACAATTGCACTCATCTCACACACTAGTAAACTAATGCTCAAAATTCTCCAAGCCAGGCTTCAGCAATACATGAACTGTGAACTTCCAGATGTTCAAGCTGGTTTTAGAAAAGGCAGGGTAATCAGAGATCAAATTGCCAACATCCGCTGTATCATCAAAAAAGCAAGAGAGTTCCAAAAAAAATCTACTTTTGCTTTATTGACTATGCCAAAGCCTTTGACTGTGTGGATCACAATAAACTGGAAAATTCTGAAGGAGATGGGAATACCAGACCACCTGACTTGTATCTTGAGAAACCTATATGCAGGTCAAGAAGCAACAGTTAGAACTGGACATGGAACAACAGACTGGTTCCAAATAGGAAAAGGAGTCTGTCAAGGCTGTATATTGTCACCCTGCTTATTTAACTTATACGCAGAGTACATCATGAGAAACACTGGGCTGGAAGAAGCCCAAGCTGGAATCAAGATTGCTGGGAGAAATATCAGGTATACAAATGACACCACCTTTATGGCAAAAAGTGAAGAAGAACTAAAAAGCCTCTTGATGAAAGTGAAAGAGGAGAGTGAAAAAGTTGGCTTAAAGCTCAACATTCAGAAAACGAAGATCACGGCATCCAGTCCCATCACTTCATGGGAAACAGTGAAAACAGTGGCTATTTTCTTGGGCTCCAAAATCACTGCTGATAGTGATTGCAGCTGTGAAATTAAAAGACATTTACTCCTTGGAAGGAAAGTTATGACCAACCTAGACAGCATATTAAAAAGCAGAGACATCACTTTGTCAACAAATGTCTGTCTAGTCAAGGCTAAGGTTTTTCCAGTAGTCAAGTATGGATGATGAGAGTTGGACTAAAAAGAAAGCTGAGTGCCGAGGAATTGATGCTTTTGAACTGTGGTGCTGGAGAAGAGTCTTGAGAGTCCCTTGGACTGCATGTAGATCCAACCAGTTCATCTTAAAGAAGATCAGTCCTGGGTGTTCACTGGAAGGACTGATGTTGAAGCTGAAACTCGAATACTTTGAACACCTGATGCAAAGAGCTGACTCATCTGAAAAGACCCTGATGCTGGGGAAGACTCAGGGCAGGAAGAGAGGGGACAACAGAGGATGAGATGGTTGGATGGCATCACCCACTCAATGGACATGGGTTTGGGTAAACTCCGGCAGTTGGTGTTGGACAGGGAGGACTGGCGTGCTGCGGTTCGTGGGGTCACAAAGAGTCGGACATGACTGAGGCACTGAACTGAACTGAACTGAGGCAATGAATACAAGGTGATGTTTGAATGAATTAATAAAAGAACACACAGGATTTTAACAGACTATCTGGAGCTTGCTTTGTTGTGGATGTGGTAAACAATGCGATGGTCACAGAGTTATAAGGACTGGGCTTCTCTCACCTCCTCTACCACCCCATCTCCACCTCAGCCTCCTCTACCTGCTAGACTTCATGCTTGGGAATGAATCCTTAGAGCCCTGTGGAAAGTGTTTAACAAGACTGGATAAAACACCTTGTACTTAATAACAAGGTAGGCTGCCCGCAAATTGCATCCTGTCTTTACCAATATTTGTAATTGACTTTTAGGTAAAGCTGCAGCTAAACTTACCATTAGCTCTGGGAGAGGGATCTATTATCAAGTGTAAGATACAGAACATTTGGCTTGAAGTCAGCATCTTTCCTTCTAAAAGTGGCAGCAAATATAAGACACTTAAAATCTGAGGCCCATGCCTCTAAGAAGGAAAGAGAAGTTGTCATTACGGCAAATTTGTTGATTTTTAATGTAATGACAGAATTACTTCTTTAAAAAATGTTATTAAAGCAATGGTATGAATTACTATTGATGATGTCAATGAATTAGGACATTCTATTAATTTTCTGCAAAAGTCACTTCACTGCACTAAGATAAAATTTATTTTATTGGACCATGTCAGCTACATACCTCAGTAGATTTTCTTTTTGCCTTAGCTCCTTTTAAACTAATATTCACTTTAATAAAATGAAGATTAAATACGATTAAATTATTTTTGGAACAATACACAAAGGAAAAATACTGGATGTTTTTGCAGAGGGAAAAGGCAGAGAAAAGGCAGACTTTTGAGAGAAAAGGCAGACTTTTTACTGTACCATTCGAATTTTGAACATGTGAAAATGATTAAAAGAATAATACAGACACATAATTTAAAAATAAATAGTGTTAAAAGAAAGTTCTCTGCCCCACTGATCTCCACCCCCACCCTCGCTCTGCGCTTCCTCAGAAGCGTCTACTTTCCCACTCTTTCAGCTGCTTCTTCTCATACTGGGTCTCACATTTCTAAGAAGGATGTTCTTGTTGCCCCTTCTAGGTCTATCTGTGTTAGAGCATGTCAGTTAATTTCCAGCTATGGTATTTGAGAGTTTCATGCTGTTCATGTCATGGCCACCTGCTTCCTCTTCTTCGTCTTTGCAATACGGTTAAATCACAGCTTTTTTGGTGGAACAAATAGCCAATGTAAGTATTATTCACTGGTGAGCCAAGTGGCTTTATGATTTGCTTCCTTCTCTTTACAGTATTTTATTTTCCCCCAGTTTTTGTTTGTTTCATTTTCTATGGTTTTTTTTTCAAGCGATCTAAAAGATCACAAGTCTAACAATAATTTGCCCAAATACCCAAATGCATCAGATTTCCCCTAAAATTGTTTTTTATTCTGCCTATCTTGAAGGTGATCAAAGATGGTTATCAGCTACAGTAACCAAGGTGATTCACTCTCTTCCTGAAAGCCTTCTTTGCTCACAGTGACTTTTCACCAAGACTCTGTTAACCAACACAGTCTTACTTGGAGAAAGGTAAATTAAATTCTGTTTCCTCAAGGGACACACCCCGCCTCTCCAGGGGCTGCCAAAACACCCTGGATGCTTTCACCTTGAAGTGCCTCTCCTGCTTCACAAGGTAAGTGGGGCTCAAGGTGCAAATAGGCTTCATTCACAGCAGAACACATTTGGATATAAGCTGGCTTCATCAGTAGTTGAGTATTTCTTTTGGTGCCCAGTATCATGGCGAATGCAAAGGATCACACATTCCCCAGTGGCAAAAACTTTGCCACAAGACTCATTAGCACAGGGGTAAAACAGTTAGTGGTACAAAACTTTTTTCCCTTTTCCTTCTTGATTGATAACCCTTTTGCACCTAAAATGGAGGAATCTTTGTCAAATTCTTTTTATTATTTTCTTCTTTTTACTCTCTTACCCTATGTGACAGATATAACATTAACATCTTACTGCCTGATCCAAGTATTTTCATAATTTTTTGGATAAAGTTTACTCTCTGCTTGCCCTTTAACAAGTTAGTTAACCATGTTGTGCTTCAGCTTCTTCATATGTAAAATGGGAATAATAATAAAACATAACTTTGTTGGGAGCATTAAACATGAAGGTCAATGTGAAGAATTTAGCTTATTTCCTAACACTTTGTAAAGAGTCAATAGAAATTAGCTATTGTTTGTATATTGGAAATGATTTTTACCATCATCACCATTTTATTTGATCATAGAAGGGAATCTTAAAGCATAATTTCACCATCTTCTGGTACTGAGTGTTATTATTAAGAAGCCTAATATCTCTATCTGATTTTCATTCCTTTGTAAGTGAACTGTTCTCTTTCTCCCTTTCTCTCTCTCCAATCTTCTTGTCATCATCAATGTTTTGAAATTAACATGATTTCTTTGCCTGTTTTTTCATCCATCGTGCTTGGCACTTAATTTAGCATTTCAATCTGGATATTATTTTTCTCCAATTCTGAGGGTTTTCTTGTATTACTTCTTTAATAATCTCTCCCCCTCCATTTTCTCTGCTCTACTTTTGGAACTTTTATTGAATGCTGTACTTCCAGAATTGATCCTCTTTTTCTTATAATTTCTCTCCCATTTTATCTTTTTATAATACATGTATATATTAATCCTAATATATTTCCCCATGTTTATTTTCCAAACAGTCAACTGGACTCTTCCCTTCATCTTCTGTCATATTTTAAATGCCCAACAGAACGTTCCATGCACTCTAAATGTTCCTGTTTCATTGTGTTTCCTTTCTTCTTACTGGTACAGTATCTTCAAGTCTCTCAGAAGTTTCATGATTCTGGGGTTTGCTGTTTATCTTTTCTTTTGCTACTCTAGGTCCACTGTCTTATTTGTTCTCTGAGTTCCTTTTTCTGCCCTGTTTTTGTTATTGCTGTTGTTTTGTTTTCTCTCCCTCTATCATTCATGTTGGCAGCTTTGTTCTGTCTTGGCTATTGGTTCATACTTAAGATTCACCATTCAGCCCAGAGCAGAGATCTTCAGTCACCACCAGGCACCAAATAAGTCATCTAAGCCAGTCTCCTAGAATCCGGACAGTTTCTAGAAGAACCTCAAAACACCCAGCTATAATCTGTGATGAAGCTGTAAAATGCTCTGGCCATAAGAAAAATGAACCAGCCTGAACCTTTTCAGATGGCTCCTCCAGATAAGGCTCTTTCTACAAAACACCCCCAAACACTCCTTTATGACCTCCAAGTAAAGTCCATGTCAAAGCCCCGAGGAGAAATATGATCACCACTGGCCATCTTTTCTTGAACTTCTCTACATCCTAGTGCAGTTTTCCTTCCTAAATATACATCACAATTTACTCCAATTTTTCGTTTAAAAAATTACGGTTCACTAAACTCAAAAATAGTAAAGCAAGTGAAGACATGCTTTCTGCAGAGAAAAAGACTTTAAATACTAAGTTAAAAAAAAAGACAGAAATAGTAAATTCTTGGCAAAATCCAAAATTTTTTCAAAACTACATTCTGATTTTTTTGTCTTTTGTGGGCTTTTTTTTTTTTTAACTGCATCATGCAGCTTGCAGGATCTTAGCTCCCTGACCAGGAATTGAACCTATGCCCTCTACAGAGAACACGCAGAGTCCTAACCACGGGACTGCCAGGGAATTTCCAATATTCCATTTTTTAAATTTATTTTTTATTTTTATTGGAGGATAATTGCTTTACAATGTTGTGTTGGTTTCTGCTATATAAACAGGGAGGCCTGGCGTGCTTCGATTCATGGGGTCACAGAGTCAGACATGACTGAGCGACTGAACTGAACTGATACAACAACATGAATCAGCTATAAGTATACATATAACCCCTCCCCCTGGAGCCTCCCTCCCACCCCTCTAGTTCATCACAGAGCACTGAGCTGAGCTCCCCTTATTACACAGCAGCTTCCCACTAGTTATCTATCTTACATATGGTAGTCTAAATATGTACTACTACTCTCCCAATGCATCCCACCCTCTCATTCCCTCACTGTATCCATAGGTCCATTCTCCACATCTGTGTCTCTATTCCTGCCCTGCAAATAGGTTCATCATACCATTTTTCTAGATTCCATACATATGCATAAATGTATGATATTTATTTTTCTCTTTCTGACTTATTTCACTCTGTATGACAGACTCTAGGTCCATTCACCTCACTACAACTGATTCAGTTCCATTCGTTTTTATGGCTAATATTCCACTGTATATTTGAACCACAACTTCTTTATCCATTCATCTGTTGATGGACATCTAGGTTCTGTCTATGTCCTGGCTATTATAAATAGTGCTGCAATGAACCTTGGGGTACATGTGTATTTTTCAATTATGGTTTTCTCATCCCATTTTTATAAGAAATGATTAAATGCAGTTGTCACTGGAGGGAGGATTACTTTCCATCATATATCCTTTTGCAAGACTTCTGTGTGAGTGACAAGGGTGTCTATTTATTTAAATTGGCTGCCAGAGACCCCACAACGGAGCAAAAACTGAGGGTATGGGTGCTGTGGGGCTGAACAAGTTGGGATGTCCACATAGCAGAAGGTAGAAATAGCTCATCTGAGCACCATCACGGGCAGAGTGAGCAGGAGATGCCAGCCCCACAGGGCACAGCCCCAGTGCAATGTCATAGCATAGAACCTCCTCCATGGGGCTCCCTGGGCCAGAACAAACCACATCTGGGTGCAGCGACCTCTCCCTTGGCTGCAGTTGGCTTACAGTGTAGGAGCCACTTTTGATTTCATTGTAGAATGGAAGGCGTGGGAAGTAGAAATCGAAGCGGTGACAGGAAGCCCCACGGGACACTGGTTACATTGTGCGTGCAGCACGCTTCCAGGGGAAGCAGGGGCAGCAATTTTCCCATGAGGGCTGACAGTTGTCTTTGCAGAGAGGCGGGTCCAAGGCAGCCCTCTGTGCCCACTCTGGTCCAGCTGCTGGATCCAGGCCCCAGGTTGAGGAAGCGTCATAGAGGCAAGTGTCCTGTATGAGGGGGCGCTTGCCATCTCTCCATGGTGGCTCAAGTGACTCTGTCAGGGCAGGACATGTCCTTGTGGGCTTCCTGGAGCAGCCAGAACTCATCTTCCATGAATGGCAGTGTCCATGCAGCTTGTCCTCAGAGCCTGGACCTGCCTTCTGGTGCATTGTCTTCCATAGGAATCCCAGCAGGACCCTGCAGGGCCTTTCCTGGGGACACACTCCCCCAACCATGTCCCCTGCCTCTTATTTGCAGAGGCTTTGACCTCGAATTCCAAGGAGCAATTTTAATTTTAAATTAAAATTAATTTCTCAGAGAAGTTAGAAAATGCAGAAATAAAGGAAAACAGTCAATCAAGCAAAATAATAGTAGTTTAGCCATAAAACAAACTCAAGGACTTTTTATTCCTCCTCAAGGCCTTTAGATAATATTCTGACCTATATCCTTCCATTGTTTTGCAGATATAAAAACCCCTACCAGGTGGAAGAAGCTAACTGCATGCTGGCTATCAGTAGGTAGACACCAGACTAGTTGGAACCAGGTTGATAACTGAGATTCCCAAAACATCATGCCATTATCTCACTACCAACCAATCAGAAGGATGTGCCCAAGCTGATCATGCACCTTGCAACTCACTTTGTCTTTAAAAAACCTTGCCCGAAAGCCACTAGAGAGTTCAGATCTTTTGAGCAAGAGCTGCACATTCTCCTTGCTTGGCCCCCTGTCAGGTACTTTGCAATAAGTTTCCCCACAACCCCACATCAGTAGACTGGCTTTGCTGTACGTCAGGTGAACTGGCCCAAGTTTGGTTCTGTAACACACGCAGACACTGAGAAGGTCAGCCCTTGCCTGTAAAGTCTGTAGCTGAGTGCCCCACATCACAGACAGCAAGACTAAAAGGAGTTAATAGCCGTGTTGCCAGTGCCAGGCCGTTTATCCCTGGATCCTGCAACCAATAACATGATGCTGTCAAGTCCTCTAAAACCCCAGCAGGTGGAGGGTCTCTGGATACAAAATTTATTTTTAATCTTCTACCTTTTCAAAAAAAATTATTTAAAATGTGAGCAAACTAATAGAAAAAAATGAATAAATTATATGTATGCCCAGTTCGCCAAAACTAAAATTGCAATGGTTGATAAAATATGAAAAGATACTAAAAATACTACCAATGTTTGGATATGGTTACAACATTTTATCTTTGCTTTAAAAATAAAGGGTAGAAAACTTTTAATTTCCCCATATCTCATGTTTTCATCCATTTCGCAAAAGCCAGGAAATACCTTTGCTTGGCTCATCATATTTTTTCTTATATCAGAAGAGCAATTTCTGGCTTTACAATTTCAAAATAAAAACTAACTTAAAGAAAAAAGAGCCAAAACATATTCATTTATTTAGTCCTACTGCTTGTCTTCTTTGATTCCCATTATCCATAGTCTGATTTATTTTGGTATTGAGTTCATGCTAATATCTGTGGCTGTCACTATAATTACTGATGCCATCTAAACTGTGATGGCTTTAGAGCTTGACATTTGTATATTTAAAAACAACATAAAACTTCACAATTAAAACTAAGAATTAAATTTAGTTTAACTAAATTTTAACATCAAAGTTAAAATTTTAAGTTGAGTATAGCTTAGCAGACCACTACTTCCTGACTTTGCTCCAGAATCATTTTTAAATTACATTATTCAAATGAATGCATTTAGCTCTCTTGTCTAAAAATAACAATAGAAGGCAGAAGAATTTTAAAATAGAGAACCTGAGAAAGGCTTTGATGAAATGTGGTTCATTCACCTCTGAATTTTGTCTCCTTCAGGCCATCAGCTGGAGCCCAAAGAATCTATCAAAGTTCTCTCATCAACATGTAACATAATCAGCACCTCGATCATATCCAAAAACTCATCTGAGCTATTTTAAGACCTTTTTAGGTCTTGAACATTTTTACTTTTGAAAGCCCCATCTGTATTCTTATCAAATCTTTTAAACTGCACCCATATCTTAAATATTTATTGAATATATACATTGTCCTAGGCATTACTCTTGATTTACGTTAGTGAACAAAACTAAAATTCCTCCTTTGGAGAGCCTATATCCTACAGTATTTATATACAGTTGACTCCTAAATAACATGGGGGTTAAGGACGCCAACCCCCACACAGTCAAAAATCTGCATACAACTTTTGATCCCCAAAAACTTAACTTCTAATAGCCTACTGTTGACCACAAGCCTTACCAATAACACAAACAGTTGATTAACACACATTTGTGTATTATATGTATTATATACTATATTCTTACAATAAAGTAAACTGGAGAAAAGAAAACTTTATTAACAAATTCTGGAGAGCATTTGGAGGAAAGGGTACCCTCATACACTTGTTGGTGGCAATGTAAACTGGTAACAGCCACTATGGAGAACAGTAAGGAGGTTCCTTTTAAAACTAAGAATAGAGCTACCATCTGATCCAGTAATTACACTCCTGGGCCATGGGCATATGTCCGGAAAAGGTGAAAACTCTAATTTAAAAAGATATCTGCACCCCCAATGTTCATCACAGTTCCTAGCTGAGGAACTGGAGGCATGGAAAGGGTGTCATCTGCCCAAAGTCACACAAGTAGGAAATAGCAATGCCTGAATCAGTATCGCCTCGTTCCTCTGCCTCTAAGAGACAAAAGAGAAGATGACTTGCAGGACATGAAGCCTTTCTCTTTTCTGCCTGTACCAACACTTATGGTAACACTAATGAAAGAGGAGAGAAAAGAAAGGGGAAAAGCAAGACTCTCCCTGCCCAGTTCAAGGCCAGTAGCTAGCAGTTCTCTTTATCCTTCGGGTGCGTTTCTACCCAGCACAGTGCTATAAAGAAACGGAAGAAACAGAGGATGGCCCCTAGCCTTTAAAAACTTGAGATTTCAATACTCGTTACTGTCTGCATTATGATCAAGTGGGATAAAGCATTTTCTCAAGCAGTGCTTTTCCAATGGAATTTGTTTTGTTTCCAAATGAACATCTAATGCGATTAAAGAATGGAAGTTATTAAACACAGATAAACCTTACCCAGGCAATGATTTTCATTATTGTGCTTGAAACAAATATAAACGTAGCCAATTCACTTGAGATGTTGCCTCACGCCAAACTCAGCTATTAAAAATCTACAGAACATCCGTGACTCAGCTCCTCCATTCATAGTGTGTGTTGTTCATTTCTGGCTTTATATTTAATGTGTCACCAAGAAGGGCAAACAAGACCCAGCAGCCCATGAGCATGCACTAGCACACACACCCCCGTCACCTAGAGTAAGAAGCCACGCTTGGGAGCCTGTACGTACCGTGCCATTTCTTTTATATGAAGTTCAAAACCATGCAAAGCGTATTCATGATGACAGACATCGGAACAGTGATGACCCCTGGGAGGAGGTATGATGAAACATTCTGGAGTGATGACTATGTTCTATATCTTGAACTGTGTGGTGTTTACACATTCCAAATTCATTGAACTAAACATTTAAGACTTGTGCATTTTACTGTATATGAAGTGTACTTCAGTAAGCTCATTTTACTCTCCTCCCTCACTAGAAATCACTAATCAGGCAGAACAGTTTCACCATAATGGGGTCAGACAAACTAGGAATTACCTTTATCACACATTAGGGGGCTCTTGGCCAAATCATTATATCTCTCTAAGCTGTAATGTTTATAAAAAGAGACTAGTCAAAAAAAAAGAGACTAGTCATAGTACCTACCCTTGGGTGTTCCTGCCTATGCCTCTGTTAGCCCTAGACACAAACTCTAGATTTATATTCATGAATTCATGTATTACATGTGTATTATAATATATTATAATATTACTGTGCTGTTCTCAGTCACTCAGTCATATCCAACTCTTTGCAATCCCAGGGACTGTAGCCTGCCAGGCTCCTCTGTCCATGGGGATTCTCTAGGCAAGAATACTGGAGTGGGTTGCCATGCCCTCCTCCAGGGGATCTTCCCAACCCAGAGATTGAACCCAGGTCTCCTGCATTGCAGGCAGATTCTTTACCATCTGAGCCACCCACAGATATTTTCTATATTTATATATGTGTTTATTTTTTTTTGAACTGAACATGTCTTCATTTCTTTTAATTTAAAATTTTATTTTTTTACTTTACAATATTGTATTGGTTTCGCCATACATTGACATGAATCCACCACAGGTGTACATGAGTTCCCAACCCTGAACCCCCCTCCCACCACTCTCCCCATATCATCTCTCTGGGTCATCCCAGTGCACCAGCCCCAAGCATCCTGTATCCTGTATCGAACCTAGACTAGCGATTCGTTTCTTACATGATAGTATACATGTTTCAATGCCATTCTCCCAAATCATCCCACCCTCTCCCTCTCCCTCTCCCACAGAGTCCAAACGTCTGTTCTTTACATCTGTGTCTCTTTTGCTGTCTCGCATACAGGGTTATCATTACCATCTTTCTAAATTCCATATATATAGAGGGTGTGGAGAAAAGGGAACCCTCTTACACTGTTGGTGGGAATGCAAACTAGTACAGCCACTATGGAGAACAGTGTGGAGATTCCTTAAAAAACTACAAATAGAACTGCCTTATGACTCAGCAATCCCACTGCTGGGCACACACACCAAGGAAACCAGAATTGAAAGAGGCACATGTACCCCAATGTTCATCGCAGCACTGTTTATAACAGCCAGGACATGGAAGCAACCTAGATGTCCGTCAGCAGATGAATGGATAAGAAAGCTGTGGTACATATACACAATGGAGTATTACTCGGCCATTAAAAAGAATACATTTGAATCAGTTCTAATGAGGTGGATGAAACTGGAGCTGATTATACAGAGTGAAGTAAGCCCGAAAGAAAAACACCAATATATGTGTTTAAATATACATATTTATACAATAATTTTTTAAATGATTTCCTCCATCCTTTCTTATAATTTTATTTACTTTTGGCTATGCTGGCTCTTCATTGCCGAGCAGGTGTTTTCTCGAGTTGCAATGAACAAGGGCTACCTTCTCATTGCGGTGCACAGGCTTCTTAGTGCAGTGGCTTCCCTTGTACAGCACAGGTTCGAGGTGCAAGGGCATCAGCAGTTGTGGCACACGGGCTCGGTAGTTGCAGTCCCTGGGCTCTAGAGCACAAGTGCAATAGTTGTGGCAAATGGGCTCAGCTGCTCTACAGCACATGGGATCCTCTTGGACCAGGGATCGAACCCGTGTCTCCTGCATTGCAAGGGGGATTCTTTACCACTGAGTCACCAGGGAAGCCCCTAAGCAACAATCTTGACAGCCCATCATTATGGGAGACAGAATCATTAGCATCCATAACCCGTGCACAGTTCCTAAAGGCATGAAGGATTGTGTCTTCCAACAATCCCACAAGGACTGTTTGAGCAGCTCAAGAAGGTAGACACATGGATTTCCAGGCTTGGAAGTTGACCCTGTAGAAGTTATGGAGATAAACGTGAAAGAAGTAGGGACTGAGGGGAAGCCTGCGTGTCCAGTCAAGCCCAGGTGAGTGTGTTTGGTTGGGTAGGTTGCATGCTGCATGACGCCAAGGCTGACGTCCATGTGAATGCCATCCCATGCAGCTGTGTTGGGCAGGACCATTGTGAAAGGCACCATCAGAAGCCTGAGGTCTCACCAGCTGAACATTCCACCTTCTCAAGTTTTTCTATTTTTGCAGCAGAATCTCACTTCGGATGCCTCAGCTCTTCACCTGGTGATTTCTCAAAGAAGCAAAACCCTTCACCGCAATGGGACTTGGTTCTGTCCCTATCTGAGTGCCCTGTCCCATTCAACTCCATCCAGGAATAGTCCAGGAAAACATAAACCTGGCTGAGATCCTGGACACCCACACTGGTAGAAACCCTATGATTGTACCTGAGGAGGTGGGAACTCCTGAGCTGAGTCATGTTAGCAACACACATCCCCATCATATCTATAGTACCAGTAACACTGATAAAACTTTTAGCTGTGCTTATTTGGGCCTCTGATATAGCAAAATACTCTGAGAGTGCCCAGAAAGGTCAGGGACACAGGGCTGCAGACTTAGCATATAAGAATTAATCAATCATTTGCATTCTTCAAATTTGTAAAACCTCAGGGAAAGAAAATCTTTTGCAGAACATTTTTGCAAATTTCCCCATTCCCTCACTACCCAAAGAGGCTAGAAAGATGTTAAAAAATGGTGAACCAAAACTAAAAAACAAAACTATTTTCTCCAAAAGGGCAATAATGAGTTTTACTGTCTCCCCTTAATGTTACAGCCCTTGAGTACATTCAAGGGCTTAGAGCACCCCCTGGAGAGTTATTCTGGGGGGTGCAAGATGAGGAAGCCAGGCCTTGAGGAGCAAGCAGAAGAGATTACTTTATTCTTCCATTAAAATCTGTTTTCTTCCTTACAGAAATATGTTCATTTTAGAAAGAGAGAAAACAATCGTTGACAGAAATGAATTCAATGGGGCAATTCATCCATTCCTCTCTTTTTAGTTGGTCCTTTGGTTTTTGTTTTCTGGCCATGTCACTCAGCTTGGAGGATCTTAGTTCCCCAAACAGGGACTGAATCTGGGCCACAAGGATGAAAGTGTCGAGTCCTAACCACGGAACCATCATGGAATTCCCAATTTCTCTTATTCTTTTATTTTTCCTTTCCTTTATTCAGTTCAGTTCATTCGCTCAGTCATGTCCGACTCTTTGCAACCCCATGGATTGCAGCACACCAGGCTTCCCTGTCTGTCACCAACTCCCTGAATGTACTCAAACTCATGTCCATTGAGTCAGTGATGCCATCCAACCATCTCATCCACTGTCGTCCCCTTCTCCTCCTGCCTTCAATCTTTCCCAGCATCAGGGTCTTTTCCAATGAGTCAGTTCTTCTAATCAGGTGGCCGATGTATTGGAGTTTCAGCTTCAGCATCAGTCCATCCAATGAATATTCAGGACTGATTTTCTTTAGGATGGACGGTTAGATCTCCTTGCAGTCCAAGGGACTCTCAAGGTCTTCTCCAACACCACAGTTCAAAAGCATCAATTCTTCGGTGCTCAGCTTTCTTTATAGTCCAACTCTCGCATCCATACATGACTGCTGGAAAAACAATAGCCTTGACGAGATGGACCTATGTTGGTAGTTTCTCTGCTTTTTAATATACGATCTAGGTTTGTCATAGCCTTTCTTCCAAGGAGCAAGTGTCTTTTAATTTCATGGCTACAGTCACCATCTGCAGTGATTTTGGAGACCCAAAAATAAAGTCTCTCACTGTTTCCATTGTTTCCCCATCTGTTTACCATGAAGTGATGGGACTGGATGCCATGATCTTAGTTTTCTGAATGTTGAATTTTAAAGCCAACTTTTTGACTCTCCTCTTTCACTTTCATCAAGAGGCTCTTTAGTTCTTTCTTGCTTTTTGCCATAAGGGTGGTGTCATCTGCGTATCTGAGGTTATTGATATTTCTCCCAAGCAATCTTGATTCCAGCTTGTGCTTCATCCAGCCCGGCATTTCACATAATGTACTCAAATTTTCATAAACCTCCACATGGATCCCAGACTCACCCTGGGAACTGGACTAATAGTTTCTTGGGAATATGTGGATATGGGGCTAACAGGGAAAATTCTTACTTGACAGGTTCTGCTTTTATATTTTTAAAGTGCATGTGCTAGAGTATACGTGTGTATACATTTCATGGTTATTATTATTTTGGGGACTATTTCATGAAATCAAGTGAGACCAGATCTCTCTGTAGAAATGTTCATTTCAGTCACCTTTCAGTTGCCTTAAAAAATTCATTTACCAAGTGATAAACTATCCAAACGTATATTATAAGAAGAGAAAGAAACACCAGACCCCCCCTTCCTAGCTCTCTCTCTCTCTCTCTCATCCTTGCAGGGAAGACTATGAGAGGACACAGAGAGAAGGTGCCCGTCTGTAGGCCAGGAAGAGGGTTCTCACCAGAAACTAACTCTGACAGCACCTTGATCTTGGACTTCTTGTCTCCAAAACTGTGAGAAAATAAATTCCTGTTGTTTAAACCACCCAACTCGGGGCTTTCCTGGTGGTCCAGTGGTTAAGACTTCATGCTTCCATTGCAAGAGTCACAAGTTCATTCCCTGGTTGGGGAACTAAGATCCCACATGCCATGTAGCCAAAAAAAAAAAAAAGAATGTGCTTAGGTTTGATCCATGGTTCAGGAGGATCCCCTGTAGAAGGACATGGCTACCCACTCTGGTATTCTTGCCTGGAGAATCCCATGGACAGAGGAGGATGGCAGACCACAGTCCATGGAGTCGCAAAGAGTCAGACGCAACTGAGTGATTAAACACGACAACAAGCCATCCAGTGTGTCATATTTTGTTACGGCAACCTGAGTACACTAATACAATGGATAAATCGCAGCAAAAGCGGGAGATGGGAGAGGGGATCAGAGTGACTGCATTTTATAGAATGAGTACTCTTTGGGAGTAAAATAAAGATACAGATTATCTTCATCAAGCATATATTTTACATAGCAGAGCATACATGTTAAAGACAAAAGAGTAACTAAAAGGAAGGAAAGAATATTTTTCCTCTGATCTCAACACTTCTGACCCCAAATGTGTGCAGGTTTTTTCTCAACACTAATTCTTTGTGTTGTCTGGATGTCCCAGAATTCAATGACGATACTAACTGCCTGGAGTTCGTGCAGGCTATATAGGTTAAGGGCTCAGTTCTTCAAGACTGCCTCTGCTTCAGATGCCAATCACGGTCTCAGGTTGACACCCAAAGATCTCTGATTTACTTGGCTACTAATGGGGGTTCCCACAACCTTCTCCTCAGGCTTAATAATTTGCTATAGGGAAACACATTTATCAATTTATTATGAAGGATATAATAATGGATACAGATGAACAGTCAGATAAGTAAGTACATAAGGTGAGAACCAGAAATGTTCCAGGGGCAGTGGAATTGGGATGAGCCACCCTCTTGGCACACGGATATGTTTCCCAACTCACTCCTTTTTAATTAATTTTGGCTGTGCTGGGTCTTTGCTGCTGTGTGGGCCTTTCTCTAGTTATGGCAAGTTGGGGCTACTCTAGTTGCGATGTGTGGATCCTGGACCAGGGGTCAAACCTGTGTCTCCTACAGTGGCAGGTGGATTCTTTACCAATGAGCCACCAGAGAAGTCCCTATGATTGATGATTAATCAATCTGCAGTCCCTCTCCTCCCAGGAGGATGGCAGGGGCTGAAAGTTCCAAGCTTCTAGTCAAGTTTGACCTTCCTGGTGACCAGCCACCCATGAGTCTAGCAAGACTTGTCTCATTAGCACAAAAGATGTTTCTATCACCTAGGAACTTCCAAGGGATTTAGGAACTCTGTGTCAGGAACCAAGAGCAGGGACCAAATATATATTTCTTACTACATCACAGTAACCAACAGAAGAATAAAAATAGAATGTATATATTCAAAACTGGTGAATGGAAAACAAGGGAATAAAGAAAACTCAATTTGGAAAGGCAGGAAAGAGGGGGAAAAGAAGCAAAGACAAAGAGATAAAGCACAGAAAATGAAGATCAGTAAATAAGATGATAGAAAATAAACAAACATGAATCAGCAGTTACAAATTTACCTTAAACATGGAGTGGTTTTAAAAAGCACATAAAACCTGCATCCCAGCAGAATCCAGATAAGATGGCTTAGGGACAAACCACGTAGGGAGGTGGAATTCAGGAAATAAATAGGCAAGAAAAACAGAGAGAAGCTGCTGCTACTCTCAGGAGGAATAAGTTTTGTCAGACCCCAGAGTATGCTTGAACCCCAAGGCGAGATCTCCATCAGCCATGGAGGAACATGGCTTCCACCAGATAATGTAGCTTAGATGGAGGAGGGTGGACCAAGAAATATTTGACCTCTTTCTTCTCCATTCTACAACTCCTGCCTCCCACTGGTGACCTAACCACAAGGCAGCTGGCAAGAGAGCTTGGCTGATGCAGTCTGTGGGCCAGAGCGGGGAAGAGAAAGCGGGGAACGTATCTGGAGTCGGGGCAAATGGCATGGCAATCTTCATACTGGATAGGAAGGACTTTAAGACAGTAAACATTATTAGGGATAAAGAGGAATTTTGCTTAATGGTAACAGGAACAAGTCACTTGGAAGATATAACAATCCTGTAGCTGTATGAAACTAACAGCATAGGCTTCTCATATAAAAATAAAACACCACAGGGGTTATAAGGAGATAACAGCAAATATACTCTCATGTGGGAGGTTTTAAAATATCTCTCCCAGAAAGTGACAGACCCAACAGACGACATTTTCTAAGTCTATAGAAAATCTGAACAACACAAAAAGCTTCATATAATGGATGTATATCATCTTCTACTCCCAATAATTTAAAACACACAGTGTTACTGAAAATCTTACAAATGTCCTTCAGCTGGTGAATGGATAAACAGACTGTGGAATATCCATACAATGAAATACAATCCGGCAATAAAAATGCATGAATTATTGACACATGCAACCATGTGGATGAACCTCAAATGCATTATGCGACATAAAAGTAGTCGGACTTAACAAGTCACATAGTTTATGATTTTATTTACATGACATTCTGCTGCTGCTGCTGCTAAGTCGCTTCAGTCGCGTCCGACTCTGTGAGACCCCACAGACAGCAGCCCACCAGGCTCCACCGTCCTTGGGATTCTCCAGGCAAGAACACTGGAGTGGGTTGCCATTTCCTTCTCCACTGCATGAAAGTGAAAAGTGAAAGTGAAGTTCTTAGAGAAAGCAAAATGAAAGGAGCCGAAGACAGATTAGAGATTGCCAGGTGCTGTGGCGGTGAGGGAAGAGGTTGGCTACAAAAGAGCAGTAGAGGCTGCTAGAATGGCTCTGGTTCTATTGTGGTAGGCAGTCACTGGACTCTGCTCACTTGCTAAAACTTAAAAACTATACTCCAAAACCAGGAACATTATGCATATAAACATTTTCCAACTGAATCCTAAAAGCATTAGTCTATTCATGCTAAGTTGCTTCAGTCATGTCTGACTCTTTGCAACCCTATGGACTGTAGTCTGCCAGGATCCTCTGTCCATGGAACTCTCCAAGCAAGAATACTGGAGTGGATTGCCATGCTCTACTCCAGGGGATCTACCTGACCCAGGGATCAAACCTGCGTCTCTTATGTCTCCTGCATTGGCAGGCAGGTTCTTTACACTAGTGCCATTGGGAGTCCGATAAATTATCTACACTTTTGACAAAGTACGTGATCACAAAGGCAATATTAAAACTATCATGCACACTAAATTCACTAACTACAGTATAATATAAACTCTAAAGCAATTATAAAAATTTTGCTCCCAGGGAATTTGGGGGAGAATGGATACATGTATATGTATGGCTGAGTCCCTTTGCTGTTCACCTGGAACTATCACAGCATTGTTAAGCTGCTATACCCCAGTACAAAATAAAAAGTTTAAAAAAAGAAAAATTTTGCTCCCAAACCTCATACTTTTGGAAACTAAGAAAAGACATTTTTAAAAAATCAGTGGATCAAAGAATATCATAATATAAATCACAAAATATTTAGCACTGAATAATAACAAAAATGTTCTTTATGAAAACTTGCGGAACGTAGCTGAAGTGGCATTTGTAGTAAAGAGCGTAGCCTTGGAATGTAATCACAGATATATTTATATAGAAGACAGGAATTTTACAAAATAATAAGCTAACTATTTTGCTCAAGAAGTTAAAAAGGATAACAAAAATTTTTAAGTAGAAAGGAGGAATTCTTTTTTAAAAATTAGCTGTAACTGTAAATAAAGGCACCTTGTACAGAAGACTGTTAATAAAATAACAATAGAACTGTGGCTATAGCCAAACAAGAAAACTATGAGAATAATGTAGGAGCCAATCAAGCAGGGAAAAAGATAATTTAAAGCCGGTCAAGCGAAGAAGGAAGTTAGGCATATTCCCACAAGGAGTGTAGAATTTCATTCCCCTAAATCAGGTGATAAAAAATGGAAAGAGATTGCAATCAAAATTGGTGCCCAAAGGGACAAGTGAAGCACTTGTTTATAAATCTTACCCCACCTGAAAGGTTTTGACTGGGCTGCCCACGCCTGCCCAGTCCCTGGCATAGACTAAAGGGCCAGTCTAAAGGATATTTAGTATGGGCCAATCTATGACTCAGACAGAACTGGCCTAGAACACAAGTTCCTCAGACCCCAAAGAGGTTTTATTTTTCAGGGGTTTTAACTACCATGGTTAGATAGCATCACTGACTCAATGGATATAAATTTGAGCAAACCCCAGGAGATAGTGGAGAACAAAGGAGCCTGGCGTGTTACAGTGTATGGGGTCACAAAGAGTCAGACATGACTTATCCATAAACAACAACAACAAAATAGATAACAACATGGATAAACCTCAGGGGGGAAAATCTTTTGAATGAAAAAGGCAAGTGGCAAAAGAATAGTGTATACAATGTCAGTAAATTTTTTGAGGCAGAAAAAAAATTAATTGGCAGAAACAGATCTTTGAATGCCAGGCTGACAGACATTTCAGTAGGCAGTGAGAATTGATTGTTGAATGAATGAGTCATCAAAAGATTTTGAGCCAGAAACCGACAGTTGTGCTATAAGAATTATCCAGCAGGTTCTTAAACTGGAGTCCACAGACAAAACTCAGGGGGCTTACGTCCTTGCATGGGGCAGGGGGGTATACTTTTTTATCTTCAGGAAATGGAGTGCTTCCTTCAATTATGAATATAGTCAACAAAGCATAATGGTATTGGCAAGACCTGTGATTTTGTCACCAAGAGAAATCACAGATATTTTCATGTCACATTACCTCATCACACTTTGAAATTAAACCAGGCATTAGATCTGCTACTAATGAGCAGACTCATGACTTAATGAGCTAATAAAGAAGTACATACAACACAAGTCTGATTTTTAAAACATTTTAAAAATGCATTTCAACATAAAGATTTCTTTGCAATTCTATGTGCTTCATTTATACATTAAAAAAAAAAAACGATTCTGAGAATGTCCATCAGCTTCACCAGACTGCAAAAAGCATCCATGATTGCAAAAAAAAAAAAAGTGAAAACTAAGTAAGATGGCTAAGAGGGGAAGGTGGGGCAGATCCTTGGAGGCTGGGAAAAAGTCTGAACCAGTGATAAGAGAGCTGGAATGAGAGGGTGAAGGACAGGAGTGAACTCAATCCGCCAGGTGTCACTCATTTCCTGCCCAGACCCAGCACCTTGAACAGTGCTTGGAACATGAGGCCACTAAGTCAAATTTTTTAAATGAATGGAAAATGGAAGTGGCGTGGAGGCAATTGTGAGGTGGAATATACTGGGCTGGTCCACTGAGTGGGCTTATGAGTGTAGAAGAAAGAAGGGTCAAAGGCGTAGAAGGTGTTGCACGAAAGCTGGGGCATTCAGTGAGGTCTGGCACTGGAGTAGGTGTAGCAGGTTGGAGACTAGCAGTGAGCTACCACAGGGGAAGGATTTATTCATCTTCTGAGCCTCCACATCACCTGGAATCACGCACTGATCTTAAGTTTTAATTTCACCCATCTGGTTCTAAATTGCTTTTCTCCTTTACAAATGAGACTCTAGAGCCATTGTCCCAAAGCACATTTGTCAATCTTCCTGAATGTCTTCCACAAAAGCATGTTGGAACGAAGTTTTTCTAGCCCAGAACACTTAATGCAAGGCATGACTTGCCCTATATGATACCACCCAGGCAAGTCTTGGATCCGGGACCAGAATCATAAAATTTAACAAGAGGCAATTGGCTTTCATAATGGTTACTTTTGTGTGTTAGCTTGACTGGATCTTCAAATGCTCAGCTGGTTAAACAAATACTGGCAGAATGGGGACAGTGTACTTTCTGCATGACTGTCTTAGAGCTGGGACATTAGTCTTCTCCTATCTTCAGACATGGACTCAAACTGAAACATCGAAATTACACCATCAGCTCTCCTGGTTCTCAGGCCTTCAGCCTCAGACTAGAAGTACAGCATTGGTTCTCCTGGGTTTCTAACTTGTCAAAAACAGCAGATCCTGGGACCTCTCAGCCTTCCTAACCACATGAGCCAATTCCTCACAATAACTCCAACTATATATATATATATATATATATATATATATATATATATACTCTAAATCATCCACATAAAAATGTTACATACCATAAGTTCAGAGAAAAACTCTGAACTTTAATTCATTAGAGCAGCAAAAGAACATTAAGAAACATGAGGTGATGCACTGCAGTGGGATTTAAGTTTGGTTCAAACAGTGAAGGTGAGGACTGCTTTAGAAGAGAGCAGGAATTAAGGTCATCTGGGGCATATGCCCACACACACCTGTTCCACTTCCTCCTTAACCATTCTTCATGACCTCTGGCAATTTGGCTTCCACCGTGAGGCTCCATTATTAAACCTTTACTCCTGGTCATCTCTAGTCTCTCCAAACTCCAACCATTCCCATCCACTAATGATGTATATCTCTAGCCTTAAGCTTTCAAAAATAATGGAATCATAGACAGATGATAACTACTGTCCCCATTTCACAAGTTAAAAACAACAACAACAACAACAACCTGAGGATCCAGGAAGTCTAGAGATGTGTTCAGGGTCATGTACCTGCTGGTAATTAGAGCTGAGACTAAGAAGTCAGGTTTCCTAAATATTAGTTTAACATTCCTTTGGATAACCCAGTTGTCCCTCTGGTCTATGAGCAACTATGAACTATCTCCAATTAGATATGCTTTGTTCAACTCAAAGACTTCAAGCTGCAACATGCAGTCAGAAAGACAGCAGTAGCTTGTAAAAATGCTGAGTCTTCAATGGAAAACTGGGGAAAAGTATGTGTCATATAAGACAATCAAAGGGTTAATATCCTCCATTTGTAAGACAGCATTCTGTCCATTCTGTCCATTATATTTATTGAGAATTTACTAGCTGCTTGACTGTGGTAGACACTAAGAATATCATGGTGAGTAAAAATAGCATGGTTTTTACTTGCATGGGATTTACCATCAAGTTGGCAGAGACAGACTCATCAGAAATCATTGTTGCGGAAGACAGTCACATGCAGCTTCCTGCCTCCTGCCTGGAAGGGTTGCCCTGGGCCTGGAACACTTCCTTACAAAGAGAGAAAAAGCCCTACAGCCTGTACCAGTCATACTTCTTTGTTTTGGAACATCTTCCCCTGTTCCAGGTTTGATGTGTACTTTTTTGTTCTGCTTGGGCATCTGGCTCATTGGCCCTCAGGCATGTCCCCACCTTTTTGAATTTCAAACCCATGTGTGGGAGAGGGTGTCCTTCACCTGCAGCAGAAAAGGGGTCCATGCACCATCTCCCTGTCTTACTCTGGGCTGTGGAGTGAGACCCGCTGACCACAGAGGATGGATGCCGGCTATTAAAGCTGCTCTTGTTCTGTCTCTTTGCGGGGGGAAAGCATTGTTCCATCCAGAGCCTGTGTAAGTTCTCTCTTTCTTGGCGACCCTGACACCTGCAAACCATGCAGTGGGTTGACACCCTGGTACTGCTGCTCCTGGTGGGAGGCAACAGGTGTCACTTGCTCCACAACTGCCATAATGAAACCACAGCTGAAGGAAAGAAAAGCCCACTTGAGGGAGCATGTAACTGAAGGGTGGATGCGACTGAGCTGAGAATGGAAGTATAAACCAGAACTAGTTAGGGAAAAATAAAAGAAGAGGCAGACACTACCCTGTCCCTTAGGCAAAGGCAAAGGAAATTATGTGCAACTGGCCTATGGCAGGAGGAAATACATTCGAAAAACTGGAGATTTCCCTGGTGGGCCAATGGCTAAGACTCCACATTCCCAATGCAAGGGGTCCAGGTTCAATCCCTGGGCAGGGAACTAGATCCCACATGCCACAACTAAGCGTTTGCACACTGCAACTAAAGATCCCGTATGCCACAACTAAGACCCCGTCCAGCCACATTAACAAATTTAAAGAAAGCTGGTGTGCCCTTGGGGCATAAAGTAAGAAGAAGAATGAGACTAAAAGAGGCAGAGAAAGGAAGGCTGGGACCAGACAGAGCAGGACCTTTTAGGTTATATTGAGGATTTGAGTCTGTATTGGTTGAGAAATGGCTGGCACACAAGTGTCTGTTAAGGGCGGGGCTGACACAGTGAGATTTGTCTTTTGAAAAGAGGAGGGTGGCAGCGATGGGAAAATGGATCGGAAAGGAAGAAAGTGAGACCACTGCCCATGTTCAGGAGAGAGACAAGGGTAGCTTAGGCCAGTGGTTCTCAAACTGAGAAATTTTACCCCTTAGAAAACACTTGGCAATGTCTGGAGACATTTTTGGTTGTTCCACTATGTGTGGATGGATGTCACTGGCATTTAGTGGGTGAAGATCAGGGATGTTACTAAATTATGATACACAGAACTGACTCCACAACAAAGGATTATCTGGCCTGAAATACAAATAGTGCCAAAGACCGGGAAACCCTTGCTCAGACTGTGGTGGTGGTGAAGATAGAGTACATATTGCAGAGATAATTAAGAGGTTAATATACACAGTAATTAGTGGCTGATTATGAGGAATGAGGGAAAGATTATCTAAGATAACCCTCAGGTTGCTGGCTTGCCCAAGTGGATGAGCAGGAGTGGCATCCACTGAAATAAGAAAATTTTGGAGGTGGTGATGATCTGGTAGGAGAAGGAATTCAGCTTGAAGCCTCATAAACTGAGATGCCTTAAAAAGACATCCAAAGAAGTCAAACAGCCAGTTCTCTAAGTCTACAGCTCAAGGTGGGAATCCTGAGCAGGAGACATGTATTGGAGGGGCTTTTGTGAATAGAAGAGAAGGTGTGGGCATGGATGAGATTACCTAAGAAGGGAGTACAGAGTGAGGAGGAAAGAGGGCCCAGGACTACTTGTTGAGAAATTCCTGGGAGAAGAGCACAAACTAGCAAAAACTTTGAGGAGGTGGGAACAAAACCAGGGCATGTCACATCCCAGAAGCTTCAAAAAGGCCTGTTTTCCCCACAGCTTCTCCAACATGGAGTGTCACTGATCTTTTTTGGTGGTGGTGTTATATTCATTAGTTTGTTGTATTTTTAGATTTTATATATAAGTGATATCAACAGTACTTTGTTTCTCTCGGACTTATTTCACTAACCACAATGCTCTCCAAGTCCATCCATTTGCTGCAAATGGCAAAATTTTGTTCTTTTTATGGGTAATACTATACACACACCCATACACATCACCGTTTCCTTAACCATCCATCTGCCGATGGACACTGAGGTAGCTTCCATATCTTGGTTATTATAAGTAGTGCTGCTATGAACATTGGGGTGCATGTATCCTTTCCAACTTAGGGAAACTGCTGGATCTTATGGTAGCTTTATTTTTAGCTTTTATGAAGAACCTCCATACTGTTTTCCACAGTAGCTGCACCAGTTTACATTCCTATCAACCATGTATGAGGGTTCCCTTTTCTCCACATCCTCACCAACATTTGTTTTTGTGCTCTTGTTGATGAAAGTCATCCACAGATAGTTTTAGCTTTGCTATTACTTGGCTTAAAAAGTCTAATTTAAAGATACCAAAGTTTTAGGCCCAGGAAACTCTTCTCAGCTGCTGGGAAAACCTAGGGGATGTTAAGGTCAGTTAGTCATCCCTGTGAGCCAGTGTTGACCTCAGGTCTAGGGGCAGCGTCAGCAGCTGTTTGTGGGTTTATGACCCCCTGGGTGCAGAGAGTCCTTCATCTTTCAGTCCTAAGCCTTGTGTTTCATTGACACACAGCTTTCAATGAAAAGAAGCCTTGCAATTCAGCAAGTATTCACTGAATGCCCCACTCTAGACTCTGTTCAAATCCTGTTCAACAGTCCATGTCCATCAGATTTAGGTGAATGACTGGTGCCCTTGCATGCTCTGTGTGTGTGTGCACCCACATACACACACCCAGCTTGGGACCCTCATCTTTGGGCTCAAAAGTCTCAAAAAACAGGGGTACTGTTCTCTGAAGGCCCTTTTCTCTCATGAAGGGTTTGGCCCTACCTGCATAGGACAGAAAACTAGTGGCGCACAGGACCTAGCTCTCAAGGACACTGTCGAGGTCTCAGCAATTCCTTTCAAAAATTCAGAAGCCACAAAGAGGGATGATTCAACAGAAGCCTGCTTATTAAGCATCTTGCTGGGATCATTCCAAGAGTCCTTGGGGGTCACTCAGAGGGGCCACAAGGCTACCTGCTGGTGCATTAAAAACAGACTCCTGGGGCATGTGAATGGCTGCATCTTTGTCACTTTTCCTATTTGGCCTCTTCTAAGAAGTGCTTGGACTGAATTTTGGCCTACAAAATGCAGTGAGTGAGAGCATTGCTCAGTAACTAGTGAGAATGTCCCTGGGCATAGTGAAGGCAGTTCTGCTAAACTAAGAGGGAAGGACTCATTACTTTGCTCTCCTGGTCCAAGTGACCCAGGGGCCAGTCTGCTTACCTGTCTCACCCCCACCATTACAGGTGTTTACAGGTGTCCTCGACGTCGCGGAAAGATGACGCACACCCACAGAGTGCCTAGTCTCTGCCCTGCCCTGACCCCACTTCCCCTCTACTGAGGCTTGGGGTAATAGTGAAAGAAACTAACAGATAAGTCAAAAGGCTCTTGGCCTTGACATCAAAGAGGGCAGCACGTAGAAGACATCACCCCCGCCCCACTTTTCCCAGGTAGGCCCGGGCGGGATCGCTAGTGAAGAGCCAAGGCCCCGCTGCGGTTCCCAAACCTCCCCGCCCCCTCTCCGCATGATAGTGAACTAGAAGAGGGAAGGTGAAGAGGTGCTTGGCCAGGACCAGGGGGCGGGCCTAGGACACGGAAGCCCCGCCCCGCCCCGCCCTCGCCCCGCCTCCGCAGCAGCCCCTGGCGCTCTGGCTGCCGGCTAGCACTGCAGCAGCGCCAGTCGCCTTCCTCCGGTCGTCTACGCACAGGTGAGGAGAGGACCCCGCGTCTGAGCCGCTGCAGGAGTGGGAAGCTTCGTGGGGCTGAAATCTGGAAGGGAAGGAAACGGAATCGAAATCCTCAGGGGGCCGGAGGGAGGGACAGAAGTACGCGTGCCCCACGTCCTCGGGCCGTGGGGAGGTGATCCATGCGGCCCCCGGAGAGGTGGACGCATCTTTAACCGAGCGCTTCTTCGAGTCCAAAGGAGAGCCGGGAGCTTGTATGCCTTGACTGTTGTGGGGATTCAGTCCAGAGTGGGGCCTCCTAGATCCTGGGGCGCTGGATGCCGGGGACCCGACATCCTCTTGCAATGGTCGCCAGCCAGCAGCGACAGATACTCGTCCTGGATCTTGAAAGGGCGACCTCGGGCTCGCAAGCCGCGAACACACAAAGAAACCTCCCTTGCTGGCGTGCTTTGAAAAACAGCCCTGCCTCAGACTGTGAATGTTGATAATAGGTTGAAGATTTGTTCTGCCCCAGGAGGTGTGTACAGGTGGGAAAATCTGCAGAAGAAGCTCGACTTCTTCGAAAATTTTTTGAATTTAAATTTTCAGCAAGTCCGTTCTTCCTTTTTGCATGGGGGGAGGTGGGGGCTGGCGAGAGATGACTCTAGAATATAAGCCCAGCCTTGGGTCTGCCTGGGAAGTTCTAGGTTCATCTGACCCCCAGAAGGCTTTCCTTTGGAAAAAGTGAAGTGGGTTTGTGCTTTAACGCGGTGCAAGTTTTCGGAACTTCTTAAGTCAGGGACCAAGTTCGCGCAGTCATTCTATGTTCTCTCACCTGCAGCTGGAAGGAGAGATGTTCACGGTGCTGACCCGCCAACCTTGTGAACAAGCAGGTCAGTATCACTCAGCAGGCAGCGAGTATGATTTTGTCGCATCACGCAAGAATCCCAGCTTCAGCCCACAGGCTCTTTCATCCACGTCCCCGGCAAATGACGGTTTAACTTCTTTGGTGGAAGACTTAGTCTCCACCGGGCTTTTACCACCGGCATTCCACAGATAAAAGTAATTCTTTTCGTCAAAGCGACACAAAACCAGGACTAGCATGCTTGTTTCGCTTAAATGGTTTTTCCGGTTTGCATAATCCATTAATTTGGCCCTTGTGGTTTCCCTTACCCAGCTGTGTGTAAGGTCTGCTTTAGAATATTGTTGATTTTGTGATGAACTGTAAAGTACTTGGAGCTTGCCTCTCTTTCCATCCAAGTTACTGCTGGCCTGGCGCCTACAGCATCCCTTACCCCTCCGCCCGCCTCCCGCCCCCCGCCCCGCCCCCGCCCCCGTGGTCAGCGTTGTTACCACCTTTTACTGCAGGCACATGAGTAGAATTTGCACACACACGCACACACACATACACACACACTTCTGAGCTTGTCCTGCCTGCCTCTGGAGCACATTTTGCAGTTGCTCTGTGTGGAAGCCTAGAAGGCTCTGGCCTCTCCACTCTTGGGAGGCACCTGGTAATTACAGTGTTTGTCCAGCCCTAATGACAGCACAGCTCTAGGCTGCAGTTCCCTAAATGAATGAGACCTGGTCTAGTCCACTTTGGTCTACGATAGGCTTTTCTGCTGGAGCAAGGGTTTGCTTAAAGTAATCACAGCTTTTTACCTGAAAACTGCTGAAGCGCAGAAGACTGAGGAGGCTAGGCTCGTGGCTGTGGTCAGGAGACTGCTTACGTATCACCCCCAGTTCGGCCCCATGGGCAGATGTTCTTTAGTGGTGCCCCTAAATTGGTATTCAAAACACTTTGATAGTTTAACACATATACTGTAACATCACACATGCAGACTAACTTGTTACATTCCTTCCAAAGGACAAGTTTAACTTGGTAGATTAAACTCCTACCTTGTCTTGTATATAACTGACCTGGCATACACACTGTTTAACAGTTGATGCAAAAATTTGCCTCTGTGGATAAAACGGTTTCTGTCTGGGTCACATCCTTTGATCTGGAATCACAGAAAAGTGAGCCAAGACCCCTTCAGAGGCTCTGAAGGTTAACTCCACAGTAGCTGGCCTCCCTCCAGGTGCTATGACAAACGATTCCGCAGTGAGTAACTTGGTGTACAAGTCATTTAACACACTTGGGACCAGTTCTGTAGAATAAATTCCCAGAAGTGGGATTGTGAGGCAGATGGTATACACACTTGCAATTTTGATACATGCTGACAAATTCCCCTCCAGTTCACTCCCAGTGACAAGGTAGGAAAATTAAGGCACCTTGGACATCAGGATGTGTCTGCGGCAGTATTGATACTGCAGGGGAATCAGGTGAGGTAGTTAAGAGGTGGCTCTTCTGAGATATTGAGACCCACTGCATGACTGACCTCCCCAAGTAATGAGCACTGTGATGCGACTGGATATTGAGGCTGAATCTAACTCTATATGGTAGTAAATACATGCTCTTTTTTTTTCTTCCAAGAAAATATCTCCTAGATATAATGTAAATAATAGCTTATGATTATCTAAAAGTAGATGTTCCAGAATAGGACAGGTTCTACCCCATTGCTGTTCAACAGAACTTTCTGTGATGGTAGAAATGTTCTGTAATTATACTGTCCAATATGGTAGCCACTTTTGACTATTGAACACTTAGAAAGTGGCTAGTGCAACTGAAACTGAATTTTTAAATTTTATTTACTTTTAATTAATTTAGATACTCAATTGGTGACACATATTTGGATTCTCTGAATTCATTGCTCTTCCTGTTATGCTAGTGTTTATCATAGTTCAGCCATTTGAGTCTCACCACCTATGTTTATGCTATAATAGTTCTACCAAGACTATTATTTAGTCAATATTTTACTTTAATGTCTTTATATCTTTAAAAAAATTAGGTATAAGTTATATATATAGTGATAGGTAGTGGTGGTGGTTTAGTCGCTCAGTCGTGTCCGACTCTTTGCAACCACACGGACTGTAGCCCACCAGGCTCCTCTGTCCATGGGATTTCCCAGGCAAGAATACTGGGGTGGGTTGCCATGCCCTCCTCCAGGGGATCTTGGGACCCAGGGATCGAACTCGGGTCTCCACATTGCAGGTGGATTCTTTATGCTGGTAAATGCAGGAGACCCACGTTTGATTCCTGGGTCAGGAAGATCCCCTGGAAAAGGGATAGGTTACCCACACCAGTATTCCTGGGCTTCCCTTGTGGCTCAGACGGTAAAGAATCTGCCTGCAATGTGGGAGACCTGGGTCTGACACGATTGAGTGACTTTCACTTCTTTCATATATAGTGAAATGGATAGATCTTAAGTTGTGTCCCTAAATTTGGTATTCTCGCCTTCTGGAAGGATTATGTTTTTAGCAAATAGACAATTTATAAGAATATTTTTTAAGGGAAATTGTATCTAAAGGAGCTGGTTTGCTGTGATTTTCAGTTTTTTTCCAAAGGACCTTGGAAAGTTTGATAAATTTTGAAAAATGCATAAACTCATATACCCCACAATCCTATTTAGATATAAGAGCCTTTTCACTTCCCTAGAAAGTGCCTGCCCTAAACCCCTGTGCAATCACTGTTCTGATTTCTATCACCTGCTTGTTTTAGAGCTTAACATAAATGGAATCATTTCAGAAAGTTTCTTTCCTTCTTTTCTTTTTTTAAAAATAAACATATTTGCTACTTTATTTATGAAATTTTCATTAGCCCGCACTGGTATGTTAAGACCCAAGTAAATATTTGCTCATAATCATCTGGTTAGGAAATATTAGCTTAAATTTAATAAGTAGAAATAGTCCATTATGATATATTATATATAATCATATATTACATATAATTATCTTTACTTAGAGGCTATATATTTAGTTGACAACTCATATGCTACATTTTTTTCTTTTGCATTTACATGTTATGATTAAAATATAAAATATAAACCCCAGAGATTACATGACCCCTTTGGGAGGGAACATGTGGATTGGGGTCTACTTACTCTTCATCTGTAAAGATGTCTGTGTCTTTACTATAGACACAGGGAAAATGACTGAGATTGAATTCTTACTGGGCACCCACACATCTTCGGAATTCAGACACATTACCATTTGTTTGACAATGTCACCACGTACTAAACTTTATAATCATTGATTGTATCTGAAATACAATAGGAATTTCTTATTTATCTGAGGTTATTTTTAAATGGAATATTATATCACCTGCTTTAATAGAAAACTCATAATTTTCAAGTGTACATTGAAATAAATGTTGCTGGAAATCATCTCAGGGACAACCAGTAATATGCATAACACACTTTGGGAAATACCAGAGAGCTAGCATATGCACACCCTCCTTGCAAATGCTGTTTTAGTCCACTCTTTGGAGGAAAGATACTCAAATGGGTATTTGAGCCCAGTTGTAGTTCTAAATGTTTGGGTCTCAAAAAAGCCAGAGGAAGTGACTTATGCATGCAGCTAAGCACCCAATTAAGCACCCAATTCACAGATTCTACAAAGAAGGGCAGGGCCCTGCTCCTGATTCCCCCTCACGTGTCTTCTGGGTTTCCTCATTTTAGGCCTCAAGGTCCTCTCCCGAACTCCAGCCATCATCGCCTTGGTGGTCTTGTTTTTGAGCATTGTGGTGCTTATGGCTATCACACTTATCCAGACACACCAGAAAGAGGTCCTCTTTCCAGGACCAAAGGTAGGTGTGAAGGGGTTGGCACTGAAAGGAAGAAATGGGCTCTGGCATCAATGACTCTCAAGCTATGAGTTAGAAGAGAAGAAAATTCTTGCCCTTCCTCACCTCCAGCTGGAGCCAGGGAAAGGTGGGGTAAGGCCCAGGGAGAAAGACTGGACATGCTAGGTTTGTGCTGTTTGAGGTGACAGATTGATAGTGGTGACACCTTCTCCTAGGATGATGTGGTCTTGCTTTGACTCCTGACTGTTGGAACCAAAGCCAGACTTTGTCACCAAGAATTATGGATGGCTACCAAAGATTTACCAGCTTGTCAGTCTCCCCAGATGACCCAACCCTGCTCATGAGCGGAGACCAGGAGACTCAGGCTCTTCTTCTGGCCTAGCCTGGGTAAACAAAGCCAAGGACCTGAAAAGTCTCCTTGATCTGTGCTGTGCTACCTCTCTTAAGTCTAGAAGTATGCCATGATCCCTCTGACTCCTCCCCCAACTGAAATTACTCAGGACCTTATGCTAAGTTCCAGAGACCTCTGTCAGCCCTCGATAAAACCATCCCCGAATGGATGGACTCTGGGAGACAGAACTGTACACAGCCTCTCCCTTGGCTGTAAGGGTGACAGGAGGTGATCCCCTGAGGGACTGTCAAGTGAAAGGTGAAGAGAATCAGTGAGTCCTTCAATTATTCTGAGTATAAGTCAGCAAACTTCCTCCATAAAGAGCCAGACAGTACATATTTTAGGTTTTGAGAACCATTTATAGTCTCTATTGCATATCTTTTCTTTTTCTCTTCTTATGACTCTTTAAAGCTATGAAAACCACTCTTAGATGGAGGGCCATAGGAACCACATTATTTGAATCTCATTTAGAATTTATCTTTGACCTTGGGTCTTTTCTATATCTTCCTGCTGTTAGGGATTGTTCATAGGCTATATTTGATATAGAGGTTTTTAAAAGATAAAAAGAACCATTTTTGCCTTGACTCTGTGGTTGAGTTTGATCTACCATCCAGAGTCCACTTTGCTAAAGGATTAGAGGAAAATCTGTTTCTTTCTTTCTGTCTGTCTGCCTTTAAATTAGTTAATTAAATTTTTTCTGGCTGCAAAAAGAAGCTTGTGGGATCTTAATTCCCCAACTAGGGATCCAACCCAGGGCCCCAGCAGTAAGAATGCTGAGTCCTAACCACTGGACTGCCAGAGAATTTCCTAAAATCTTTCCTAGATAATAGAACTTTGTTCTTTTATATTTTACTTAAGAATCTCATCCTCCCATGAATAACATGAATAAAAAAGAAAAAGAAAAGCCTCATGCAGCTGTCCTGTGGTGAGAGGAAAACAAATTATCTGGCTGTCCAAAGACATTAGCTAAGGCCTAGAGAAGCTGTTTTCCCAAGCTCCAGGCACTGCCTTCTTCTATAAACTGTATAAAATCAGGAGTGCAACTAGAGGAAATACCATCTCCTTACTCTTTGTAAATTGCTAGTCAGTTGAGTGAGCATTTTTCCCTGAATTATCTCACTGAAATCTTGTGCCAACTATGGAAGATAGTCAAGCCCTGTCACCACCATTTTGCAAGTGAGGAAACATAGGTCTGCTCAGTGGATGAGCAACATTCCTTTGCCCACCACCAGGGCTCTCTTCATTTACTTCCGACTGTTCCTTGATCCTAAGTTCTGAACAGGGAGCCCAGAAGAAGATACTGTCCTCTGATAGGAAAACATGTCCTCCTTTGCACAGGAGGGGAGGAGCAGAGGACGGGCACAGAGACAGGAAGGTGCTGAATTACAGGAGCAACTTGGGGGGCAAGTAACCATTCTCAGACCCTAGTGCCACCCTGTGCGTGCGTGATCAGTTGCTTCAGTCGTGTCTGACTCTGCAACCCTATGGGCCATACCCCACCAGGCTCCTCTGTCCATGGGATTTCCCAGGCAAGAATACTGGAGAGGGGTTCCATTTCCTCCTTCAGGGGATCTTCCCAACCCAGAGATTGAACCCATGTCTCTTACATCTCCTGCATTGGCAGGCAGGTTCTTTACCACTAACGCCACCTGGGAAGCCCAGTACCATCCTTAGACCCCATAAATCAAAGGAACCAGCTCTAGCTGCACTCTGGGTACACCTCTCCACGGGACAAGGGAATGTGCCCACCAAGAGCCATGCTTCCCCTTCTAGAACATGCTTAGGACCCCAGAACCCAGGGTCTGTGTGGGCCTTCCTGAGAGCAGACCTCACCACTGATCTGAGGGGTGGCAAAGGGGCAGCTGCTTGCAGGGAGACTAGACAGAGCGTGGGCATGGTCTACAGTCTGAGCTAGCCCACCTTCTACAGTCAATGTACAGGTGCATGAGGCTGTTCACACTGTGGATTTGCCTGTGGACGAGAAGAAGACAGGTGGCGGGGTAGGGGAGGGGGCAGGACAGGGCAGAAGTCTTCATTTATAAAAAAGTGTCCCTTGGGCCCTTCAAATGTGAGGGATAAGCTGGTTAAGACAGTTGTTTGGGGAGATGAGAGGTCAGTTCAAACTGGAGGGACATGGAGAAATTAGAAGACCTGAAGAGTAAACTGAGTAGAGAAAAGTGGGTCCCCAAGCAGTGTGGAGCGTGCTATTGAAGGAGACCATGTTTAGTTCCACTGTTCAGAGGGGTTTCCCTAGTCAAAGGTGCCTGTGCGAGATAGGCATCTGGGGGTGACCCCAGGAAGCACTGTGCAGCGTAGAAGTGAGACAGAAGGGAAGGGGCTTCTGTCCCAATGGAGGGGCTGATACCCAGCAGGTTACCACTGTGGGCAGCTGGGACTGCCCTGGGAGCCAGTGCAGAACTCACCTCAGGGATGAAATCTGTCACGGGCATACAGAACACCTGGCTCGGTCATCCGAGTCCAGGGCGTATTTACACACCAGCTTCCATTAGTCATCGGTTGAGGGCTGCTCCCTGGGGGACATAAGCCCTTTAGTATTTCTGGCATATTGTGCGCTTAGGTTGGCTGGGCCAATGGAGACGGCCTTCAGGCAGGTAGAAAGTGCATACATAAGTGGACATCACAGGGGTGAGGGAACCCTGTGACTGTCACCCCGTAGGTAGACTATTTTCATTCCAACTTTGAAAACGAGAAAACAGAGGAACAGAAAGGGCAAACAGCTTCCTGCGATTATACAGATTAGAAATAACATAATTGGCATAGAAGGAAGAAAAAAAGCAGAGAGCAAAGGCCTTAGGCAAGAGTTTGGAAGGATCGGTATGTATATCCTCATTAGCAGACACAGCTCAGAGAGGGGATTTTTAATTTCTTCAGCCCCCGCTGTAGGAGAATGAGTTCTATGACATCAGAATATTGGCTCAGGGGCTCATCCTGTTTCCCTGAGAGAGTTAGGTGTGAGAAAAGACAGATGTTGTGGCCAGCTGACGTGGAGTGGAATGACAGCTTGGAAGGGGGCCCTTCACATGCAGCTTTTCTCAGGCTGTCCAGAGACCTGTCCTTCTGTTGTGCAATGTATGCTGGGAGTGGGAAGGGCAGTGTGGAGGTGGAGGCAGTGAATATTAAAAAAAAAGAAAAAATATATAAATTTTTCATTGTCTGTGTTTTCATACCTTGCCTCATCTTGCCTTTGTGTGCAGCTGGTGGTTCTGAGGGGCCAGCTCCATGGTGGTCTGCCTATATAGGGGGCCCTGGAATGTTCCTCAAGACCCATATGAGAGGTCAAGATATCTGGCTATTAAATCCAATGTTGGCCCACCTGACCTTATTTTATCTAAGTGTTCCATTCAGTTCAGTTCAGTTGCTCAGTCATGTCCAACTCTTTGTGACCCCATGGACTGCAGCACGCCAGCCCTCCCTGTCCATCACCAACTCCCAGAGTTCACCCAAACTCATGTCCATTGAGTCAGTGATGCCATCCAACCATCTCCTCCTCTGTCGTCCCCTTCTCCTCCTGCCTTCAATCTTTCCCAGCATCAGGGTCTTTTCAAATGAGTCATCTCTTTGCATCAGGTGGCCAAAGTATTGGAGTTTCAGCTTCAATATCAGTCCTTCCAATGAACACTCAGGACTGATCTCATACAGTGGAACTATTAAAATTTAGGCAGTGATGGAAATATCCCCAGTCCCTTTATCACTGTTACTGGTTTGACCTGCTCTATCAGCTTGAAGAGTAAACATGACAACGTTGCCTTTGTTTTCCACCTACCCTGGCGCTTTATTATCATTAAGTCTGATATCTGCCTCTTGAGGCTTTACCCTCCCAACGCCGTCACAGTTGCTGAGAAGCCCTGAAGCCTCTCAATCCCATCTGATCAATATCCCAGCGCCACTGCCACTGCCGCTTGCACCCACATGGTGTCACTGTTGAAGAAGGGCATGCAGAGTCCCAGGTTTCAGGGACACTGCTTTTCTGCCATGACCTGCTCAGGTCACATTAGAGCCCAGGTTGGGTCACACAACTCTCCAAAGCACAACAACTGGACTGGGCTGTGTTAAAACCATCTCTTTCTAACCCCCATCCATTCTCAGTCATCAGCCTGGGTATCAGGTGCCCTGTGGCCCACCCTGGTTTACCTCTTGGAAAACAAGAGTTGGGTAATTGGTTTCTTCCTTTCTAGAAAGCCCTGGCTCCTTATACACATTGGTCATTCTCCTCTCCACCCAGATCTGCACACCACTTAACTAAGAGTTTGCTTTCAAGGGTCTTTTGTCTGAACAAAGTCTACCATACCATACCAGGCACCTTCTTACTAATCAGTCACCCTGTTAAGACTTGTTTTTCTTCAACAAATATCATATATTAATGCATCTCTATGGAACCTAGAAAGATGGTACTGCTGAACATATCTGCAAGGCAGCAATGGAGACACGAACAAAGAGAACAGATTTGTGAGCACAGAGTGGGAAGGAGAGGGTGGGACGAATGGAGAGAGTAGCAAGGAAACATACACATTACCATAGGTAAAGTAGAGAGCCAGCGGGAATTGGCCGTAAGACTCAGGGAACTCAAACTTGGGCTCTGTGACAACCTAGAGAGGTGGGATGGGGTGGGAGGTGGGAATGAGGTTCAAGAGGGATAGGGCATATATATACGTACAGGTGATTCATGCTGACGTATGGCAGAAACCAATACAATATTGTAAAGCAATTATCCTTCAATTAAAAATACATTTTTAAGAAGACTTGTTTTTCTTAGAACTCAGGGAAAGTATAGGTGCTATGGGTACAGGTTTGAGAGTCAGACCCCAGCTTGATCCCAAGTCTGTGACCTTGACTAATTATTTACCTCTGTGAGCCTCAGTCTTCCCATCTGTCAAGTGGGGATGATGATAACACCTGCCTTATAAATGTGACACTAAGGCCCTTTCTGCACTGCCTGACATATTATAAGGGTTCAGCAAATGCTTATTACTATCCGTATTCTATTATAGTAAGAGTAATGATGATGATGATGATAAACACATCTAAGAAAGCTGATCATGTGATCTTTGCTTTTGCTTTTCCTAGAAGCTCACACAGTCCATGACCATGGGTTAATATGGAAGACTGTTTCTTTTTGGTTGACCCACTGAGTGTGTCTTCAGTTCTGCATCAGGCCAATTTTTTTTTTTTTCTGACGGTGCACTAAACAGAGGGTGACTTGCTGCTTTTCACCCAAACATCACCCACTTTATTGAACTGAATGAAATTCATTCTCCTCTTACACCTTCCTCCATGGAACCATATTGAGTTGCACTGATTTAGGCAAATGAACTCTGAAAACTGGTTAAAGACCAATTTTTCCACTTTTGAAAATGACAGTGAAAGATGGTGGGGTGGGGGTGGATTGTGTTAGTGAGAAGTAGCCCTGGGCCTCACGGCTGCTGTCAGTACATCAGCAGGTGCACAAGGGGCCGCCATCTCTCCTGCAAATCTCAGAGCAAAGTCACTGGAGGCACCCACTGTGGTGAAAGCTAAATCCCATTTTTCTGCAGTTACAGATCAAAGTGGACATTCTTCTTTCTTTCTGATCTTGGCCCAGGAACCCTAAGCGTTCTTCATGAAGGGTTGGAATAAAGAAGATTTGGGGGTAGACAGTGTGGTATTCTCTGGAGTGGTTGCCTTCTTACGCTCGCTCTCCTATCAGTGCCTGGCCTGGAGGGGCCGGTGGAGGGGTAGTGAGCAGGCTGGCAGCAGAGGGAGGGAAAGCAAGCACTGACACGGAGGCTCAGACCTCTGGAGTGCCTGATTTCCTTCAGTTCCAACCTGTGCTTTAATCTCATGGGGAGCCTCTGCCTGGAACAGATTGTGAACAATGCCTCCCTTGTTTGCCATCGAGGGGTGTCATGTCAGGATCCCAAGCAATACGCGTCATCAGACTGAAGAGCCAAGTTGAAGAGGCTGTTCAAGTTCAAATACCAGTGTACACAGGGTGTTCTAAGTCTTAATAGAATGGAGGAGCTGGAGTAACACTTTTTTATTTGCTCCTATTTCAAATGAAGCAGGTGCTCATGGCAGAGTTTAGAATCAGGGGATTGGTTAAATGAATTACTGTACATCTCACAATGTGATGAATGTCTTAAAAATCATGATGTCAGTATTTTTACTGATAGGGAGAGATGTTCTTGATATACTGTTTTAGTAAGAAAAGAGCATTGGAGAAGCTTCTGTGTAGCATAGTCCTGTGTTGATTTAAAAACATACAAAACATAAGTGTGTATGTAGTTGTATGCACAGAAGACCATTGGAAAAGATATATAACAAGGTGTTAAAACAGTAGTTGGGTTTGAAGAGTGTTATTCACTTTTCTTTCCTCTTTTTCTTGCTTTGTAATTTTATTTATTTTTCTTACTGGTTTTTCTATGTAGCCTGTATTTATTGAACAGCCAGTAAGCATCAGGCAGATGGTCTCCTATTTACTTCCGAAAGGAAGTTGTCTGAAAATGATGGAATCCAGAGAGGTTAGGTCTCTTACACAATATTGGAAAAGTAGGAATCCATCTGATTTGACCGGCCTCCAGCACCCAACGTCATCTTCCTCTCTGAGACAAGCTAGGCTAACTCAGTGGCAGAGGAATTGGGGAAAAGCTGCCACCCAGAAGCCGCTGATGCCCTGGGCTGACTCCCCCCCAGCCAGGTACTGACCTAGGTCCGCATAACTCATTCCTGTGCCCCTTGGCTGCTACGGCATGCTCTGTCCTGGGCAGGTCCGGTCCAGGGCCTGGGCTGGGCCACGCCTTCAGGCAAAGCTCTCTGGCAACTGCCCCAAGCTGGGTGAGATGGCTGGCAATACCCTCCTGTCCATTCTTCCACACATGAGTCACCAAAGTGAGATGATATATCAACAATCTTTCGTATTTTGTTTTTTCCTCCTTAAGTACTTCCTACCATGGTTTCCTATTGGTTGCTTATTCCCAGGCGGATAGTCCTGGAAGTTTGGAGAAGAAATGGTAGCAGGTGACTGACAATTCATTTTCCTCCTGAGACCCAGCTGGCTTCTGACCTCCCCCACCTCCACCCTGCGGAAGCTGGATGAAGAGAAATCAGGAGATTGTCTTTGCATGCACAGTCCTTGGGGTACTCATCTTTAATCTTGGATGCATATTGGAGTCACCGCGGGAGCTTTAAGAACTGTTTGTGCCTGGGTCGATTGACAGAGATTCTGATTTAATAAGTCTCGGGTGTAGCCTTGGCATTGGGAGCTTCAAAAGCTCCCTAAGTGATTCCACTGTGAACCAAGGCTGAGAACTGTGGCCTAGAACACCTGACCCACCTCCGCCCCACCCCTCCCTCCAGTCTACAGAAACAAAGTTGGTTTGGAGAAAATAGTTTTTTCTTCTTGGTCAGGTTCTATAAAAAGGAAGCGGTGTGAGTTAAACTCTTGGGACGACTCAGGGTTCTCAGTGGGTCTCTGGGAAAAAGGGTCCTCAGAGAGGCTGAGCCTGTAATTAACTCTCTGTCCCCCCTTTTATTCAGTATGGAATTGTACTTGATGCCGGGTCTTCCAGAACCACAATCTACGTGTATCAATGGCCAGCAGAGAAGGCGAATAATACTGGAGTGGTCAGTCAGACCTTCAAATGCAATGTGAAAGGTAAGGCCCACGGGAAGAAGGGAGAGTCCTAATGTCCTTTGGAGGCCTGCAGAAGTCCTGAAATACTGCCTGGAGGCGAGGAGTGAGCACTGGGCTGGGTGTCAGGGAAATATGAGACCTCTTGTTAGCGCTGCTACTCTTCAGTACAGTGACCTTAGGCTAGCCCCTTCCCTTCTCTGGATTTCAGATTTCTCATCTGTAAAAGGGGAGGCAGGGGTGTCAAGAACTGTGAATGGTGTGGTTCGGACGCTGGTGAAAGACCCAAAACTCCTGTCAGAAACACAGGAGAGTTTATTGCTCACACAAATGCCCAAGGATCAGCGTTTTCTTGTCCTGGTTCTCTGAGCCCCAGTTTGCACAGGGTGATGTGTAGAGAGCACCAGATGGTACCTGCTTGCACAGTGGGTTGTATTACCAAAAAGGAACCCTGAGATTAGAGAACCTGAAAGATTTATAATGGGAGGGAAACACTATCCGTATCTTCTTAGCCTGTTCATTAAGCAAATATCCCTGAACAGATAGTCCAGAACAAGAGCAGGGAGTGCCTCTGCTCATAAGACATGCAGAAATGTGAGAAACTCATGGAAAATTATACTCCAATAGGAAAGTTATACTCCAGTTGGCTGTGTATGGTGGGAGGGGAGGGTAAAAAGAGAGAGAGATGGACCATCTGTAAAGAAACCGGCTTGTGTGGCTCTGTTCCAGTAAAGCTTTCTTTATGGACCCTGAAATTCTGAATTTCCAATAATTCTCAAATGTCACAAAATATTATTAAAAAAATGTTCAACACCATCTAAAAATAATGCACGAGTATCTCAGTTCATAGGCTGTATAAAAGAACGTGGTGAACTGTATATGGCTAGGGAGCTGCCAACTCTGAAACAGAACATTATCAATGTCTTTAATGACCCTCCACGCGCTTCCTGCTTCCTCCACAATATATCCTGAATGTTATGTTGACTATTGACTTGTTCTTTTTTATAGTTTTGTCCTTATGCATTTAGTTTTTCCTGGTTTTGGAAATGGAATCAAGCGCATATTTATACAATCGGAAGCAAACCTTTATTCTGTAATTTGCTTTGTTCACTACCACTTGGTTTTTAAAATCCATCTCTGTTTGTATGAGTACCTGGTTCATTTTTCCCTGTTGAGGGATATTTGTATTTCCCTGGTTACTAATAAGGTTAAGTATCTTTTTATATATTTATGACTATTTCTGTTTCTGTGAAATGCCTGTTCATGTCTTTTGCTCATTTTTCTACTGAATTGCTTGATATTTTCCTATTGTGTTGTGGAATTGTCTTTATTCCAAATATGAATGCTCGGCTATATTATTATTATATTGTTGCTAATATCTCTCACAGTTTACAGTTTGTCTTTTTAGTTTTTCATGATGTCTTTTGACGAATAAAAGTTCTCAGTTTTTACGAAGGTACAGCTATCAGTCTTCTCCCTTTTCGTTTGCTCTTTTGTATGTTTTATTTAACAAATCCTTCCCTAACTTGAAGTCATAAAGATATTTTTCTGTCGAAAGTTTTGGACTTCCCTGGCAGTCCAGGGGTTAAGTCTCCACACTTCCACTGCAGGGGTCACAGGTTCAGGCCCTGTGGCACAATCAAAACAAAAAGGTGTCATAATAAATTTGCCTTTTACAATTAAGTCTTTAGGCCACAGAATCAAGCCCAGTTAGTGAGTGTATATGTATGTACCACCCTCTTTAGAGCACTATGACTTTGGACTTGGTCTGGATCTTCCCAATGAGTGTACAGCATAGGTTACAGGGATACCTTCAGCCCAGAGGATGAGTTAGACTCTGGGCCAGTCACCCCAAGCAACTTCCTTCATTTCCCTCAATAAGCTGCTCAAATAGAATACTCTCTTGCAGATTGTGGTATAGAAAATGTTGGGAAGCAGAATTAGCCTTTCCCGTAGAGAGACCAGGAGTTGTCTCTGGATAACCAGGGTGCATTCTGATCATCTGCCCTTCCACGGAGGGCAGCCAGGAGCTTGCTGACCCTGGGACATAGGTGTCACAGTTAGGGTCTTAAGAAGCAGATGCGCAGACAGAGGCTGGGGTGCAAGGGAGTGATGAGTGATCCATACCCGTGGAAAGGAGGCAGAAAGAGGAGGACTGCGTAGAAAGAGAAGTCAGATTGCAACTCAGGCGTAGCAGAGCTCCGGCCAATTAGAGGTGTCCTGCACTGGCTATAAATGGTCAGAAATGACTGGATGGTGATTCCTCCTGTCACTGTTAGTTATTGGATGTTGCCAGCTTGGGAAGAAAGTATTGACCAAGACAGTTTTCTGCAGCTGAAGAAAACCCTGAGGGATCTAACCTCTAGACACTAAGCCTTATTTGAAGGGGCATCTGTGCGGCACTTCTCTCGGCTCCTCACAACAGGGAACTTCCATGTCGTCTGAGCACTGCTTGCATCGTTACCTGCAGTTCACCAGCAGCAGCAGCCTTTCTGAAATTCAGCCAGAGATCCCATCTCTGTTCTCCTAACTTCTGGGCTACTTCTTCACTCTGAAGCATGAAACAGGATGCTTTTTTAGGAAAGACAGACCAGCCACTCCAAGCAGAGATGATAATGTAGGATAGTGATTAAAACATCACCCTCATCCCTACTACTAAAGCTCTGGAACCTTATCTGAGCTCTCTGCATCTTGACTCCCTTATCGCTAAAATAAAAAGCATAACAGTAGTACCCACCCCACAGAAATGATTTGGATTAAATGACATAATATGTATAAAGCAGGTCCACGGGATTTTTCAGGCAAGAATACTGGAGTGGGTTGCCATTTCTTCCTTCAGGGGATCTTCCCGAGAGCCTGGCAGGCTACAGTCGATGAGGTCATAAAGAGTCAGACACAACATAGCAACTGAGCACCAGCACATATAAAGCAGGTAGCAAAGCCCTGGCATACAGCGGGCACTCAATAATTGTTAGCTGTTAACTACGTGGCACCACACTTTAGAATTCTCAGTGGATATTCTTGCTAAAAGTCTGTTCTAACATAGCTGTCAGATCTGCCTCTAGCCCTGGGAGGACAGTTCAGCGAAGTCAGTCGTGACGGCCTCAAACTGTAGGAAGAGGTGGCACTTTCGTGGGGAGAGACCCAGGCAGTCTCTCAGGGGCACGGGCCCTTGGCCCACCCTGGATGTGATTTAGGGGAGGGGCAGGGTCATGGAGCCCACACCACATCCATAAATGGATCTTCTCTCTTTGATCACAGTAGCCTCAGGGATCCATATATATACTTGGAATGACCAGAAGACCACAAACTACAGCTCAAATAACAGAGCTGAAGTTTGGCAAGTGTCATCCACTGGAAGACAAGTAGCTTCGCCAAGCATGCTCTGGGTTTCCAGTTTCTCGGCTGCAGATTTCCCCAGGACCCCCTGCCTTGGCCAGTGTGAGGGAGTGGTGAATGTGTGCTTGCCTAACGGTGTTTCCTGAACACCCAGGGCCTTAGAAATACCTTTCTCAGGGCATTCGTGGTGGGCGTCCATCCTCAGGTGCTGCTGTTTTCTGTGAGCTCAGTGGGTGCTGCTTTAGCTCCTGCGCGCCATGCCAGTGTCTGTTACTCTGGCTGCTTATTTTTAAGCCATCCTCTGAGGGTCACTGGTTCCTTGCCTGTCCCTCATCTCTGTGCAGGATGCACTGCTCAGGCTTCCTGCTGCCTACTCTCAGAGGTGACAGTCATGTTTTCCCTTTACCCCAGCAGTTAAAAATGTTTTTCAACTCCACTGAGACTAGACTTAACCATCTTCATTGAAATACCTTAAAAAGTTGCTCTAGGAACTTTCTGGGATCACATGTACACCCGTGGTGTATTCATGTCAATGTATGGCAAAACCAATACAGTATTGTAAAGTAAAATAAAGTAAAAATTAAAATTAAAAAACAACAACAACAACAACAAAAAAAGTTGCTCTAGGGACCAGGTCGCTACAGTGTTGAAAACCATCTTTTGTTCAGAACATGTCTTTTGCTCCTGTCCCACCTCAAGTAAGTCTTATGCCAGTGTCTAGCCCTCTCCTCTCAGATTGGAATCGCAGTTTTAGCTCTTTCGTTGGAGTGCCCCAGTATTCCATGAGCCTGTGAACCCAATCTCCTTTTCCCTCTGGGAGGCTTAAGGGAACCTTATGAAAATAGGTCCCTGAGGGACATGCTCAAATACCCCACATTTCAACATGCTAGCAAGGCTCCTAACCAGTTCCTGTCCAGAGATCAGCTCTTGCAGAAATATATTTTGTTTGCTCTAGATTGAACTACACAATCCCCTTCCTATAGTGTGGTGGGCTTGATTGATTGATTCATATATTTAATAAATATTTATTTGGGTACTTGCTATTTGCCAATAACTGTTCTTGACACTGGGAATTCTAAAATAAGCAAAATGTACAAAGTCTCTACTGTTACAGAACTTACAGTCTAATGAAGGAGAGACAGCAAATAAGTGGGTATATGATGTCAGTCAGAAATGCTGTGAAGAGAAAGTAAGCCAGCTAGGTGGATAGAGAGTAATCACGCGATTTCATGGGAGAGCAAAGAAGGTGACAGCTAAGCAGAGAGCAAAGTGAGATGAGGGGGTGAGCCATGCATATGTTTGAGGGAAGAACGTGCTAGCAGAGGGCATGGCAAGAGAAAAGACCATGGGTGGCAGCGGCTCAGCATTTTCTAGGAAAAGCAAAGGGGCCAGTGTGACTGCAGCAGAACGAGTAAGAGGTTCAAGTGAGAAATGAGGCCGGAGCTGTCGCAGAGGCCAGCTCAGGGAGGACCTTGAGATGCAGTAAGGGGTTTGACTTCTACGCAAATGAATTTTGTTCAAAGTATATTGAGAAGCCATTAGGAGATTCTGACCAGGGAGCTAACATGAGATGACATCATTTTAACAGATCGCTCTGTCAACGTAGAACATGTAGTCAAGAGATCAAGATTAGAGGCAGGGAAACCAGGGTTACTAGAGCAGTGCAGGTGGGAGGTGATGTTTGGGTGGTCTAGCCTAGACGCGTGCTTCTCAATGCAGGGCAGTTTTGCCCCCCAGGGAACATTTGTGGCTATCTGGGGACATTATTTTTTTAATTATTTTTATTTATTTAATGGATTTATTTGGCTGCACCAGGTCTTAGTTGTGGCACATGGGAATCTTAGTTCCCTGACTAGGGATTGAACCCAGGCCCCCTGCATTGGGAACATGGAGTCTTAGCAACTGGACCACCAGGGAAGTCCCTCTGGGGACATTTTGGTTTCCACAACTGGAGTCTGTGGTGCTGCTGGCATCTAGTGGTAGAGAACAAGGATGCTGCTAACCATCGCACGACTTGCAGAACAGTCCCCACAACAAAGAACGATCCAGTCCAAAAGGTCACTAGTGCGGAGGCTGAGAAACACTGATTGAGAATGGTTCTGGGGAAGGAGTGAGAAGTGCTGAGATTTGAGCGGTATTTTGGAAGTAGAGCCAGCAACATTTTACGATCATTTTAATGTATGGCATCCTGGCTGATGGCACCTGAGTGTCAGTTCTGACCTGAGTGACTCTGTGCATGAAGGTACTGCCTCCTGAGAGGGGGCAACACTCAGGGTTGGGGCTGTGGCATGGATTAAGGAATCTGGTTTTGAATATATTAAGCTGGAGGTGCCAATAAATCATCGAAGTCAGGGGACAGCAAACTTTTTCTGTAAAGAGCTAGAGGATAAATATTTTTCATTTGTTGGCCACGTGATCTCTGTTGTAACCATTTAACTCTCCTACTTTAGCAGCCATAGACCATCTGGAGACAAATTAGCATGTATGTGTTTCAAGAAGACTTGATGTATGGACACTTATATATGCCTAACAGGATATACCCTAAGGACAAAAAGAACTTCAAAAAATTTAAATTGTTTTTAATAATCCTACAACTGGTGGTAGTGCTGGTATTGTCATTGTCATACGGAGACTGTTGCATGTGGATTGTGAAATAAAGCAAATGAGTTATTAAGTTGGAAGGGCTGGGGAACAGGATTTTTAGCATAGGAAAAGGAAGATAAAGATACAAGATCAGTGAATTCAAGGGAAAAATTGAAGTTCTGAATTAGAAATACCACTAAGAATTCATGACGTTTTCTCCTGAAATAAAGTTTTCTCTAGGTCTGTCTTCTGGAAAGGCTTGCAATGAGCAACTTGACTTCTAAATTTTGGATACTAGATACTATTACTCAATAAAAGAAATCAGGATTTCTTGGAGAAATGGCAGATTCCAGATCTGGGGCAGGAAGTATATAGTTCACTGATACATCTCATCATATCAGAAAGCAGAAAAGTTCTTAAAGGTTTCTGGGATCATGTCAAAAGGTCTCAGCTGCCAAACTGAAGAAAGCACCACTGGATAAAAATGGGCCATCAATAAGAATAATAACTGCAATATTACATATCAAACATATCTGTAGATTCATAAGCCCTTAAAGATATTCAACAAACAAATAAAATCCCTCATTGGTTAAGTTAAGAATATACTGGAGATGCTATTATATATATATATATATACATATATATATATATATATATATATATATAGCACATATATAAGTTTTAAAAATTTATTTGGTCACGTGGCATGGGGATATTAGTTCCCCAACCAGGGATTGAACTTCCGCCCCCTACATTGGAAGCGTGGAGTCAACCACTGGACTGCCAGGGAAATCTACAATCAATATTTTTTAAGCTGGTAAATAAAGGGAAAGAATCAAGCACATATCTATCCAGCCTTCCCTGTACAAACTGTATTATAGGATAACCAAGTAGTTAATGATGGGGAAGTTTTCTTCTTTTAAAAGCATTTTAGATGAAAAGTGAAACAAGAATGACGGAAATAAAATATCACCATTTCACAAACCCTAATAGGCTAATGGATCTAAGCAATGATCATTGATGCCTATTAACAGCACAAAGAGAGAAAACAACCAGATGCTTGTGCCTCTTATTAGAAATGCACATCCCTACAAATTACTCTTTCTGAAAAGTTCAGACCTGAATCTGATTAAGCCTCTGTGTTCAGTTACCAATTTATAGAAAACACTGAAACCAAATAACATATTAAATGAACCATGGAGATGCGGTCAGCAAATTCTAGACTTTAGGAAACTATAGGACAAATGAAATTGCAAGGGAAAAAGTGTTTAATTACAAAGAAAAATTTGAAAGAGAGGGCAGAATCTATATATTAAAGGAGACTTAATAGACATGGCAACCAATTATAATCGATGGGATTTATTTGGGCCCTAGTTCAAACAAATTAGAGGTAGAGGGAGAGAAAAAATATGAATATGCAGGAAATGTTAATCTTAATTAGATATTTAATTATATTAAGTGATTATTTTTTAAACTTTTAGATAGACTAATGAGACTATGGTTATGTTTCTTTAAAAGATCTCTTATCTTTTAATGATACATTCTGAAATATTTATAGAATGAAATGATACCATGTCTGCAGTTTGCTTCATGAGGAGAGACTGGGAGCGTGCAGATGGGGCAAGACTGATCACTGTTAAAACTGCAAGATGGGTGCATGGGTTTGTTGTACTCTTCTCTCTACTTTTATTTATATTTGAAATTTCTGTAAGGACAACCTTTTTTCAAAGCAGGTCTCAGCTCATTTTTTTTCACTTTTGTAATCCTTTCCTTCTACATTTTGGGAATTGACTCATCTGTGTGGCCACATGGAACTTAGCACATACACTGTTTTCAATCCCCTACAAAAACCCATTAATTTCCAGAGCTGATTTGCTTTATTTAAAAGTTGTATGGCTCTTGTTGGTTCCTGGGAATGCTAAGAAGTGATGAATGCTTGCTCTTCAGGCTCTGGGATCTCCAACTATGCGGAAAACCCCCAAGATGCCCCCAAAGCCTTTGAGGATTGCATGCAAAAAGTCAAGGGGCACATTCCAGCCCGTCTCCATGGATCCACCTGCGTTTACCTGGGGGCCACAGCTGGGATGCGATTACTGAGGTAAGAGCTGGAATGGCACAGAGGAGCCCATTGGACCAACACAGCCAGGAATGTGTTGAATCTTTCCAAGAATATAACTGTATTTCTGGGAAAGAATCCCATATTCTGCCATAAATTTAGGCTTTAAAAGTTGGGAAACTTTTAGTTTTAATACTCAGAAAGAAACAGTTCTATATTTGATTCCCTTCCCCATGGTGATTTTATTCAGAACTCTGAAAAAAAAGGAAAGTAACATGAAATCTAGTCATGGGATGTACCTCTAGTTTTCTTGAAAAGTAGAAACTGTTTTTGACCACCAAGGATTTCCCTGGTGGCTCAGTGGTAAAGAATCGGCCTGCCAGTGCAGGAGACCCAGGTTTGATCCCTGATCTGGGGAGGTCCCCTGGAGAAGGGCATAGCAACCCCCTCCAGTACTCCTGCCTGGGAAACTCCATGGACAGAGGAGCATGGCAGGCTACAGTCCACTGGATCATAAAAGAGTTGAACACAACTGAGCTACTAAATAACAATTTTAATACCCGTGCATTTAGTTCCACTAAATGTAAGCCACTATACTACTAAGCTATTTAGTTTCTATCCACATACAAAATGTCACCAAAATATCTGCTTTCAAATAATGGGAATTCTGCTCCTCGCCCCAAAGCCTTTGGAGTTACTATAAAAAGTAAACATCTCCTTTCATTCAATTAAGCAGTTCCTTCTAAATTTTCAGCCATGACTTTTAGCCCCATTGTATTGTTTTTGAATGTCCTTTCTCATTTTTTTTCCTCCATGAAAATATTTCCTTGACCTTGAAATAAAAGAAAAACAGTTTTTAAAAAACCCATCAAACTTAAAACTACTGAAATTAAAGGGCAGATGCTGCCCTAAACTTTGAAAATAAGGCTTTCTCCCCAAAAGATGACACTCATTTGGTTGCAAAGTCACTTTGTCTATGATCCTAGGAATGTAAAATTACATGTATTTTCTTCACCACATGCAGAAACTTCAAAGGAACAAACAGAGTCACTTTCAGATGATAATCAAAAAGATCATGAAGCACTTTCAGTTGGATTGAGCCTTTTTCTTGTAGTTTTTCTCTCATTTTTTTTCTATTCCTATGTCCTGGTTGACCAAGTAGAATGTGGAAGGAAGTCAGGTTTCTTTCCTTACTCTTGGATTCTGCAGTATGTTTTCAAGATTACTGTGTTTACCTGAAATTGAAATGATATAAAAATCCCTTCCTTCTGTCTTTTCTTTCTAATGGAAGCAAAGAACTCAACTTTGTCAACTTTGTCTTGGTTGCTTTTTTCTCCCAGTCCTCTCAGTGAGAAATCATTCAAACGCTCTGTAATTTATAGCCATGAAAAAAAAACAACAACATGGAATAGAAAGTTTGCCACTTAGCGAGAAGGTGAATGTTACGCTTGAACTGACGCTTCTTTGTGAACTTTTTCACAACTTCCTGATGGTGATCCATTTCTTCTGAGGAACTAGTTGATATTTTACTTGCTAGAAAAGTCAAATATAGAAAAAACAATAATTTGAGTCCCTGGGATGGGAACTAATAAAACCAGGAAAATTATTCATTATTGTCCAAGCGGTGATAAATTGCTACTGAACTGGAATGAACTTCAGCTTGCGGCACTGCTCTTTCTTCTTCAGCCAAGAGTAAGCCAGTGTACCCCGACTTTCTTTAACCCACTGATGAAAGGGAAAAGAGTGTCCCAAGTGAGCCTTCTTCCATAAAATGGCACAGATGAATGATACAAATACACTATGTCACGGGTGACATGAATGCTATGTCACCACTCCTGCGTGGGTCAGCACACTAAAGGATTTCAATTCAGGGGCAGCCATGATGGCCATCATATCCCCTCATGCCAAAGCTCTCCCAAAGAGCAAAGCAGGGACAGCGAAAACCCCCTCTTCCTTTCCACCTCCCTCCTAAGCTCCCCATCCTTCTGGCCTGATGAGGGTTTCTTTGTATAGTGCCCCAAGCGAATACTTACGCTACTCCTATGCCTTCACTAATCTCCTTTCCTCTGCTGATCTGAGACAGAGCAACAGTGATTGAGTAGGAGGCCCTTCAGCTGGTTGCTAGACAGCAGAATAGGAACAGGTAAGGGAGGAGAGAACAAGTGATATTTTTACTGGTAGCTATTTCCCTGCTTGGCAGTTTGACAGGTAACCAGTGCAGCCTGACTTCATGGTTGCCTGGGAAGCTTCAATTTGCAGAGGGGGGTTCCTGTGTCTTACCTACATCTGGAAAACGGTCCCTGCCTGTGGGAGTGGGGAGGTTATTTTAAGACTGTTGTCTGGGCACTCAGCCTTTTGTGTTCTGTGCCTTGCATAGGTTGCAAAACGAAACAGCAGCTAATGAAATCCTTGAGAGCATTGAAAACTACTTCGAGTCTCAGCCCTTTGATTTTAGGGATGCTCAAATCATTTCTGGGCAAGAGGAAGGGATATATGGATGGATTACAGCCAACTATTTAATGGGAAATTTCCTGCAGGTGTGTGAAAACAAATGCATGGTTTTTAATCTCGCTGTTTATTCTGTCCCTGGGGTTGGTAGCTTAAGCAGAGGTGCATGCTGACAGGGCCATCTGTCCTGCATCATTTCTTTAGGGAAACAGCAGTGACACAAGAAAAGACATGTATAGCTGCGACAAAGCCTTGGATCCTAAATAAGACAAATGCATGGGGGAGGGGGAATATCATTTTACCAACCAACAAGAAATGTGAGGGGGGAGGGAGGATCTAAATCTTGCAGTAGGCCATGAGTCTTTTGAAATACAACTAGAGAATGACCCTTCCAAGAAGTCCTCTGGCCGTCAGGAATTTACAGAGCCCTCAGGCAGCCTTCTGCCCATTCACTCTGTGTCCTCAGGTCTCCTCACACTCCGCTCTCCACACTCCCTGCTCCTCTGGGGCAGAGGAAAGCTGACGCGGAAAAATAATCACCGTGTCACAGAGGGTGTAAACTGAGGATGCCTACCATGTCCAGCCCAAGACCTGTTTTCTTCTCCCTTGAATATATTTTTAGAAGTTAATTAATTTAGTTAATATTTTGGAAAATTCACATAGAAATCCATGATTCTAGCTTCTTCTGGACTCCCTCACTCCCTAAAAGTTGGAAGAGCCAGTCACAGCAGACTCACATTCCTGCATGCCAGCAACCAACTGGAACAGAGTCGATCTCTCATGCATTCCCCAGATGGCCACAGTCCTCACCATTCCCTGTTGTGTACACCTAATCTACTCACTCATTTATGTTGCCTGTCCAGTCCCTGAAAGCATTTGAGTTCACCACCCGTGAAACAAAGGAGAGGTCTGGCCCTGAATGCACCCCATGTCATACTTCTTAACAATAAGAGATGGATCCTGGGTGATGAACCCTGGCCAATCAGAGATGGCACCTTTGGTCTTTTTTCTTGCTTCTTTTTCCAACTGTGTAGAAGAGCCTATGGCATATGTGGGTGCATCCGAGTGGAAAGGAGACCACAGGTGCCCTGGATTTGGGTGGTGCCTCCACCCAAATATCCTTCGCAGCAGAAGAGAAGGTGGGGCTGAACACCAGTGACATCATGAAGGTGACCCTGTATGGCTATGAATACACGCTCTACACACACAGCTTCCAGTGCTATGGGCGGAACGAGGCTGAGAAGAGGTTTCTGGCAACCCTCCTTCAGGTACCTGAGCCAGGGGGCAACAGGTGTTCCCTTGGGGGTCTTGGCTGAGGGGAAGATGCCTTGCCTTCTGGGGTCTGTCCTTTCCATTCCAGTTAGAAGGTGGATGGAAACAGCAGCATTTTCCTGTTAACTTGTAGGGGTCCAAGCACTTTCTTTCTCTCTCTCTCTCTGATACGTTGACCATTTCCAGTGTATCTGAGTCAGAAGTCCAGGGTAATTCCAGAGCCCCAGAGGTTTTATAAATGATTCAGGACTTGGAATCCCTTTATGGACACAAACTGCTTTAAACTAGTAGCTAAAGAAGCCGGAGATTGCAGAGACTCCCCTTAGTGCAGACAAAATAATAAACCTGGTCACAGGAGAAATACTTGCTGACAACAGAGAGGGTAGAGGACCTCCCCAGGCTCAGGCTTCTTTTAGATGAGCCTGTATTAGGCAGATTTAATGCACTTTATATGGTGGGATCTTAGAGCAACCGAATTCCATCACATTGATCAGTAATTTTTACGGTAACTGAATATGATGGCTACTTCAGACATCAGTTAGGCTGTCACTAATATAAAGTTGACATGAGTACTGTTTGTGGCAGCGAGAGCACTAGCACCATGGATGTGCCCCTGGGCCCCAAACTCCAGTGGTCAGGGGACACCCATCTCATCCATGGCTGAAAAGGGAAGATGAAGATGAAAGGAGAATGAAGGGAAGGAATCTTGACCTCCTGTAGGGGCATGAGGCCAACCGGAGGCCACAGGTCCGAGGGGACCCGGGGCAGGGCACAGGGGCTGAGTCAGCCTCTGAATGTAGTGGACACAGCATCAGTAGCAGCTTACTCTGGTCATGAGGAAGGAAGCAGTATTTCCCAGCTACTAGCTGTAGAAAAATTGGGTTGGTTTACAAAGAGTCATCACTGGAACTCACATCTTCAGATCCCTGCATTTACTGAGTATTCATGCAGGGTGGATTGTGAGAATTCACCCTCCAGGTCTGGCCCTCTTCCCAAAACTCCTCTTTCAGCCTCACAGGAAAGGCTGGAGCCCCAGCACACATGTATGCCACATGTATTTTGGGGAGGGGCTGGGCACTCCTGGGAAAGACAGAGCAGGGGCCCTGCAGGCAGCCCTGAGCTACTTCTCCATGGCTCAGGAGACTCAGTGCCCAGGCCAAACCAAACCCTGCAGGGAGCTTGGTCAACCCTCTCTAACTGGGCTCCTCTTTTCTCTCTCCTTTTATTTCTAGCAATAGTTAAGGCCCCTTCCTCCAGCTCTGGCCCTAGAAGGGGTGCAGGGTAGGGCAGGGAGGGCAGGGCTCCTCTTAACTTCAGATGGGAGAAGGGAGGCAGGGGAAATCACCCTTTTCCCAGGGTGAATCCAGGTTTGAGAAGCTAACCTCTTAAATTTGGCTGGCCATGAGGGCGTGTGTATGTATATTTGTGCACACACTCCTACAGGATTTATTAAAGAATGACTGTCTATGTATCCAACAGTCTACAGTAGAGAAGTGAATATTCCACCTGGGTGAGGTTTCATTTGAACTTGAGAATGCAGGTCTCAAGGTGTAAGCCCAGGTCTGGGGGCAGAGGTGGGACACCCCTGCCTCTCACTGTATATAGTCAACTCACAGGGACAGAGGGCATCTTCAACTTGCCTGATAACATGTGGCTGCCTGAGAGAGTGGCTTTGCCCTCTGAGCCTTCTGACTCATATGTGGGGAGGGATCCTGGTGTGATGAGGATCACCCACAAATGCATGTCCTGACCTGCCTAGCCAATATTTTCATGTTCCAAAGATGTGATGCCAAGCCCCAACTTAAAGCTTCCCAAAGCTTATTGCATTATGAACGCTGCCTGAGTAATTGCTTCCAGTCCAGGTCTCAGTTCCTGGACTGAAATATAAATGGCTACAGAGTGTGGTGAGTGTGACACCTAGATATATGAAAAAGTCAAAGTGTTAGTCAGTTGTGTCCAACTCTTTGCAACCCCATGGACTGTAGCCTGCCAGACTCCTCTGTCCATGGAATTCTCCAGGCAAGTATATTGGAGTAGGTTGCCATTTCCTACTCCAGGGGGTCTTTCTGATCCAGGGATCAAACTCAGGTCTCATGCATTGCAGGCAGATTCTTTACCATCTGAGCTACCAATATATACTTTGCAAATTATTTTCTTAATTAAGGGGTCTCCAGTGACCCCAAGACTCAAGTCTCACTCTGATAGCATGTTAGACATTAGGGACATGCATTCACTTTCTCTCCCTTGTTAAGTAAGATTTTTTTCTTCTGATTTTAAAGTAACACATATTCAGTGGAGGGAAAAAAGAAAACAGACATAAAGAATATAAATAATAAAATTTAAAAACTTGGAATTACCATCATCAACATATTATTGCATTTTATTCCAGTTTTTTTTTAATGCAAGAATATGTGTATTTACAAATTTGGCTTCATACGGTATATACACGGGCTTGCCAAGCGGTGCTAGTGGTAAAGAACCCGCCTGCCAATGCAAGAGACATAAGAGACACAGGTTTGATCTCTGGGTTGGGAAGATCCCCTGGAGGAGGAAATGACAACCCATTGCAGTATTCTTGCCTGGGAAATCCCATGAGTGGAGGAGCCAGGCCAGCTACAGTCCATGGGGGTTGCAAAGGGGCGAACACGACTGAGCGACTGAGCACAAGCACAGGCAGTATTCCAAATACATTATTTAACGAGAAAAACTACGTTGGTCATGTAGTTACAAAGGAAAGTGCATGACCCTTTCATGCTAATGCCCTGCAAAGACTAAATTCAGGGAAGATTTATTAAATGTTGAGGGACTAAGTAACTTGGCACATTGGCAAGTTTTATTTCAGGAATGCTGTAACAAATAATTCATGATCCAAAAAGAGAACTGAATTAATCTTTACCAAGCTTCTTCTGGCCAAAAAATAATTTATATTATTTTGCTTCTTCTCCAAGCCAGGCCAGAAATGACTTATTTTCATTATTTAAAAAAGTCTAAGTCAGATTTGGAGGGGGAAACTAAATGATTAGTTGTTGATTTGATTTTTTTTTCTTTCAGTGATTATTTCAGCCATAGGGTGACCATGACGTAATATGTTACAAATTAGACATAACAACTTTTGAACACCATAGATTTTTTCACGCCACTGAAGCAGAAGGGGCCCATTTGCTGCCTCCACAGTCATAGTAAGATCTTTCTGTAGGACACTCATATCAGCTGAGTGTTGGACTTCTGTAGGATTCTGCATAGAATCCTTTCATTAAAAGATTACATTATTTTGATGTGTACCTCACGTTCCTCAGCAGTAAAATAAGAGAGCTGAGCTAAGTGTTTTCTGGGCCAAGATTTTACTGTAGAGGATAAAATACACTTTAGTAGCTTCAAAATTACACAGAGTTCAAATCCAGTTCCTTGGAAAAGAGAGCCCATAAATTGAACCAAACACATTTTGGAATTTAGCATTAAATAAAGGGAACATTCTTCACCATAGATAGAAGACTGGATAATCATCTGGAGAAAGTAAAAATCAAATCCCTTCCACCATCTTAATACCAAATAAATTACAAACAGATCGAAGATTTCTATGTAACAGGGTATTTATTACATCATTGTTTCGTAATGGCACGTGATTGGAAATCAGCTAAATTTTCCTCTAGATGGGATTCCCTAAATAAAGCACAGTTTATTTGTACAGTGGAGTTCTATGTAGCCAGCATGAAAGAAGCTAGTGTAAAAAGAAGAGGTCACTCTTACATGGACAATGAAAGGAAAATCTCAAAGATAAATTCTTAAGTAAGAAATGCAAGGGACAGAACAGTGTGTATAGAGCACTACCATTTATGATTTAAAATTTAAAGAAAGAAAAAAAACGTAATTGCACATGCATAGAAGAAGTATACACAGAATCTGTCAGAATACACTGTAACTGCAATAGTGGTTACTTCCAGGGAGGGAACCTGGGTGGATAAAGTGGGTGGGAATGAGCCTTGACTTTCACAATACGTTTATTTGTGCCTTTTTAATTGTTATTTTTAGATGGATAGATAACATGCTCTTCAAAATGGTCAATTAACCTAAACATATCTTGCCTTCTCATCAAAACGGAGTTCATAAACCCTGCTTCATGGAGCTGTGCTAAGTGCCGGAGCAGAGCCTGGTATCGTGCCTGGTGCAGGGTGACAATCCCCCCTCCCCAAGTAGAGTTATCTAGACAACCTGGGACTTCCCTTCCACCGGATGCACTTTTTCCATTTCTCTGTTGGCACTGGAGGGGAACAACAGTGAGGACTTGCAAAAGGAAAGTACTTGGACCTCCACAAGAGTGATTGCTAACACCTTACTCTTGTACCTATAGGATTATACCACTGAAACCACGTTCACCAACCCTTGTTACCCTCAGAATTACATCACTACCTTCACTGAGGCACAGGTGTTTGGCAGCCTGTGTACAGAGGACCTGAGACCTGAAAGATATAATCCCAACAACATCATCACTTTTGAAGGAACTGGGGACCCATCACTGTGTAGAGAAAAGGTGGCTTCCCTATTTAACTTCAGTGCTTGCCATGATCACGAAGCTTGTTCCTTTGATGGGGTGTATCAGCCAAGAGTTAAAGGGTCATTCGTGGTAAGAGCGAAACAACAGAGATTCCTTTTCCCCCTACTGATTATTTCTCACCTTCCTGTTTTTCCTCTGCTGAGGTGTTTCCCACTTTGTTATTCCCTGCCCTGAAACGTCCATTATATCGCATTCTGAGAAATGATTTCCTTCTGTACAACTTCCTTACAGGCTTTTGCAGGATTCTACTACACAGCCAATGCTTTCAACCTTTCAGGTAGCTTTTCTCTGCACACCTTCAACTTGAGCACCTGGAATTTCTGCTCAAAGAATTGGAATCAGGTCAGTATTTAAAGAAAAAGGATCCATATTGGTACAAAACAGTAGAGCAGAGTAGATTTCATTTGCGCCTCTGTGTGTGTGTGTGTACGTGTGTGTATGTATGTTCTGAATTTGACATTTATGCTGTTCTCCTTCACCACATCTGTAAGATGGGAGTAATAAGGAACCCTACTTCACAGCTGTGTTGTGGATTATATGTTCTATTCATGGGCACAATGTTTATAACAGTGTCTGGCATGTAACAAGCACTCTATAAACTTAAGATTGCTCTTCCATGAAATTGCATGCGTGCTAAGTTGCTTCAGTCCAACTCTTTGCGACCCTATGAACTGTAGCCTACCAGGCTCCTCTGTCCATGGGATTCTCCAGGCAAGAATACTGGAGTGGGATGCCATTTCCTTCTCCAGGGGATCTTCCCAACATCGAACCTGCATCTGTTATGTCTCCTGCGTTGGCAGGCTGGTTCTTTACCACTTGGTTATGTTGTAAAGGGATTTTTTTAAAATATAGGAGACGTGGTATATACATACAATGGAATATCACTCAGCCATTAAGAAGAGTGAAATTGTGCCATTTGCAGCAACATGAGTGGACCTATTATGCTTAGTGAAATAAGTCAGATGGAGGAAGACAGATACTGTATTTTATCACGTATATGTGGAGTCTAAAAAATGAAACAAATGAACATAAAACATAGATTTTTTTGGTCATTGTATTATTTTATAGTAATTTTAATGATTAAATTCTCTGGGTGATAAGATTCTTTAAAATATGACTGCTGACCGAAGCTGTTCTGAAATGCGCGTTTTCAAACCTGACTCCTCCCTGTTTTGAACTTGCCTTCAGCTCCCAGTGCTGCTGCCCCAGTTTGATGAGCAGTATGCACGCTCCTACTGCTTCTCAGCCCACTATATCTACCATTTGCTTGTAAGTGGATACAAATTCACCGAGGAGAACTGGCCCCAAATACATTTTAAAAAGGAAGTAAGTCAAAGCACAAATTGTTTTCCTCTTCTTCCTCTCAAAAATAGATGTTTGTTTGTATGTGTGTGAAAGAAATGTAGGAGATAAGTGGGAATTGGGGATTTAAACTTGCTGAATGGGAGCCAGTGTGGCTTGATCCCTGGTGAGCTTATAAGAGATAATGGAGAATTTAGAGGAAGTGGTCATCAGAAACCTTCTGTGTGAGCTGAGGAAGCCAAGAACTGTGGACTGTAAGCTCTGTGGGGGCAGGACTTACTTGATCATCCTCACATTCCTAGCACTCACACAAGGCTGAGAACATAGAAGGCTCTTGGTAAATATTGTTGCGTGCATCCATAAATATGTTAAAGAACTGAGGCTTTTTATCCTGACAAGAAGCTTCAAATACAATAATTTTGTTAAGAGGATAGTAACTAACTGATCTCCATTTTACACAGATGTCAGAGGGAGATCTATTCTTTAGAGCACAGGGATTAAGTCAGCAGTGTTAAGTAAGAATTTGATCTTGGAATGAGTCTGAGGTCACTGTGTTCACTTTCAAGTGTCCAGAATGGTCTGACGCTGAAATGACAGCTGACTGGCGAGGCGCCTCTGTACTTTGCTTTCAGGACTCAGCCTTGCTGTTGTGTTGATCCAGCACTCTGTTCCCCAGGTTCTTGGAGGGTTTTCTCATTTCAGGAATAGCAGATGTGAAGCCTGAAGTATGTCTGGAGTCAGTCTGTTCAATATGAGCTTCAGCAGTAATTAGATTAAAGCAAGCAATATCCAGTATTAGGCTTGTGACTGTTTTACATAGAAAAAATTGAGTCAGCCGTAAAAAATAAGGATGTCTGGAGACAGATAAGGACTGCTGGTGGCATGTACTCTCCAAGCTTTGGTTCTAATTAATCTAATTACCAGGAAGGCACATTATGATTTTCCATTAAATACCAATTTGGGGAGGGGGGGTACATAATTCTAGGTTTCAAGTTCCTTTCTTTTATTTATAAAGAATTTAGTATCAGTCAAATCAGTATTCAAATGTGAGGATATAAAAAGACTTCAGGAGATTTGCCAAAGATTTATATCTAAAATATGTGCGGGATTTCCTTGGTGGCTCAGTAGATGAGAATCCACCTGCCACTGCAGGGGACATGGGTTCAATCCCTGGTCTGGGAAGATTCCACATGCCAGGGAGCACTAAGTCCATGCACCACAACTACTAAGCCTGTGCACCTTTGAGTCTGTGCTCCGCAACAAGAGAAGACGCCGCAGTGAGAGAGAGAGGATGGAAGATTACAAATGTGAAACATTTACATATTTCCAAAATGACCTAAAACCATGCAAACAAAAATTGATGGAACTACCAGATGGAACTGACACAATCTGCTTCCCAGTTAGACTGGCCTTCTTTTCCTAGAAACTGGTCCTGGGTTTGGTAAAACATGCATCACCTGTTTCTTTAGCTATAGACTCTTCTGTACCCAGGGATCGAAAAACTTCCACTGCTGTTAACTGTGCCCTCTTCACTCTGGCTGTGATGAGGCTGTGAGGATTCATTCTCTGCGGTGTTGGAGGTTGGGCACTCAAGCCTTTGTGGTCATGATGACCAGGGTTCTAGCCCAGCCTCTGCAGTTTTTGAACGTAGGCAAGTCCATTGACCTCCTTAGGCCACAGTTCCTGGGGGTATCTCAGGGGGGTGATCATGGTGTGTCCTGGGGATATAATCTGTGCCTCAAGCCCAGCCCTGAGAACTGAGCCATCTCCTCTACTCCACAGGTGGGGAACAGCAGCATAGCCTGGTCTCTCGGCTACATGCTTAGCCTGACCAACCAGATCCCAGCCGAAAGCCTGCTCATCCGCCTGCCCATCAAGCCATCTGCCTTCATGGGCACCCTCGCCTTCTTTGCAGCAGTGGCCTTGCTGTGTCTGACATATCTCATATACTTGTGTGTGTTGTCCAGGAATCAGAGGCGGTCCCAGCATGCCTTGGACAACATGGTGGACTCTGAGTGAGCCTCACAGAGTGGTTCCTAGAGCCTGAGAGCTGCCCGTAACCAGCTTGGGGGGCACCAGACAATGCAAGCAAAATGTCCATCTTCGGGAAACACAGCTAAAGTCCAATGTCTAGGTCCTGTGCCTCTCAGATACTGATTTATGTCAAAGCACCTCTTGCGAAGTCCCTCAACTGTTCAGTGCACATTCCTCTGCCAGAGACCCCGCCACCCACTAGCTGACCTATTGGGGAACAGAGGAGAGACGGGCCATCAAGGTCAGCCTCCTTATTCCAAGTGTCCCACAGGAAGAGTAAGTTGAGAAGATGACAGATGAATGTGGAAGAGTTGACCTCAGGGCTCAGTTTGCATTTTCCCTCCTTCAAAAATGCCATAGTCTTCCCAGTAGGGTTGGAAATTGGCAGGTGTCTAGTAAGCATCTGGTCCAATTAAATATCTCATTTTATGCTTCCTCTCATTGGTCCTTAACTAAGAATTTCCTTAACAACCATTAATAACATTGAGCTCCCTTAGCTTGGTAGAATATTGTATCTGGGAGAAAATCCTCCTTCACCCCCAAAGACAGTGGCTACAGCAAAGCTTCTGTCATGCAGGCAGAACCTGAAGGGCACAGGCCCACAGAACATCTACCAGAACACTACAGGCCATTCCTGAAGTAGGATTCCCTCTCAGAGCTCTGGTCATTAGATCACCACCCGTGTGTGTATCACCCTCGTCGCCTCCCCTTCCCATTGCTGTGTGCCCTTGTCAAATGTTTATTCCTAGCAAGGCTATCATGCTCCAGATCATTCTGCCTTTGCTAGGCTTTTGCTTAGGGTCGTCTTTCCATCATTAGCACCCTGTGTATATTTCACCCACCATTCCCACAGGTCCACCTGACGCTGTCACAGGTCATCCTCTTCTCTGATTTGCTTACCAATCACTTTCCTAGATGGTAGGCCTTTGTGCAGTAGCCATAGTTCCTGACTTTGAGCGGGGAAAGGAAGCTGCAGGGATATTTAACTCCAAAGTGGGAGGGGACTCTAGCAAGTCCAATGGCTACAAAGTAAAAATCCACATTCTCTCAGATTATAGCTTGTTCACTGAGTACAGAATAAAGGAGACTTATTTTATTGTGACTTGCGGTGTGTGTGTGTTTCTGCGCATATGGTACTCTTTCTCTTGAGGACCCAAGGTGGCATCTATGAAAAGAAGCTAAACAACTAAAACAAGTTTATTGAGCAAACTTTCCTAGTGTATTAAGAAAGTCATACATCAATATCACTTTTATTCTGGAGATCTCAAAGTGTTTTACTTTAATAAACCTTCAGTTCCTTGAGATAACTGAGTCCAACATTTCCTTACCTTATCTGACACTGCAAAGCTTCTGTGAGGCTACAACCTGCCACTCACATCTTGATTCCCAACCAGAAAGGCCGCTCCCATCCCAAAGTGCACCACTGTTCACAGTTTTCCCTGCCTAGACTGTGGGTTATCCTCCCACTCATCCAAACCACCATATTTCTCAAGGTGCAATCCCAGCTCTACTTCTTTCACAGAGCATTCCTTGCACACACTCATGCACGTGTGCACACACACATCATGATCTCTCTCTTGGATTACTTTTTTTTTTTTTAATTTTAAAATCTTTAATTCTTACATGCGTTCCCAAACATGAGCCCCCCTCCCACCTCCCTCCCCATAACATCTCTCTGGGTCATCCCCATGCACCAGCCCCAAGCATGCTGTATCCTGCCTCAGACATAGACTGGCGATTCGATTCTTACATGATAGTATACATGTTAGAATGCCATTCTCCCAAATCATCCCACCCTCTCCCTCTCCCTCTGAGTCCAAAAGTCCGTTATACACATCTGTGTCTTTTTTCCTGTCTTGCATACAGGGTCGTCATTGCCATCTTCCTAAATTCCATATATATGTGTTAGTATACTGTATTGGATTACTTTTTAAAAACTACATAAATTCTCATATTGTTGCTAATCATGCAACTGGACTACAAAATTCTAATCTAATCTCAACTCACAATTTCCATGACTTCTTTAAAGGCAGAGTGTTCTCTCCAGGCTTCCCTGATAGTTTAGTTAGCAAAGAATCCACCTGCAATGCAGGAGACCCCACTTCAGTTCCTGGGTCGGGAAGACCCACTGGAGAAGGGATAGGCTACCCACTCCACTATTCCTGGGCTTTCCTGGTGACTCTAATGGTAAAGAATCCTCCTGCAACACAGGAGATCTGGGTTCAATCCTTGGATTGGGAAGATCCCCTGGAGAAGGGAAAGGCTCCCCACTCGAGTATTCTAGCCTGGAGAATTCCATGGACTGCATAGTCCATGAGGTCACAGAGAGTTGGACACAAGTGAGCAACTTTCACTTTCATTTTCATTTTCCCCAGGAAAGAAAGTCATATTCAAAGCATTAGGAGGATTTGGGTAGAAATCCTCCTTAGGGCAGAAAAGGCCATAGGGCAGCCCCTAGGAACTAAGAGTGGCCCCTGGCGGACAGTCAGCATGGAGCAAGGACCTCAGTCCTACAACTGCAAGGAGTTGAATTCAGCCACCAACCTAAGTGACCTTGGAGGCAGATCTCCTCAGAGCCTCCAATCATTTCAGCCTTGTGAGTCTCTAAGCAGAGAACCCACCCAGACTTCTGACCTCCAGAATTGTGAGGTCAGAAATGGGTGTTGTTATAAGGCACTGAGTTTGTGGCCACCTGTTACACAGCCATAAAAAATTAACACGACTACAGAACTCCAAGCCCGTAAGCTCCGAACAGGGCAAGTGCTTACATGTGAAATATGTACTGATGATAAGTCACTAACTATGATTAGGTGTCACAAATTATGCCTACTCCTTTTAATAACGATGCAAGAAAAATATGGGCTCAAAGGTAAAATATCACACCAGCAAGTGTTCTTGCCTGGAGAATCCCAGGCAAGACGGGGGAGCCTAGTGGGCTGCCGTCTCTGGGGTCGCACAGAGTCAGACACGACTGAAGCGACTTAGCAGCAGCAGCAGCAGCATTACCAGCTAGTAAGAAGTTTTGGAGATGGAGATTGTGAGTTGAGAGTCTGGTTAAGTCTAAAATACATTTGGAAAAAACAAATTAAAAAAAAATGGGGCATTCCCTACATGCCCAGTGGTTAGGACTCCACACTTTGACTATAAGGAAACTATATTATGTCCATCATATTTCCCTTCACAAAGTCAATATCATGACAGTTAGGCATCTGACTTTAGAATTTTGTAGTCCAACATACCCATTCATATATAGTTGTGTGATTTATGACAGAGGTATCTCATCAGAGCGGTAGTGAAAAATGTGGGACAATTGGATTTCCACATGGAGAAATAAAGGAAATTCAACCCTTCCTCTAATATTTTCAAAAATCATTCCCAGGGACTTTCCTCATGGTCCAGGGGGTAAGACTCTGCCTTGCAAAGCAGGGAACATGGGTTCAATCCCTGGTTGGGGAACTGAGATGCCAGATGCTGCAGAGCAAGTCAGCCGACGCGCCACAACTAGTGGGCCTGTGAGCCTCGACAAAAGATCCTGCATCATACAACGAAGATCCTGTGTGCCAAAACTAAGATCTGATGCAGCCAAAGAAACAAATAAGGATTTAAAAAATATCATCCTCAGGTAGTAAGTGTGAAAGATAAACCTACAAAGGTTTTAGAATAGAATGTAGGGTGCAAAATGTAAGATCTTGAATAAGGAAAGGGTTTCTTAAACACTACACAAAAAGCATTAACCATAAAGGAATACTGGATATGATGGATCACATTAGATTAATGTGATTAATTAATCTACTTGCCAAAAGCATTAAGAATGAAAAAACAAGACTTAGCATGGGAAGAGGTATCTGCAAAGTATATAGCTGATTAATTGTATGAAGAACCACAAATCAGTGAGAAGGCAGATGACCCAGTTTTTCTCAGTGGGCAAAAGGTTTGAAAAGAAGTTTTACAAAAGAAGAAATCTAAATGTCCAATAAATATAAAAAGGTGCTCAATTTCATTAAACAGGTCAGGGCAATGCAAATTAAAACTATAAGATAGCACAATATACCCATTATTCTGGCAAATTTCAAAGTCTGACAGTATCAAGTGTTAATGAAAGTATAGAAAAATGGAATTCTCATTCACTTCTGGTGGGAAGGAAAGTTAGTGCAACCACTCTGGGAACCTGTGCTATTATCTAATAACGCTGAAGTCATGCATATCAGATGGCCAGAAAATTCCAGGCCAAGGTATATATCTTTGAGATATGTGTTCTAATGTATATCAGGATACATGCTTAGGAATGTTCTTACCAGCAACCAAGACTCCCATCTCATAAAACGGAAGAATAAATAGTAACATGTTGGTACTAGAAAATACCATACAGCATTAAAACAAAAGAACTACAAATATATACTCAATATGGATGGATCTTACAAACTTACAAACCTAATGTTGAAGTTAAAAAACAAGTCATTAGGTAGGTAGGTAGAATAATTCCATTAATATAAAGCTCAAAAACAGGTAAAACTAAACAAAGAAAGTAAAATTGGTACTTTTTGTATGGAAAGAGATAAACAGGTATTTCAGTCTGCTAGGGCTGCCACTGGAGAAGGCAATGGCACCCCACTCTAGTACTGTTGCCTGGAAAATCCCATGGACAGAGGAGCCTGGTAGGCTGCAGTCTATGGGGTTGCAAAGAGTTGGACACAACTGAGCGACTTCACTATCACTTTTCACTTTCATGCATTGGAGAAGGAAATGGCAACTCACTCCAGTGTTCTTGCCTGGAGAATCCCAGGGACGGCGGAGCCTGGTGGGCTGCCGTCTGTGGGGTAGCAGAGTCACACGACTGAAACGACTTAGCAGCAGCAGCAGCAGGGCTGCCATAATAAACTATCACAGACTGGGTGGCTTAAATAACAGAAGTTTATTTTCTCACTCTTCTGGAAGCTAAGCAGTCTGAGATTAAGGTGCTGGTCAGTTCAGTGCCTCGTGAGAGCTCTCTGCTTTGTATATGGCTACCCTCTCACTGACCTTTCCTCTGTGCTTATGCAAAAAGGGAGAGTGAGCTCTCTGTTTTTATAATCATCTCATCATGATTAGTGAACCCCCCTCATAATCTCATCTAACCCTAATTACCTCCCAAAGGTCCCATACCCAAACACTACCACATTGGGGGTTATGGTTTCAACATATGACTATTGGGGGCATACAAGCAGACAGTCCATAAAAACAGGACTTATGGAGTGACAGTTCAGTTCAGTTCAGTCACTCAGTCGTGTCTGACTCTTTGCGACCCCATGGACTGCAGCATGCCAGGCTTCCCTGTCCATCAGTGACTCCCAGCATCTGCTCAAACTCATGTCCATCTAGTCAGTGATGCCACCCAATCATCTCCGCCTCTGTCGTCCCCTTCTCCTCCTGCCTTCTATCTTGCTCGGCATCAGGGTCTTTTCAAATGAGTCAGTTCTTCGCATCCTGTGGTCAAAGTATTGGAGTTTCAGCTTCAACATCAGTCCTTCCAATGAATATTCAAGACTGATCTCCTTTAGAATGGACTGGTTGGATCTCCCTGCAGTCCAAGGGACTCTCAAGAGTCTTCTCCAACACCACAGTTCAAAAGCATCAATTCTTCGGTGCTTTCTTCATAGTTCAACTCTCACATCCATATATGACTACTGGAAAAACTATATGTTTGACTAGATGGGCCTTTGTTGGCAAAGTAATGTCTCTGCTTTTAATATGCTATCTAGGTTGGTCATAGCTTTTCTTCCAAGGAGCAAGTGTTTTTTAATTTCATGGCTGCAGTCACCATCTACAGTGATTTTTGAGCCTCCAAAAATAAAGTCTCTCACTTTTTCCATTGTTCCCCCATCTATTTGTCATGAAGAGATGGGACCAGATGCCATGATCTTAGTTTTCTGAATGTTGAGCTTTAAGCCAACTTTTTCACTCTCCTCTTTCACTTTCATCAAGAGGCTCTTTAGTTCTTCTTTGCTTTCTACCATAAGGGTGGTGTCATCTTCATATCTGAGGTTATTGATATTTCTCCCAGCAATCTTGATTCCAGCTTGTGCTTCATCCAAGCCAGCATTTCACATGATGTACTCTGCATATAAGTTAAATAAGCAGGGTGACAATATGCAGCCTTGACGTACTCCTTTCCCCATTTGGAAGCAGTCTGTTGTTCCATGCCTGACAGTGAGGTTCTACAAATGGGTAGTAGTTACAGGTATTCCCTTTTCCAACCATTTATACACTTTCTGTATGTCCTACATGACATTTAAAAATAAAATTATAGATCTGAGCTAACTCAGGATTTGCAACCTCCATGATGTTCATAAACTCTTTCAATCTCTTTGACCATTAGATTTTCTCATGTATAAAATGGAGATAATATCTACCTCCTGTTACAAATTTTAAAAAGAGAAAATGTAGCACTCAGCTAGTACCTGGCACAGAGTATAGCCAATGAATAAAAGTATAAAAAAGTATTTCCTTCACCTATTTATTCACTCATTATACATTTACCAAGGGCTTCCCAGGTGACTCAGTGGTAAAAGAATGCACCTGCCAATGCAGGAGATGCAGGAGGCTCAGGAGAGATCGGTTTGATCCCTGGGTCGGAAAAATCCCCTGGAGAAGAAAATGGCAACTTACTCCAGTATTCTTGCCTGGAGAACCCCACAGATAGAGGAGCGTGACAGGCTACAGTCCAGTGGGTCACAAAGAGTCAGATATGACTAAGCACGCATGCACTAACATTTTCTATCAGGTGCTAAATCTCTCACTGGGCTGAAAGACTAAGGCTGGAAGAGAAAAGAACCAACTTTCCTCTTGAAACATGTGAGACACTAACACCCCCTACTGGAGCTATGGAGAAAACTCTTCCTGGTTATGCACTTTTTTCCTCTTTAATTAAAGATGCTTAAAAAAAACAGAATTCAAAAATATTTTTAATTTTATAACATAATGAGACAATTGGAAATTTAAACATTTGGTAATATCAAGGAATTTCTGTTAATTTTTGTTTAGGTGAAATAATGGTATTGTGCATTTCTTTTTCAAGAATAATCCTTACTGTTTACCTACCACTTATGAAAATAAAAACAAAAATAAACAAATGGGACCTAATCAAACTTAAAATCTTTTGCACCACAAAGGAAACCATAAACAAATGAAAAGACAACCCTCAGAATTGGAGAAAATATTTGCCAATGAAACAATTGACAAGAGATTTATACACAAACAGGTCAATATCAAAAAAATAAACAACACGATTTAAAAATGGGCAAAAGACTTAAATAGACATTTCACCAAAGAAGATGTACAGACGGCCAACAAACACTAGAAAAGATACTCAACATCACTATTACCAAAGTGCAAATGAAAACTACGATGAAAAAAGAAACTGTGATGAAGTATCACCTCACACCAGTCAGCATGGCCATCATCAAAACAATCTACAAGCAATAAATGCTGGAGAGGGTGTGAAGAAAAGGGAACCCTCTTGCACTGTTGGGAATGTAAACTGATAAAGCCACTATGGAAAAGGGTATGGAGGTTCCTTAAAAAATTAATAATATGACCCAGCAATCACACTCCTGGACTATACCTAGGGAAAACCATAATTCGAGAGACACATGTACTCCGGTGTTCACTGCAGCACGATTTACAATAGCAAGGACTCATGTCAAGCAAGGACTCATGTCAAGCAACCTAAATGTCCATTGACAGAGGCAAATGGATAAAGAAGATGCAGTACACATATAAAATAGAATATTACTCTGCCATAAAAAGGGATGAAATAGTGCCATTTGCAGAGATATGGAAGGACCTAGAGATTGTCATGGACTTCGCAGGTGGCGCTAGTAATAACCTGCCTGCCAGTGTAGGAGACGTGAGACTCAAATTCTATCCCTAAGTGGGGAAGATCCCCTGGAGGAGGGCATGGCAACCTACTCCTGGACAATCTTGCCTGGACAAGCCCCAAGCTCCACAGAGGAGCTTGGCAAGCTACAGTCCATAGGGTCACACAAAATCAGACATGACTGAAACGACTTAGCACGTACCCAGAGATTGTCAAAAAGAGTGAAGTCAGAAAAAGAAAAACAAATATCCTATAATATCACTTACATGTGGAATATAGAAAAATGATACAGATAAACTTATTTGCAAAGCAGAAAGAGAGTCACAGATGTAGAGAACAAATGTACAGTTATCAAGGGGGAAGAGGAGTTGGAGGAATTGGGAGATTGAGATCGACATATATACACTTCTACGTACGCGATAGATACTCAGTGAGAACCTCCATAGCACAGGGAACTCTGCTCAATAATCTGTGGTGACCTAAATGGGAAGGAAATCTTAAAAAGAGAGAATATATGTATACATATAACTGATTCACTTTGGTGTACAGCAGAAACTAACACAACATTATAAAACATTATAAAACAGCTATACTCCAATAAAAATTGAAAGAAAAAAGAATCTTTACCATTTAGAAACTTTAAACTATTTCAGATGAACTGATATGTCTATTATAGCAATTAGGATTTAACCCATGAAATAGAACAAGTAGGAGATACACTGATACACACAATTTCAATTTCACGAGGAATTGCTTTTGTTAGTAACTGATGTGATTGTAGAGGCTATCGAGGCAAGTCTGAAACCCACAGGACAGCCTCAGCTAGATTACCTAGGATAATTCCCTATACTTAAAAACAACTGATTATGGTTTTAGTCACTTTAGATTGATAAATAACACAGGACTGTAGCCTAGCCACGGTGACACGTAAAACTGACCACATTTGTGAATTGATTCAAAATAACATAGAAGGGAGAATGCAGACGGAATAGGACAGGCCCATGGTGGGTTTCTGAGTGATTTAAAGTATATTTTAAAACTCTCTTATTGTAGAAAATTGTGACGTACACAGAGCAGACAGAACTATAGCAAACGGGTACATGGAGGTTTGCTATAGTTCTGTCTGCTCTGTGTACGTCACAATTTTCTACAATAAGAGAGTTTTAAAATATACTTTAAATCACTCAGAAACCCACTGCTTTATATTTGGTATTTTTATTTCTGGATATTTTTCTCTACATTTTTCACATAGTTAAGATCATACTGGAGTTACAACTTTATATCTACTTCTTTTAGAGCATGTCACTACTTATTTCATTAGCACTTTCATACCTCATTAAAAATTCTTCCCAAATATTAAACAAAAGGATTAATAATTCAGGCACTGACATCACACAAACCTGGTTTGAATCCCGGTTTTTCTACTCACTGCTGAGTGACCCTGGCCTACACTTCTTAGGCGCTCTCTATACCTCAGTTTCTTTTAATATAGTCATCCGTTTGTTCAACTAATACTGTGAGTATCCTCTGAACCAGATCCTGTTCTTTTTTTCTTTTTTAAGGATAATTGCTTTATAGAATTTGTTGTTTTGAACCAGATCCTGTTCTTGATGCTGTGGCTACACAAATTAAAAAAAACAGACAAAGTCTCTGCTCTCATGGAACTAACATTACTGGAGGAAACAGACATTAAGTACATATTGTGCAGGGGATTACAACTAATCCAGAGAAAAATGAGGCATAGTAAAGGGGATAGGGAGTGCAGGGATTGCTACTTCACACAAGTCAGGAAAGTCTTGTCTGATGAGGTGACATTTGAACAAAGACTTGAAGGAAGTGAAGGAGTCAGCCGTTTGAAATTATTTGGTAGAAGAGCATGCTAAGCAAAGGAAATAGCATATGCAAGTAGGAGCGCATTCAAGGTACAGAAAGAGGCCAGAGTGACTGGAGGAGAACGAACAACTAGAAGATGTCGGAAATGGGGTCAGAGTTAACAGGAAACAGTCTGTGCAAAACGGAGTCATGAAGTGGTTTTAAACAAAGGAGGGACATTTGGCTTCTGGTTTAGAGGGTTTACTCTCTAGCTGCAGTGATAAAAATAAAGCGAAAGGGGCAAGGGGAGAAACAGGAAAATCAACTGGTAGTCAATTAGAAACATACCGACAAAAATTGCTAGTGGCAAGGACCAGGCTGGTAGTGCTAGAGACTCTGAGCGATAGTCAGAGCCCCAAGATTTGCTGTTGTATTTATTAACATGTGGGGTGAGAGAGAGGAGGAGCCTAGGGTTATTCTAAAATTTTAGCCTGCTGCTGCTGCTGCTGCTAAGTCGCTTCAGTTGTGTCTGACTCTGTGCGACCCCACAGATGGCAGCTCACTGGGCACCTCCATCCCTGGGATTCTCCAGGCAAGAATACTGGAGTGGCTTGCCATTTCCTTCTCCAAAACTTTAGCCTAAGCAACTAGAAATATGGGGTTGCCATTAACTGAGCAGTGAATGCATCAGAGAAAGTTAACTCAGCATTGTACCAGCACAAATCCACAAGTATGGAAAAGAGGAGAAAAGAAAACAGCAACAACAGCTTTGGCACCTGAATAGCTGATGGCCCAGGGTTAATGGCTTAGCTATCCAAGAAAGCCTAATCCTAACTCAGTGAGGAAACTGAGAATCAACGTGTTTAAACAGTAGCATCTTTAAAAAGTTCAGGAGTTCATGGTATCATGTACAGCTGGAAGCTGAGTTCGTGGGTATAAAATAAAGATGGTTAAAAGGTTAAAACAGTTTAAAGCTGTTTAAGAATGTAGCTCCCTAATCCCTTCTCCTATTCTGCTAAAAATGATTATCTCTCCCCAACACAGGCAGAGGACTGGACAGCACAAGTCACAGCTGAAGTTAGAGGTATCATACCCAGAACAGCAGGATTTAGAGAACCAGACAGAGCACACACACTGTTTAGATCTTAAGTCCATCCCTTGGGTTCTGTGTAACTCTCCCTCCAGACAGGACTTTGGAAAAGTTTTCCATTATGGGAAACCCAAACAGCCCAGGAAAAAGGACAAAATGTGCTGACATTTGGAGTTCCCCAGTCAGATCACTCTATAGTGAAACTTGAGTCAAGAACTTAGAACTTACATCAGCTTTTCATCCTATTCACCAACATCCACGCTCAAAAATGAGATGATAAACAAGGATTGCCAAGTATCTAGGCAGAGCCTCATTGTACTTTTACTGGAGTGTCAGGAAGGAATGCAATTAGATGTTGGTGTTCTATCAGACATCTTTACCCAGAGTCTGTCTTATTTCTACCTCCCCACTATCTTTTCTCCTTTGCCCTATTCTTTCCTAAAAAAAAAAGAAAGAAAAGGAAAACAAAGTAATATTCCAAGAGGCCCCTGGTTTTGTTGCTTTGTTCTTATCTGCCTAAAACTCACCGCTGAATCATCTTAGAACTTGACCTTTCTTCAGGATGAAAGTCTCATTGCCTTTCTCTGGATTTCAGAAACCTAGTAAAAATACACTGTACGGAGTGATGTGGGCCGCATCAAGCAGTCCTGATGGTGTGTAAATTGGTGTCAACTTTCTGGAGAATTATTGGTAATGTGCTGTAAGATTTTGAATGAGCAATCCAACAATCTAATTTCCAGAAATTTATACTAAGGAAAAATTGTAATGTGAATACTATTAGTAGTAATACAAACTGAAGTGCTTATGAATATACTGATACAATGTCTAAAACTTGCTTCAGAATAATCATATGTAGTGGGTATATTTATATTTTCTCATATGAAAGCCACTATATAATAGTCGCATTATAGTGTGCTATAAATATATAATACACACTGGATTTTGAAGACTTAATGCCAAAAAGAAAAAGTGAAATATGTCATTAATAACTTGAATATGGGACATCTATTAAAATAATATATTGGATATACTGAAAAAAAGAAAATGTATCATTAAAATTAATTTCACCTATTTCTTTTCTCTTTGTGAAATGAATGACTAGAGAAGTTTACATCACATTTAAGTAACATTTTTAATTATAAAGGTGGCTTGTGTTAATATTTGTGGTTTACATTATGTTTCTATTGGACAGCACTGGTATAGAGTCTATAAACCATCAGTCTGACATATCTGCAGGCTTCACATTCTTCGGATTCAACCAATCTCAGATCAAAAATATTCAGGGAAAACAAAATTCTAGAAAGTTCCAAAAGGAAAAAACTTGAATTTGCCATATGCTATAAACTATTTAGAGCAGTTGACCCAGTTGACTCTTCAACAACACTACGGTTAAGGGTGCCAACTCTCTCAACAACAAAAATGGAAAGAGTTGGCCCTTCATATCCATGAGTTTTCTATATTCAAGGTCACCAGTTATAGATTCAACCAACTGCGGATCATGTAGTATTGTAGTATTTACTATTAAAAAAAATCTGAATATAAGTGGACGCTTGCAGTTCAAACCCAGGTCAACTGTATTTACAACTATTTATATAGCTTTTATATTGTATTATGTATTATGAGTAATCTAGGGATAACTTAAAGTATACATACAGGAAGATGTGTGTGGGTTACATGTAAACAGTAAGTCGTTTTATATAAGGTACTTGAGCCTTTGCAGATTTTGGTATCTATGGAGATCCTGGAACCAATCCTCCATGGATACCAAGGGATGACTCTATTCCTATCAATAAAACAAAATTTTGCATTAAACATGAATATGTTTGAATGATTGACCATAAATGGGTAATTATTGAAATTAGGTTATGGGTTCAGTTCAGTTCAGTCACTCAGTTGTGTCCAACTCTTTGCGACCCCATGAATCGCAGCACACCAGGCCTCCCTGTCCATCACCAACTCCCGCAGTTCACTCAGACTCACGTCCATTGAGTCAGTGATGCCACCCAGCCATCTCATCCTCTGTCGTCCCCTTCTCCTCCTGCCCCCAATCCCTCCCAGCATCAGAGTCTTTTCCAATGAGTCAACTCTTCACATGAGGTGGCCAAAGTACTGGAATTTCAGCTTTAGTATCATTCCCTCCAAAGAAATCCCAGGGCTGATCTTCAGAATGGACTGGTTGGATCTCCTTGCAGTCCAAGGGACTCTCAAGAGTCTTCTCCAACACCACAGTTCAAAAGCATCAATTCTTCAGCGCTCAGCCTTCTTCACAGCCCAACTCTCACATCCATACATGACCACAGGAAAAACCATAGCCCTGACTAGACGGACCTTTGTTGGCAAAGTAATGTCTCTGCTTTTCAATATGCTATCTAGGTTGGTCATAACTTTTCTTCCAAGGAGTAAGCGTCTTTTAATTTCATGCCTGCGATCACCATCTGCAGTGATTTTGGAGCCCCCCAAAATAAAGTCTGACACTGTTTCCACTGTTTCCCATCTATCATGAAGTGATGGGACCAGATGCCATGATCTTCATTTTTTGAATGTTGAGCTTTAAGCCAACTTTTTCACTCTCCTCTTTCACTTTCATCAAGAGGCTTTTTAGTTCCTCTTCACTTTCTGCCATAAGGGTGGTAGGAATTCATTATATCACATTCTCTACTTTTGTAATTTTCCATAAAAAATGTTTTAAATATATGAATAAAGCTGTTTTCAAGAACGTGTTCATTCCTGTTTATACAACAGTAAAAAGTGAGAAAAAATGTCTAGTACTTATAACAGTAAGATCAGTTCAGTCACTCAGTCATGTCCAACACTTTGCAATCCCATGGACTGAAGCACGCCAGGCTTCCCTGTCATTCACCATCTCCCAGAGCTTGCTCAGACTCATGCCCATTGAGTCTGTAATGCCATCCAACCATCTCATTCTCTGTCATCCCCTTATCCTCCTGACTTGAATCTTTCCCAGCATCAGTGTCTTTTCCAATGAGTCAACTCTTCTCATGAGGTGGCCAAAGTATTGGAGTTTCAGCTTCAGCATCAGTCCATCCAATGAATATTTGGGACTGATTTCCTTTAGGATGGACTGGTTGGATCTCCTTGCTGCCCAAGGGACTCTCAAGAGTCTTCTCCAACACCACAGTTCAAAAGCATCAATTCTTCAGCACTCAGCTTTCTTTACAGTCTAACTCTCACATCCATACATGACTACTGGAAAAACCAAAGCTTTGACTAGACAGACCTTTGCTGGCAAAGTAATATGCTTTCTAGGTTTGTCATAGCTAGGAGCAAGTATCTTTTAATTTCATGGCTGCAGTCACCATCTGCAGTGATTTTGGAGCCCAAGAAAATGAAGTCTGTCACTGTTTCCATTGTTTCTCCATCTATTTCCCATGAAGTGATGGGACTGGATGCCATGATCTTAGTTTTCTGAATGTTGAGTTTTAAGCCACCTTTTTTACTCTCCTTTTTCACTTTCACTAAGAGACACTTTGGAAACAGTATCAGACTTTATTTTGGGGGGCTCCAAAATCACTGCAGATGGTGACTGCAGCCATGAAATTAAAAAGATGCTTACTCCTTGGAAGGAAAGTTATGACCAACCTAGATAGCATATTGAAAAGCAGAGACATTACTTTGCCAACAAAGGTCCGTCTAGTCAGGGCTATGGTGAGTCTGAGTGAACTCTGGGAGTTGGTGATGGACAGGGAGGCCTGGCGTGCTGCAATTTATGGGGTCGCAAAGAGTCAGACATGACTGAGCGACTGAACTGAACTGAACTGAATGCACACTTCAGTTCTTCATAACAATAAAGGAATGGTTAAATTAATTATGTTCACTCATGTGCTGCATGCAATCACTAAATAGTAAAAGTAATATCTAACATTTGAATTCTAATTATATTCCCAGCTTTGTGCTAAACAAATTATATCATTATATCATTTCACAGTCACAATAGTCACGTAGTCACAATAAGGTAGACAAACTTCATACTCTGACCTCTTTCCTTCACCCCAGATTTATATATCTAATAGCCTGCCAAGTGGCATCTATTAGCTGGAATATAAGGGTAAAGAACAAAGCAAATCAACAGGAAGAAGTGGACTGGAAGAAACAGAAACTATCTACAGAAGAGAAAAAAATTGTTTAAAAAGGAGGTTTTGATTAATTAAATTAGTTAAATCTACAGGCCCATATCACTGATGAACATGGATGCAAGAATCCTCAACAAAATTCTAGCAAACGGAATTCAACAACATATTAAAAAGCTCATACTCCATGATCAAGCTCAGTTTATTCCAGGGATACAAAGATTCTTCAATATATGCAAATCAACCACTGTGATACAACATATTAACAAACTGAAAGATAAAAACCATATGATCATCTCAACAGATGCAGAAAAAGCCTTTGACAAAATTCAGCACCCATTTATGATTAAACCTCTTCAAAAAAATGGGCATAGAAGGGACTTACCTCAACATAGTAAAGGCCATATATAATAAACCCACAGCAAACATTATTCTCAATGGTGAAAAACTGAAAGCATTCCCCCTAAGATCAGGAACAAGACAAGGGTGTCTACTCTCAACACTGTTATTCAATGCAGTTTTGGAAGTCCTAGCTATAGCAATCAGATAAGAAAAAGAAATGAAAGGAATCCAAATTGGAAAAGAAGAAGCAAAACACTCACTGTTTGCAGATGACATGATACTTTACATAGAAAACCCTAAAGATACTACCAGAAAATTATTAGAGCTAGTCAGTAAATTTAGCAAAGTCACAGGATACAAAATCAATACACAGAAATCACTTGCATTCCTATATACTAACAATGAAAAATGAGAAAGAGAAATTAAGGAATCAATCCTTTACTACTGCAACAAGAAGAATAAAATACCTAGGAATAAACCTACATACGGAGACAAAAGAACTGTACACAGAAAATTATAAGACACTGAGGAAAGAAAGCAAAGATGACATAAACAGATGGAGAGATATTTCATGTTTCTGGGTAGGAAGAATCAATATTGTGAAAATGACTATACTACCAAATGCAATCTACAGATTCAATGCGATCCCTATCAAATTACCAATGGCATTTTTCACAGAACTAGAACAAAAAAATTTCACAATTCATATGGAAATACAAAAGACTCCAAATAGCCAAAGCAGTCCTGAGAAAGAAGAATGGAGCTGGAGGAATCAACCTTCCTGACTTCAGACTATACTACAAAGCTACAGTCATCAAGACAGTATGGTACTGGCACAAAAACAGAAATATAGACCAATGGAACAAGACAGAAAGCCCAGAGATAAACCTATGCACCCCTAGATACCTTGTTTTGACAAAGGAGGCAAGAATATACAATGGGGCAAGGACAGTCTTTTCAATAAGTGCTGCTGGGAAAACTGGACAGCTACATGTAAAAGCATGAAATTACACACTTCCTAACACCATACACGAAGAGAAATTCAAAATCAATTAAAGACCTAAATGTAAGACCAGAAGCTATAAAAACTCTTAGAGGAAAACATAGGTAGAACACTTGATGACACAAAGCAAGATCCTCTATGACCCACCTCCTAGAGTAATGGAAATAAAAACAAAAGTATACAAATGGGACCTGTCTGATTAAACTTAAACACTTTTGCATAGCAAAGCAAACTATAAGCAAAGTGAAAAGTCAATCCTCAGAATGGGAGAAAATAATAGCAAATGAAACAACTGACAGAGGATTAATTTCCAAAATATACTGTCAATGGACATCTCAGACATCTATTGTTCATCTGTCAATGGACATCTAGCTTGCTTCCATGTTCTAGCTATTGTAAATAGTGCTGCAATGAACATTGTGGTACATGTGTCTGTTTCAATTTTGGTTTCCTCAGGGTATATGCCTAGGAGTGGGATTGCTGGCTCACATGGTGGTTTTATCCCTAGTTTTTTAAGAAATCTCCGTACTGTCTTCCATAATGGCTGTTCCATTTATTGAGCTTATACTACTCAATACCAGAAAAACAAACAATCCAATCAAAAAGTGTGGAAAACATGCAGATGGCTAACAAACACATGAAAAGATGCTCAACACTGCTCATTATTAGAGAAATGCAAATCAAAACTACAATGAGATATCACCTCACACCAATCAGAATGGCCATCATCAGAAAGTCTACAAACAAAAACTGCTGGAGAGGGTGTGAAGAAGAGGGAGCCCTCGTGCACTATTGGTGGGAACGTAAATTGATACAGTCATTATGGAAGACAGTATAGAGATTCCTTAAAAAAGTAGGAATAAAACCACCATATGACCCAGCAATCCCACTCCTAGGCATATATCCTGAGGAAGCCAAACTGAAAAAGACACATGTATCCCAATGTTCATTGCAGCACTATTTACAATAGCTAGAACATGGAAGCAACCTAGATGTCCATTGACAGAAGGATGGATAAAGAAGTTGCGGTACATATACACAATGGAAAATTACTCAGCCATAAAAAGAAATGCATTTGAGTCAGTTCTAATGAGGTGGATGAACCCAGAACCTATTATACAGAATGAAGTCAGTCAGAAAGAAAAAGATAAATATCGAATACTAACACACATATACAGAATCTAGAAAGATGGTACCAAAGAATTTATTTGCAGGGCAGCAATGGAGAAACAGACATAAACAGACCTATGGACATAGGGAGAGGGGAGGAGAGGGTAAGATGTATGGAGAGAGTAACATGGAAACTTACATTACCATATGTAAAACAGATAGCCAATGGGAACTTGCTGTATGTCTCAGGGAACTCAAACAGGGGGTCTGAATCAACCTAGAGGGTGGGATGGGGAGAGAGATGGGAGGGAAGTCCCGGCGGGGGGGCATATATGTATACCTATGGCTCATTCATGTTGAGGTTTGACAGAAAATAACAAAATTCTGTAAAGCAACTATCCTTCAATTAAAAAATAAATAATTTTTAAAAGGAAGTTTTGATTAATATTCAAGAGAGATAATAGAAGATATTGCTTCGATGAGACAACAACACTTTTTTTTTTAATGCAGGCGGGATTAAGAAGAAATAACTTGAAAATTAATAACCTAATAGCAGACATTAAAAACTAGAAGGGTTAGAAGATGACATTTCATCAAACCCTCAGAAAGTAGTGAAAAGACAAACGTATGGGCTCACACCAGTCAGAATCAGTTCAGTTCAGTCGCTTAGTCGTGTCCGACTCTTTGCGACCCCATGAACCGCAGCACGCCAGGCCTCCCTGTCCATCACCAAAGTTTACATCACAGAGTTTACCCAAACTCATGTCCATTGAGTTGGTGATGCCATCTAACCATCTCATCCTCTATCGTCCCCTTCTCCTCCTGCCTTCAATCTTTCCCAACATCAGGGTCTTTTCAAATGAGTCAGCTCTTCGCATCAGGTGGCCAAAATATTGGAGTTTCAGCTTCAACATCAGTCCTTCCAATGAATACCCAAGACTGATCCCCTTTAGGATGGACTGGTTGGATCTCCTTGCAGTCCAAGGGAGTCTCAAGAGTCTTCTCCAACACCACAGATCAAAAGCATCAATTCTTCGGCACTCAGCTTTCTTTATAATCCAACTCTCACATCCATACCTGACTACTGGAAAAACCATAGCCTTGACTAGAAAGACCTTTGTTGACAAAGTAATGTCTCTGCTTTTCAATATGCTGTCTAGGTTGGTCATAACTTTCCTTCCAAGGAGTAAGTAAGCATCTTATAATTTCATGGCTACAATCACCATCTGCAGTGATTTGGGGGCCCCCAAAATAAAGTCAGCCACTGTTTCCACTGTTCCCATCTAATTGCCATGAAGTGATGGGACCAGATGCCATGATCTTAGTTTTTTGAATGTTGAGCTTTAAACCAACTTTTTGACTCTCCTCTTTCACTTTCATCAAGAGGCTTTTTAGTTCTTCTTCACTTTCTGCCACAAGGGTGGTGTCATCTGCGTATCTGAGGTTATTGATATTTCTCCCAGCAATCTTAATTCCAGCTTGTGCCTCATCCAGCCCAGCATTTCTCATGATGTACTCTGCTTATAAGTTAAATAAGCAGGGTGACAATATACAGCCTTGCCGTACTCCTTTTCCTATTTGGAACTAGTCTGTTGTTCCATGTCCAGTTCGAACTGTTGCTTCCCGACCTGCATACAAGTTTCCCAAGAGGCAGGTCAGGTGGTCTGGAATTCCTATCTCTTTCAGAATTTTCCACAGTTTATTATGATCCACACAGTCAAAATTATCATCATTAAAACCTCTACAAATAACAAATGCTGGAGATGATGTAGAACAAAGGGAATCCTCCTACACTGTTGGTGGGAATGTAACTTGGTAAAGTCACTATGGAAAACAGTATATAGGTTCCTCAGAAAACCAAAAACAGAATTAGCATATGATCCAGCCATCCCATTCCTGGGCATATATCCAAACAAAACTCTAAGCCAAAAAGATAACATGCACCCACATGTTCACAGTAGCACTATTCACTATAGCCAAAACATGGAAACAATCTATATGCTCACAGAGAGATGAAGGGATAGAGAAGATGTGGTACATGTATACAATGGAACACTACTCAGCCATAAAAAGAACAAAGTAATCCCATTTGCAGCAAATGGATGCAACTAAAGATTACCATACTAAGTGAAGCAAGCCATACAGAGAAAGACAAATATCATATGATATCACTTATTTATGGACTCTAAAAATATGACACAAAGGAACCTGTCTATGAAACAGAAACAGACTCATGGACGTAGACAATAGACTTGTGGTTGCCAAGGGGATGGGAGTTGGGGGTGACGGAGTGGGAGGTTGGGGTTAGCAGATGTAAGCAATTATATACACAATGGATAAACAAGGTCCTACTGTATAGCACAGAGAATTATATTCAATATCCTATGATAAACCATAAAGGAAAAGAATATTTTAAGAAGAATGTACATGTATGTGTAACAAAACCACTTTGCTGTACAGCAGAAATCAACACAACATTGTAAATCAAACTATATTTCAATTAAAAAAAAAAGGGGGGGGGAGACAAAGGAATGAGGAAAAGGAAAAGATTTTAAAGTCAAAAGAATTCTAAAACCAGTCCTCGAAGGTCCCCATTTGCATAACACAAAATCAAGGAAGACTTCCTACTAGTCTGCTAATCCTCCCATCCAGCGTCCAGCAAGAATCTGATCTCTTTTTTATTTACCGGAAGACAAGGAAGCCCATAGCTCTTAGAACATTCACCTGCCACACGCTTAAATATTGAATACATTATTACAGAGACTAACTGAAGATGGATTCTGTGATAGATTAAGGACTTTATCTATACAAACGGGTTGGCAAAGGATGGTCAATTCTAGCTACTGCCTGTTTTGGTAAATAAAGTTTATTGGAGCAGAGCCACATCCATTCATTTTTGTGTTATCTGTGGCTGCTTTTCCACTAAAACAAATGAGATCAATAATTGTGGCTGAGATTCTATGGCCACAAAATCCAATACATTTACTATAACGCCCTTTACAAAAAAAAAAGTTTGCTGATTTCTCATATAGAGTATTCCTTTTAGACCTAACAGTCCTTGGAAGTTGATGTTTTTCATCCTTATTTTACCATGAGGGAAGCTGAGGTTTAGAGAAGGCAAATGGCATGCCCAGATTTGCCGGGGGCCAGCGTGAGGAACTCCGCCCATGGCAAAGGTCATGAAGAAGGAGGCCTGGCATATGCAAAGGTGTGATCAAGCCTCAGGAAACCCCCTGTTCCCGAGCACCTACCCCCAAAACCGGAGTACTTTACGGGGAGCTCTCCCCCATAACCATTTCTCTCAGAGGAGTTAACTTGCAGCTCCAAGTTAATAAAAATTCCTGGGCGTGACAAGAGTGTTTCAACTTATGAACTCTGAAGGTTCTCTGGCCTGCCAGATCAGGCTCGTCCAGCCACATGTGATTGTTTACAGCCTCCCAACCTTGAGAGGCACCAGATGCTTTAAAACTTTCTAAATACAGACTCTTTTGAGAAGTTAGAAAATTACTATAGTATAGTGGGTTGATTAGAAATTATATTGGTAAAGGGTTTTTTCATTTGTCCTGACAATAATCACTGCTAATTACCTGCCCTGGGTGTGACAAGGATGTCTCAGGTCAAACCTCTCTACTGACAGACTAGCTTGTGTGACAACCTCTCAACCATAAACAGCACAGAGAGTTTGGAGTATTAGCGTAGGGCTTTTTTCATTGATGAGTCAATGATTGCCATCAGGCCTCCATATCCTTAGGCACCTGGGAATATATTAATCAATGTATTTGGAATATAGAAAAGGAAATATAGTAGTTTTTTGATGTTAGCAATACTAGACTTTTTGAGTTAATGAATTTTCTCTTTTGTTATAGATCACTGTACTTTGTTATAAATCACTATGCTATGTAAAAATGTAACTTTATCACTATCTTAAGACAAAATAGATCTTAAGGGGAACATTGGTGAAGGGTTTACATTTGTTGAGCCAATATTTGCTGCTAAATCTCCATATTCCTGCCCTTATAATGAATATAACTAGCATATAGGAGAAATAAGTATTAACCTTTAAGATTAATCATGTTAAACCTTAGGTTAAGTAAATTCCTTTCTTGATTGTAACTCACTACACCCTCACCCTATAGGAATGCAACTTTATTTGGAGGGTGGCGCCTGATTTAAGAAAAAATCACCCCTGGAAAAATAAGTTTTCTGGTTAACTGACCCGTATCAGAAAGGGCCATAAAATGTCAGCAGACCTCATGGCTAGAAGATGATGTAAAAACCCATAAGACCTTTGTATAATTTTATATGAAGCACCTGATTGTGACAAGGGTCAGGTCTGCTGACCCCCGCGTGACTCTGTATTCATCCCTATGTATAACAAAAAGGTACATAAACAAACCTGAAAGATAAAGAAATTGGATCAGTTTCTGGAAAGACTGATTCCCCCGTGTCATTTCTTTCTCGCTCCCCGTTTTCCTGGTTGAATTCCCATCTGGTAGAAGGGTACGCACCAAGCCTACTGACTTTGCCGGGGCTTCTAAGATCGGACCAGGGAGGCCTCAGTGCCTCCTCTCCCTCGGGAGAACGGAAAGACGCCTGTGGCCTTCGTAGGTGGTGATTACTATTCCACGTAAACCAGTTATTCAGCCTCCTTTTCTCCATTAATTCTCCTACTACACCATCTGTTTCTAATCTCCCTCTATATCTGTAATTAAATAAGTTTTTTCCAGGACGCCGATTTCGTCCCCACCTTCGAATTACCCTGGATTGACCTGGGCTGGACCCGGGCACAGATTCAGATAGTAAGTATTGGGAACATGATAAAACTGTCTTTTGACAATCACATACTGTCTCCTATTGGAGTAATTTCCCCACCTAATGGGACATTTGTCTCATAAGAAATCAATGAGAGGACACAGTAGGTCACAGAACTCCGATATTGAGGTATCAAGTGAAGTGAAGTTGCTCAGTCGTGTCCAACTCTTTGCAACCCCATGGACTGTAGCCTACCAGGCTCCTCTGTCCATGGGATTTTCCAGGCAATAGTCCTGGATTGGATTGCCATTTCCTTCTCCAAGGGATCTTCCCAACCCAGGGATCAAACCCAGGTCTCCCGCATTGTAGACAGACACTTTACCATCTGAGCCACCAGGGAAGTCTATTGAGGTATCAAGCCAGCCAAGATAACATGAGCATTCTTGCTGGAGCTGAAGGCCATCCCATGTGCCTCTGTCCTTTTACTTTTTCAGAAGTGACCCTGTCCACTGATGTAGGAGCACCAGCCTTGTTCTAGTATTCCAACCAACCCTCTACTTTTGTTGTTTTTCAATCACTAAGTCATGTCTGACTCTTTGTGACCCCATGGACTACAGCACACCAGGCTTCCTGGTCCTTCACAATCTCCCAGTTTGCTCAAATTCTTGTCCATTGAGTCAGTGATGCTAACTATCTCATCATCTGTGGCCTATTTCTTCTTCTGCCCTCAATCTTTCCCTGCATCAGAACCTTTTCCAATGAGTCGGCTCTTCACATCAGGTTGCCAAATATTTGAGCTTAAACTTCAGCATCAATCCTTCCAATGAATATTCAGGGTTGATTTTCTTTAGAATTGCCTGGTTTGATCGCCTTACTGTCCAAGGGACTTTCAAGAGTATTCTCCAACACCACAGTTCAAAAGCATGAATTCTTTAGTGCCCAGCTTTCTTTATGGTCCAACTCTCACATCCATACATGACTACTGGAAAAACCATAGCTTTGATTATATGGACTTTTGTCTGTAAAGTGACATCTCTGCTTTTTAATATGCTGTCTAGGTTTGTTATAGATTTTCTTCCAAGGAGCAAGCATCTTTTAATTTCATGGCTGCAGTCACCATCTGCAGTGATTTTGGAGCCCAAGAAAATAAAGTCTGTCACTGTTTCCATTGTTTCCCCATCTATTTGCCATGAAGTGATAGGACCAGATGCCATGATCTTCATTTTTTGAACGTTGAGTTTTAAGCCAGCTTTTTCATTCTCCTCTTTCACTTTCATCAAGAGGCTCTTAAGCTCTTCTTCACTCTATCCCATAAGGGTGGTGTCATCTTCGTATCTGAGGTTATTGATATTTCTCCCGGCAATCTTGATTCCAGCTTGTGCTTCATTCAGCCCAGCATTTCGCATGATGTACTCTGCATATAAGTTAAATAAGCAGGGTAATAAAATATAGCCTGACATACTCCTTTCCCAATTTGTAACCAGTTCATTGTTCCATGTCCAGTTCTAATTGTTGCTTCTTGACCTGCATACAGATTTCTCAGGAGGCAGGTAAGGTGGTCTGGTATTCCCATCTCTTGAAGAATTTTCCAGTCTGTTGTGATCTGCACACTCAAAGGCTTTAGCGTAGTCAATGAAGCAGATGTTTTTCTGAAATTCTCTTGCTTTTTCAATGATCCAGCAGATGTTGGCAATTTGATCTCTGGTTTCTCTGCCTTTTCTAAATCCAGCTTGAACATCTCAAAGTTCTCAGTTTACATGGTATTGAAGCCTTGCTTTGAGAATTTTGAGCATTACTTGCTAGCGTGTGGGATGAGTGCAATTGTGCGGTAGTTTGAACATTCTTTGGCATTGCTTTTCTTTGAATGAAAACTGACCTTTTCCAGTGCTGTGGCCACTGCTGAGCCTTCCAAATTTACTGGCATATTGAGTGCAGCATTTTAACAGCATCATCTTTTAGGATTTAAAATAGCTCAGCTGGTGTTCCATCACCTCTACGAGGTTTGTTGGTAGTGATGCATCCTAAGGCCCATTTGACTTCACATTCTAGGATGTCTGGCTCTAGGTTAGTGATCACACCATGTGGTTATCTGGGTCATATTTGTATAGTTCTTCTGTGTATGCTTGTCACCTCTTCTTAGTATCTTCTGCTTCTGTTAGGTCCATACCATTTCTGTCCTTTATTGTGCCCATTTTTGCATGAAATGTTCCCTTGGTATATGTAATTTTCTTGAAGAGATCTCTAGTCTTTCTTATTCTATTGCTTTCCTCTATTTCTTTGCAAATGGGTCTCACTTGGGTGCTTATGGGTAAGCTCCTGCACACTAAGAGAAAAGTTATATAACCTAAAGCTGTCAAACAACTTGTTAAATAACACAGGACACAGGGACGGATCACCACTGTAAAAAACTCAACACTATGCATTGCAGTCCTGCTTCTGGTTTCCATTTGGCCTGCTCTCCTTTTCTGGAAGCATACTTTTGCTTTTTTTAAACTAAAACTCTGGCTGTTTAAAACTGTGCTGTCTGTTGATTGAATCATTTTCTTTGGGAGCACAAGAACAAAAGTATTGCCATTTTGCTGGTAACACTACTTCCTCCGGTACAAGTACAAACTCCATTTGCACTGGAAATTCATTTTAACACAATTTTTTTCTCCTGGTTGTGCCATGCAGCTTGTGAGATCTTAGATCCCTGACCAGGGATTGAACTCAGCCACAGTAGGGAAAGTGCTGAGTCCTAACCACTAGACCACAGGGAATTTCCTAAAACGATCTTATAAAACAGATAGCAAATCTCAGAAACATGCTCAGCAGACACATTTGCCCTGAGGCAAGTTCCAAGTACCCATGTAGTTCAGCAACTCAGAAAACATTCCAGCCACTGTCAGTGCCCATAAAGCAGAAGTAAATGTTTTTCTGGCACTCTCTTGCTTTTTTGATGTGTGAATCATAACAAACTGTGGAAAATTCTTTAAGAGATGGGAATACCATACCAGTTTACCTGCCTCCTGAGAAATCTGTATGCAGGTCAAGAAGCAACAATTAGAACTGGACGTGGAACAACAGACTGTTTTTAAATCGGGAAAGGAACACGTCAAGGCTGTATACTGTCACCCTGCTTACTTAACTTATATGTAGAGTACATCATGTGAAATGCTGGGCTGGATGAAACACAAACTGGAATCAACATTGCAGGAGAAATATCAATAACCTCAGACATGCAGATGACACCACCCTTATGGCAGAAAGTGAAGAAGAACTAAAGAGCCTCTTGATGAAAGTGAAAGAGGAGAGTGAAAAAGTTGGCTTAAAATTCAACATTCAGAAAACTAAGATCATGGCATCTGGTCCCATTACTTCATGGCAAATAGATGAGGAAACAGAAGAAACAGGCTTTATTTTCGGAGGCTCCAAAATCACTGCAGATGGTGACTGCAGCCATGAAATTAAAAGACACTTGCTCCTCAGAAGAAAAGTTATGACCAACCTAGATAGCATATTAAAAAGCAGAGATATTACTTTGCCAACAAAAATATGTCTAGTCAAAGCTCTGTTTTTTCTAGTAGTCATGTATGGATGTGAGAGTTGGACTAAAAAGAAAGCTGACTGCTGAAGAATTAATGTTTTTGAACTATGGTGTTGGAGAAGACTCTTGAGAGTTCCTTGGACAGTAAGGAGATCCAACCAGTCCATCCTAAAGGAAATCAGTTCTGAATAATCACTGGACGGACTGATACTGAAGCTGAAACTCCAATACTTTGGCCACCTGATGTGAAGAGCTGACTCATTTGAAAAGACCCTGATGCTGGGCAAGATTGAAGTCAGGAGAAGGGGATGACAGAGGATGAGACAGTTGGATGGCATCACCGACTCAACAGATATGAATTTGAGTAAACTCTGGGAGTTGGTGATGGACAGGGAGGCCTGGTGTGCTTCAGTCCATGGAGTCGCAGAGTCGGACGTGACTGAGCAACCGAACTGAACTGGTCAGTGTAAATACAGGTCAAAGTCATTCAAGACCTTATGCATATTAGGTGTCCTGAGGAATACCCGTTAGGGGCAGCCGAAGCTCTTGCTTCCTTCCAGAATGCCTCTGACAGATTCTGATCCTTTCCACCCCCAGGTGGGACATGGACAAGTATAAGAAAAAGTGAAAGTTAGTCGCAAAGTCGTGTCCGACTCTTTGCAGTTCCATGAACTGCAGCCTGTCCTGCTTCTCTATCCGTGGAATTCTCTAGGCAAGAGTACCGGAGTGGGTTGCCATTTCCTTCTCCAGGGGATCTTCCTGGCCTGGGGATGGAACCCAGATCTCCTGCATTGCAGGCAGATTCTTTACCAACTGAGCCACTAGGAAAGCCCATAGATAGGTATAGTGGCTAAAATAGTGACCATAATGAAGAAGGTTATTAATGCTGGCATAGGAAACAATGGCAACTAATTCAATCTCAGACCCGTTCCCCCTCTTCCTGAAAATCAAAGGATGGAACTGAAAGTTCCAACCCTCTAATCACAGAGTTGGTTCTCCAGGCAACCGGCCCCCATACTACTTTTAAAAGTCACCTTATTAACATAACAAATACAGCTGAGTTAAAAAAAAAAAAAAAGACACCTTTGTCACTCTCAACATTTAGGAAATTCTAAGTTTTAGCCATCTGAATGACCAAATAAATATTTTCCTTATAAATCACAATGTCCCACTTCTCTTCCTCCTCCCAGTATTCACTCCATTCATTCAAGGATGCCTGCATCAAACCGAGGTGAGATGTGAAGTGCTTTGAGAATGCTTTTAGTGGTACATGACTTAGTGGTACAGTCACCAAATTGGTGACTGACTCTGCTGCACAGGACCAAATAACAGTTGAGTCCAGCTCCTGAAGCTTAGAAGCCAAGAACAAATTCTTCCAGCTGGCCACTCATGACATCACCCTCTGATCATCAAAACCCCACAGTAACTCCTTTGCTAAACCCCAGGCTGCTATTCTCTACAAGAAGCATTAGGTTGGGAGATTCTGTCATGTCAATAACCTCTACAAAGTCAATTAGATATTAACAAAGCTCCACTTACCTTCCTTACTCTGGTGAAAACAGCACACAAAGAGGGGGAGATTTTCTTTGGAAGAGATTCTGATCACACTCAAGAATTCAGCTGCTTTTACCTGCTCCGGGAGCTTGTTCTGGATTTGAAGGCTTATTAGTTTATCAGTTCATTCTGTATTTATTCACTTATTCCCAGAGCACTGTGCAGTACATAGCTAATGTTCTCTTTCAATACTGGGTCTAATCCTGTAATACAATGTGAGAGTGCATATTTAATCCTGATGTTAGTGAGCCTTCTATGCGACAGAATATTCTATCTCCCACAGAAAGTGAGTTCAATGGTCTACTTTAGATCATGACACCTTTTGTCAACAACTTCTAATACTCAGGGGCAACAAAAGCCTCCAGCTTTGCTGTGGCCTTACTATGTTCTGATATGTTTCCCCAAGTATAGATCTGATATGTTTCCCAAGTATTTTTTTTGAAATTTATTTTACTGAAGTATAGTTGATTTAGCGTTAATTTCTGCTGCACAGCAAAGCAATTCAGTTACACACGTGTGTGTGTGCATGTGTGTATGTGTAATAATAAGGTCCTACTGTAGAGCACAGGGAACTATATTTAATATCCTATGGCAAACTATAATGAAAAAGAATACATATATTTTTTTCAATATCCTGTGGTAAACTATGACATATATATAAACTATACTAAAATATAGTATAAATAAAAGAATATATATATCAATATAGATTATAGCTTACCACAGGATATTGAACGTAGTTCCCTGTGCTATACAGTAGGTGCTTATTATTTATCCATTCTATGCATAATAGTTTGCAAATGCCAATCCCCTTGATCAATCACCATATTTTCCCAAGTAATTTCTTGACACTGGACCAGTCTGTATTGGCACAGAAACCAATACTACCTCCTTGGTTGTTAAACAGAACAGACAGACCAAAAATACTCCATTCAGACATTTGGAGTATTGGAGGAACTTGTAGTACTGAAAAACAAAACGAAACTGGGCATTACATCCCAAGAGTCCTGACCCACTTCAGAGCCTGTTGGCTTCTTTGTGAACTGGAAGTCAGAAGTGAAGAACCACTGGGTAAGTAAGTAAGCTTCATCTGATACTACTTAGGTTCTTGTGATTAATAGGCCAATGTCCTCCTCATGATGGACATTTTATTCATCCATGGATGTGTAATTTCCTGTGGTTTGTGAGTTTACCTCCTGCTTTGCAACAGAAAAGATTTAAAACTTCCCCATGGATGAAACCCTCAGGAAATCTTCCTGTATATCATCAACATTCCTGTTAATTAAAAATTAGCTGTTTCAGAAAGTAAAATCTACATGACTATTCATTGTGCAGGAAAATCAGATACAAGTAAATAGGAAAACAGTACTTCTGCCAATGAATGCCACATCTGTGAAGAGTCATGTTAACTTTCTTCTTTAAGTGACTACTGCTTTCTTACTCATTGAGAAACTTTGTTGTCTAAAATCAAAGCATCTGGAAAATCTTGTGCTTTATATTTTATCAGTACGAATGAAACCATTTCAATTTACTTTCCAGGGATAAAGCTTCAGAAAGGGTGTTTCTGGACAACAGTTTAATAAAAACAGGATCATGAATCTGTTTTGTTGTCTTAGGGCTGATGTTTTCTGCTCTGCTTTGTCAAAGCAATATTTCATTTGTACTTCAACTAAACTTCATGTCCCCACAATCCTATAACCCTACCTCATTCTTTGTTCAGTTATAAGTCCCATAACATCTCTGGTGGGCAGTGTCCTTCACTGTAATTTTATCAAGAGATCTGGCTTTGCTGTACTACAGGTTTATTCCTGGTGGTCTTAGATTGATGGGGCTTGGACCCTGTCTTGTTCAGCTTCCAGGGTTCAAACAGGAAAAAATTTTAAACAGTTGTGTGAATGAAAAATGCTGCCATATCAGTAACAAAGGATGTTGCAGCCATCAATTACTGTTAACTACCCCAACTATGCACCCAGAGGGGAATCACAACGGAAAAAAGAACAGCATATTGTTTCTAGACAGCCCTAGAAGGACTACAGCTATAACACACTGTAGCTATAATAGCTAAATTACTGCTCAGTCATGTCCAACTCTTTGCGGTTCCATGGACTTGCAGCCCACCAGGTTCCTCTACCCACACAATTTTCCAGGTAAGAATACTAGACAGGGGTGCCATTCCCTTCTCCAGAGGATCTTTCCAACCCAAGGATCGAACCCGGTCTCCCACATTGCAGGCAGATTCTCCATGGTCTGAGACACGATGGGAGCCCATTATCAAAGAGATAATTTCAAAGAGCCCACACTCTTGCATTTTCCCACACATAAAAAAGCACTAAATTCATTAACTTCACAGGTGTTTTTACAAAACTCCTGTGTATCCTGGCTCCTCCCTTACCTCTTCAGTAGTCCCTCAGAGAGATCTGAGAGGCTATCTTCCAATCTTAAGTCCTCAGAAAAGACACCAAATACAACATAATTCTCAACTGTTAGGTGGTATAGTTTTTTCACTTGACTGTAATATGCATTTTTCATCCCTAAGTATAATATGCCAGGTAAGCATACTGTCTACCATGCCAGTTTCATTATAATTGGGATGAGTTCATATCCCAGAAAAGGTACAGGAACAAGGTGGTCACGGTACTCGGTGGCTTTCACTTCACTTCTTGGAACAGGCTTAGATTTTCTTTTTCTCTTTTTAGTCCCAAACACTTCCTGTTCTAAACTGATGCTTCCATCCCTCATGACTGAGGGGAATAAAAAAGTCGAGACACATTTACTCGAAGCTGATTTGGTAGACAGCTCTGGCCACGTTGACATTCGCGGGTATTGTGGAAACTGGGGGGGGGGGGGGGGGGGACGAGGGGGACACGCTGCTGCCCACCCCCGCAATCCGTGGCCTGGATCCAGGACCAGCGTAATCCTCTGCTCTCAGCCTCAAACTGAAACCCGAAGAAGGGCGCCGCCTCGCCTTTAACATTCACTTCTTGTCACAAATAGGCACTAGGGCGCGCGCGGCTTAAAAGGAAACAGTTTCCAAGACACTTCACGCTCACTAAACACCTGGCCTCTACCATGGTATGCAGTCACCAGGTTTCTCGCTGGCGCCGGCTTTCATTCTCCTTTCCTCTCAGTGATTGGACGAGTAGGAACGGCGTGCGGCAGGGGCGTGGCCCCGCAGGGAGAGGCTGAGAAAACTACCGTATGGGGCCAGGACACCATCTTGGATCCTGGCATCGTCCTCGAGTTGCCCTTCCTCCTGGTGATTGGACGAGCCGGTTAGGTGTCCCGGAAGGGACGTAACCAGCCAACCAGACCTGGGAGCATGCGTTTTCTTTTCCCTTGTTTCAAGGGTGTAACTGTATGAAATGCCCTTGCTCATTCCTGGACGAACCTGACGTCGCGAGACAGAAAAGGCTTGCTTGGAGAGTTATCTTGCATTTTAATGGAGCTTTGAAAAACCTGAAAACTGCCTGGGGCTGCTTGGGAAGGCGTCTTAAAATGCTTCAAGGAAGCGTTGTCATTTTTCAAAGAGAAAGATGGGGAGCACATTCTAGGAAGAGGAGGCTGATTACATGAAAAGTCCCGAAACTTGTACCTATTGCGATATTAGGGATAAAGGAGGCAGAATGCCCAGACAGGAAATAACCTAGAAAGGGGTTGGGATTAGACTATGGAGGCCTTGAATTGCCAGGGAGTTAGGACCTTATTCTGTAGATTGGGTCAGCGGTCCCCAGTCTTTTTGGCACCAGGGACCAGTTTCGGGGAAGATAACTGCTCCCCTCCTGCTGTGGGTCTTGGTTACAGGGAATTGGAGACCCCAGAATTATGTGGTGAAAAATGGACTTATGGAGTACTTCAAACAAGTGTGACATAATCATTTACTGAACTCTAGAAAAATAACTGGGGAATCCCAAAGTCTTTCCCAAAGTATTCAGTGAACGATTTGGGGAGCTTGTTTATTAAATGCAAATTTTTGCTCCTCTGCAGACCTGCTGATGAAGATTCTCTGGTTGTAGAGCTAGGAAACGTGTTTGGGGGAAAGAAATGCACAAATAAAGGCAGAGATTTGAATGTTCACAAGCTGAACACACTCGTGTAACCAACACCCAGATGAAGAAACGCACCAGCAGCTCAAAAACTCCGCTTCCCCCTCCAAGCCACTACTTCCTGCACCAGGGGTAAAAGTGACTACTAACGTAGTTTGCCTGATTTGAATTTTCTATAAATGAAATTACAGAGCATATACTTGAGACCTATGAAACAACTGGCCTGTATTTTTAAATGTCAGTAATATGAACGACAAGGGTAGGTTTATTACAGATTTTAAAAGACCAGACATAACTAAATGCAGGTTGTAACCCTTCACAAGATCATAGGCCCGGAAGGCTTTTTTCATTTGCTGGGAATAACATAAATGGAACAATTGCTAATAGTTAAATTAATAAATTACGTGGGAATTCCCTGATGATCCAATGGTGAGGATTCTGGGCTTTCACTCTAGGTCAAGAGTCTGGACCCTTGGTCTGGGAACTAGGATCCTGCAAGGCTTGAGGCACAGCCAAAATCATACATATATACATACATGTGTATATATAAGTGTGTGTGTATGTACATATGCATACACATGTATATGTGACTATTATACAGATATATGACTATTATTAACTTACTGAATTTGAGTATTGTACTGATTATGTAAAGTCATGCCCTTGTTTCTAGGAAACATCACATTTAAGTGTAAAGGAACATCATGTCTGCAGTTTCCTCTCAAATGGGTCAAAAAAATTATTAAGCAATAGGAAAATGTTAACATTTGGGAACTCCAAGTGAAAACGGGAATTACTTATACTTGTTTTGTAACTTTTCTGTAAAGTTTGAATTCTTTTAAGAAGAAAGGTTAATAAAATTAATGGGGTCACTTACGGAGAGAAAAAAATTGTACTGACATCAGCAACATTTAGACGAGTAGTGAAGAAAAGATGGAAGAATGTTAAAAGATGAAGTCAAAAGGACTGCAAACAGTCACAAAAGAAAGCACAGTTTCTGTGCCCTTCTGCACCTTGAAGTCTTAAGAGACAGCTGCTCACGCGCGGTGTCGACTAAGCCAAGCCCACGAAACCCAACCGCGAAAGCATAGCAGAGCTCCAGCAGACTCCGCCATGTTTTCCCGGTGAGCATGTGTGCGCATACGTGCGTACGTCCCAACCAATCGGTGCCCACGTCGGCGACCCTTTCACTACCGGGGCGGGGCGGCCTTCTACACAGGCGCAGGGTTGGGCGGGCCTTCTTCCTTCTCGCCGAACGCCGCCAACATGGTGAGTATCGCCGGCGCGGGCTCCATGTCTGACCGCTATGCCGCTCCAGCTTTGCCTGGGCTGGGGGCTGGAGGCGAGCAGCGGCGCTCAGTGGATCTTAGGTATAGTGCAGTGAGGTTCCCCGGGTGGGCAAGACACAGGAGTTGGGAGCTTTCAGGATGCGCGTCCGAGGAGCGCGTGGAGGGCCCGGCAGGCCCGGCGCTCGCTGGGCCACGCGTGCGCGCTCTGGCCGCCTCCGCTGTCTCGTTGCGGCAGCCAGTCGCCTAGCCCGCCCGCCGGGGCCGAAGCAGGACAGGGCATGGTGGTCTGGCCGTGCTGGCTTCTTAGACCGGGAGGCCAGCGGGAGACTGACTTGCTACCGTTTCCTGTGTGGATTTCGTCCATCCTGGTTGTTCCATGGCACTTCGGCGTGTTCTCCTCAACATTCTTTTTTCCTGTTTTTAGCCGCACTATCTTTAAATTGCAAAGACTGGCAAACTGGATCGTATTTTTAATCAGTCTCGCTGTTCTCTCCCCCCGCCTCCCAATTTTAGGTGTTCAGGCGCTTCGTAGAGGTTGGCCGGGTGGCCTACGTCTCCTTTGGGCCTCATGCCGGGAAGCTGGTCGCGATTGTAGATGTTATTGATCAGAACAGGGTAAGTGTAAGGAAAAGTGTCACGGCTTTACGTGGCAGTGTAGACGACAATGGTAATGGTTTCAGCGGCCCTCTTAAGATAGGAGTATTATGGGTGGTAGTTTTACTTAAACAGCCACCGCAAATAGGGGTTACAGAGCAGAGGCTTGAATTGACCTGTTACTACTGGGTTTGAGTAATACTTCTAACTAGGCAGTTTTAAACTAAAGGTGGGCTAAAACATGGGCGAGATGTAAATCATTTATTATGTTCAAAGCGAGTTTGGAACAAAGCCATAGAAAGCCTTTTCTTTCACATAGAAAGCCCTTGTTTCCTATTGTCACTATTTGAGCACCACAAACTAAGGGATTGAGCAGATAGTTTTTGGGAAATGGAAGTATTAAAGACAAAACTATGTGTTGGGTTCTATGCTTAACTATCACTGCTAACTCTTTTTAACCTTTAAGAAAGCATTTAAATATAAGAATTTGATGATTCTGAAAAGACTAATATTATGTAGGATATCTGCATTTTGAATGCTGTTACATTTTTATACTGAGATCCTTGATCTTATGTCTTCTAGGCTTTGGTGGATGGACCTTGCACTCAAGTAAGGAGACAAGCTATGCCTTTCAAATGCATGCAGCTCACTGACTTCATCCTCAAGTTCCCACACAGGTCACTATCAAACTATCACCCTTCCCATAGTTTTGTTAATACTGGTAAAAGTTTGCTTAATTTCATTTAAAAATGTTGGTTATTTCGTTTTTCTCTTAAGAATATAGTAAGCAGTGTGAAAGTGAGAGCCATTTAGAAGAGAAAGTTGCGTTGTAAAAGTAGACAGACATTTACTTCTAAAATGCCCTGGGATCCGGTGGTTCTCTGGCTTTCCCTTTGTCCAGATTTCCCATTCTTTTTCTCTTGTACCCCTTTCTTTCAGGATTTGCACAACAAAGAACTTTGTGTATGTGTAGTTTCCTGAACATGTGTTAATCAATTTTAGCTTTAGAACAAAAAAATACTATCATTAGTTGAACTTTTCATATGTGTCAGCTAATATTTAACATAACATCATCTCCTTATGACAGCCACCAGAGAGGTTCTCTTCCTGGCTATTCATGAGCGATTAAGGCAGCCATTCTGTGATTCTTGGCATGATGTAGGTTACAGAAGTTAAAAACTGATGTTGCTGTGTGGTGACAATTGTTTGCAATGTAACCTGTGCTATGACTGGTTTACTTTCTAAGCATACTGGATTTTGATGTTTGAAACAAATACCAAAGTGGTTACAGTTCCATTTTATGGCATTTGAACGCAAATCTTTAGGCATTACTGTACAGAATGAAACAAGGCACAAGGGACAACTACGTTATGGCTCAGACGGTAAAGCGTCTGTCTACAATGCGGGAGACCTGGGTTTGATCCCTGGGTCAGGAAGATCCCCTGGAGAAGGAAATGGCAACCCACTCCAGTACTATTGCCTGGAAAATCCCATGGACAGAGGAGCCAGGTAGGCTACAGTCCATGAGGTCGCAAAGAGTCGGACACTACTGAGCAACTTCACTTCACTTCATGTTATTCTTTATGGAAAGGAAATTGCTTTCTGCTGCTGCTAAGTCGCTTCAGTTGTGTCCAACTCTGTGCGACCCCAGAGATGGATGGCAGCCCACCAGGCTCCTCCGTCCCTGAGATTCTCCAGGCAAGAACACTGGAGTGGGTTGCCATTTCCTTCTCCAGTGAAAGTGAAAGTGAAAGTGAAGTTGTTCAGTCATGTCTGACTCTTCGCAACCCCATGGACTGCAGCCTACCAGGCTTCTCCGCTCATGGGATTTTCCAGGCAAGAGTACTGGAGTGGGTTGCCATTGCCTTCTCCAATTGCTTTCTACTCATCCACTATTTGGGTGATATATGCACATTATTGGAGGTGATTTTTAAGCCCAGAAAGTGGAGTGGTTCACATTTTTTTTTTTTTAATTGTGTTTTGAGGATGTAAGACATCTTGGCTTAGTGGACACTGTTGGAACAAGTAGAACATTGTGCCTCGTGCTGTTTTCTGTGGAGACACTACAACTGGCAGTAGAAAAAACAAGGGTTCTTGTGGCATTTTTCCTGTGCTTTTTTAACTTGTGCTTTTTCAGAGGATGAAAAGCTGTCCTTGAATCTGTGTGACCTCAGAGCTGATTTCTTAAATCCTTGTTCTTGGCTCTTTCCAGTGCCCGCCAGAAGTATGTCCGGAAAGCCTGGGAGAAGGCAGATATCAATGCAAAGTGGGCAGCCACAAGGTGGGCCAAGAAGATTGAAGCCAGAGAAAAGGTAATCATTTGAGTTATTTGAAGTTGGACATGTTCTGATTTTGGGGAATTAGAAGGTGGTTTGACAGAGCTGTTTGTTTTTTTTTTTTTTTTTCAATAACACAGAAAGCCAAGATGACAGATTTTGATCGTTACAAAGTCATGAAGGCAAGGAAAATGGTAAGTTTTTGTGATGGTTGTATTCCAGCCCTGAATTTATTTGTCTGGTAATTATGTTTGCCTAAGTTTCTAGACCACAAAGTTAACATCATAGAAGTCTTAGATGTTATAAGGGTGGTCTCCTGTACCTGTCTACATATCCATACATATAGGATGGGTCAGAGTTTTGTGTGCATATATAATGAACATTTTTATTGAAATTTTTCAGAGGAACAGACTAATCAAGATTGAAGTTAAGAAACTTCAAAAGGCAGCTCTCCTGAAAGCTTCTCCCAAGAAAGCCCTTGCTGCTAAGGGGGCAGCTGCAGTAGCTGCTGCTGCTGCCAAGGTTCCAGCAAAAAAGATGACCACTGAGGGTAAGAAAGCTCCAGCCCAGAAGGTTCCTGCCCAGAAAGCTGGAGGCCAGAAGGCAGCACCTCCTCCTAAAACTCAGAAGGGTCAGAAAGCTCCATCCCAGAAAGCACCTGCTCCAAAGGCATCTGGCAAGAAAGCATGAGTGCATAAGAGGCTATTCGAATCAGAATAAAAGTTCTTTTTGACGGGCTGGCAAATTATTTAATCTGTGGATTAAAGTCTTTTTGTCTGGGCTGGGTTTATGAGGCAGATTGATGGTATGATTGTTACTGTCCTCATTGGAGAAGGAATTCTGAGTCCCACTCTGTCCAGACTCAGATACTATCAAGTCATCACACAAAGTCCTAAGTAATGTTCTTGAGGGAAATCATGATAATTAGACCACTGGGTTAATTTTCTTTCCTTGTACAAATACACATCTCATAAATAACTAAAATCCCAGATGCTTCTGATGCTCAAGAGTAAATTTTCTTACAAAAATACACTGTAGGTAAACAAATACTACATTTTGATAGGTTGGTTACTTAGTTACCAGTTCCCAGTCATTTCTCATTTTTGTTTAGTGGCATTAATAGGCAAGTGATACAGTGTAATAGTTGCTGTGATAGAGGAAATACAGGCAATTTTGGGTTACTTGTCCTAACAAGGACAAGGGGGGTTGTCTAAAGTGGAATCTTCAGCTTCCACCCAGAATATGGTGTGGGGGAAGGGAGGTATGAATCTCAGGCATGTAGAAGACTTGCCAGAGACCACAGGACTGGGAAGCCAGGTGTTGGCTCTGTGGTGGGAGGATAGTGTGTAGAAAGCCATAGAGTGCTTTTTAAATAGAGTGATGTCTAAAATTTACATTGTGTCCTGTTGAACGAACTGAAACATGGGACAGGAAGAGTTGGGAAGGTCAGGTGGTTTCAAGTTTGGCAGTACTCTTTAAAGGTCCAAAGCCCAAAGTGGCACTGGTGAAATTGTATTGAGGTTCATGAGCTGCATCTTCCTAGTATTCCTAGAACTGCATATTCTAGTTAGCATTCATGATGATAAAAATTTCTGAATGCCTTTTTGTCTGAAATCTTCCCTAATAGCTCAGTTGGTAAAGAATCCATCTGCAGTGCAGGAGACTCTAGTTCGATCCTGGGTTGGGAAGATCTGCTGGAGAAGGAATAGGCTACCCACTCCAGTGTTGTGGCCTGGAGAATTCCAAGGGTTGTATGGTCCATGGACATGTATATTTGGGGCTTCCTGGTGTCTCAGTTGGTAAAATGTCTGCCTGCAGTGCAGGAGACCCAGGTTCAATCCTGGCCCGGGAAGATCCCTGGAGAAGGAAATGGCAACCCACTCCAGCATTCTTGCCTGGAAAATCCCATGGTTGGAGGAGCCTGATAGGTTACAGTCCATGGGGTCACAAAGAGTGGGACACAGCTAAGCAACATCACTTTCAGTTTTCACTTTGCTTGTCTTAAAGTAGTTATTTCCCCCTTAAGAATTTTTACTTAGAGCACATCAGATAGAAACTGCCCAGGTGAGCCACAGACCACACAGGTGAACGGGTGTGTGCATCGTCATTCACCTGAGTCATGTCTGACTGTGTGATCCCATGGACTGTAACCTGCCAGGCTTCTCTGTCCATGGGATTCTCCAAGGCACGAATACTGGAGTGGGTTCCCATACCCTCTTTCAGGGGATCCTAACTGACCCAGGGATTGAACCCATGGTGTCTTCTGCCTCTTCTGCATTGCAGTTGGATTCTTTACAGCTGAGCCACGAGGGAAGCCCCAGACGGGTTTGCCTTGACTTCAAATGCCGATTGCAAGGCTCTCAGGCCTCTTGCACTTCTCAGGGTGCAGTTGTGATTGGAGTTCCCATGACTGCCTCCTTTGTTAATAGAACTAAGGCATGTTGCAGGCTTCCCAGGTGGCTCAGTGTTAAAGACTCTGCCTGCCAAGCAGGAGGCTATCCCTGCAGGTTCTGTCCTTGGTTCCAGAAGATCTGGAGAAGGAACTCGGGAACATTTGTTATAGGCCTGTCACAAAAGGTAACTCGGAACAGCCAAATGGAAATGCATGAGTTAAGGTATGAGGGAAGGGGCACACAACTTACACACCCTGTCTAGCTTGCTACCCTCCCAGCACCTTTATGTTCATCCTGGGAACTGCCTTCCCTTTCTAGAGTTTTTATGAAATTTCATTAGGTAGGCATGTTTGATTGAATCATTGGCTATTGGTGATTAGTTAGATCCCCAGCTCTTCTGCTCCAGGCAGGTTGGGAGGTGGTGGTGGTGGTGACCAGGTCACCCACGATGGATGACTATGAAGTTGTGGTTCCTCTGCTGAGTAGCACCCCCTCCCTCCCCGCCCCATCCCCATCTTGAAGTTAGGAGACCCTAGCCACCGGTCATCTCAGTCAAAAAGGACAGTCCTACCACCCTGGAGACTCCCCAAGAATTTAGAAGCTTCTTGTGTCAAGAACTGGATGCGAATACCAAATACGTATTTCTTAAGTCATAGTATTACACCCTGTGTATCTGTGATAATTTGCAGTTTATGAATTGAGTCAGTTAATCTGTTGAATTTATGAGTTTGAAACTATTTCCATTCTCAATTGAGAAACTGAGGAAGAGTTTAGTAATTTGCCAAGGCCATACAGTGAAGACAATTCGAACCTAGTCAGATCTCAGATTTCATGATTTTAGGTCACAGTCCAGGCCATCAGCCACTAAACAGGGGAGACAGGCTATACTCATGAGGTTAAGTTGCTGCTAGCAAGTGTGGGGCTTCCCTGGTGGCTCAGACGGTAAGAATCCGCCTGCAGCGTAGAAGATTGTGTGCTCGATCCTTGGATTAGGAAGATCCCCTGGAGGAAGGCGAGGCAACCCACTCCAGTATTCTTGCCTGGAGAATCCGCATGGACAGAGGAGCCTGGCGGGCTACAGGCCGTGGGGTACCAAAGAGTTGGACAAGACTGAGAAGGCGATGGCACCCCACTCCAGTACTCTTGCCTGGAGAGTCCCATGGACGGAGAAGCCTGGTGGGCTGCAGTCCATGGGGTCACGGAGGGTCGGACACGACTGAGCGACTTCCCTTTCACTTTTCACTTTCATGCATTGGAGAGGGAAATGGCAACCCACTCCAGTGTTCTTGCCTGGAGAATCCCAGGGACGGGGGAGCCTGGTGGGCTGCCGTCTCTAGGGTCGCACAGAGTCGGACACGACTGAAGCGACTTAGCAACAGCAGCAGAGCGACTGAGCACACACAGCAAGTGTTAGCGCCATAACTTAAAGCATCACAAGTATAATGTAGAATCTCTGTCCTTGACGAAGTGTCAACTTGGCGTAAGCAGCCACAGATACCAGCTAATGCGCGCCCAGTCATCCGGTATCTGGCTTGCGGGGGAACCATGGAGAAAGGCCAGCCTCCGCGCTTCCTAGAGAGGCACCGAGAGCGCCAGTTGGGAGCGCTTCCGCCTTAGCTACGTTGGGTGCTGGCACTCGCGCTCGCCGAGTTGCCGGGAATTCCGCGATCCTGTTCGCGGGTGGCGCAGTCCTCCTCATCCTGACGCTTGCCGAGCAGAGGCCTCTGAAGCTCCGCGAGCCTGAGCACAGCCCTCTGCTGGAGAGGAGCAATCGATCTTTCTGCCCTGAAGGGCCGGCCCGACCTCCTTCCTCTGACTCGCGGTACTCAGGGTAGGGACCGGTCACGTTTGGAGTCACCTGTTTCCCAGGGTGGAGTGTTCAGATCCGGATGCGGGCTTCGGTTCTCAGCGCCCAACTAGGAAGTTGTTTGTTTTACCCTTTCCTCCCGGGGCCAGAACTCCGCTTGCATTTTGTTCTGCAGCCCTTGCAGAGATCCAGAGGCCTGTATTACCCTACTTTCTCTGCAAAAGCTTGTTTGGGATCTTTGCCAGCCATGGTCAATAGAAGCATTCAGTGCAGACTACGTAGTAATGCATTCAAAGTGGGCCAGGGATTTTCTTAAAAGTCAGATGTTCTGCAGTCCTTGACTCTTGCTTCAGAGATTCTTTCTAGGAATTTCTGTCCTCATCAGGCAAATTTGTAGAGTGTACAAAGGAGCAGTGGCAGCGCGCAGTGCATCGCTGTCGGGGGTGCAATGAGAACATCCAGAGTGTTCTGAGAATATCTTTCCTAGGGTAGTGGTCAGGAGACTGAGGGAGGAAGAGGTGGCAAGTGTGAGAAACAAGATAGGGGTAGTTTCACTGTGGTTCTTCCCCCTTTTAGCTCTCCAGGTTTTTGCTTTTCCAAACAGAAAGGGCAGTGCATGAAGCCAGGAGTCATCAGCCA